>NC_056523.1:206074837-206139517 GCF_019175285.1 Sceloporus undulatus
GTTGCCCCATTGGAAGTGCACATTCATGATCTACTTTCCTCCGGTACAGTTCAGTCATGGTCTCCATGTACTGCAACATTCTCTGTCTGTCCTGTGCACTTCCCCTTACATCTTCCTTCATAATATTTACAAGTTCCATTTCTGTCCTCCTACAGTCTTTCATGCTGTCGTGTACAATTTTCGTGAACCATTCCTGTGTTCTCCGGGTAAGTTGGGCCTCTCGACTTGCACTCTGCATAATAGTACGCGCAATATGTTCTCCTCTTCTGGTGCAACGATTCCTGTTCCTGTTCAAACGCAGTCTTGTTCCAGGAGACAGCAATACATTGGGTTGTTCGTCCTCTGGATCGTTACGTACTGAAATTTAAAAATTGGTGAAAATAGATTAAGCCCACAGGAAGGAAATTTATTTCTTATGGTAGCATCATGTAAAGGGTTTTAGACAAGGAATTTTCTTAGAAAAGCAGATACTACCTACCATCGCTTCTACTGCTTGTATCATCCGCGCGTCTTTCCGAGTCCCCCAATTGTTCTCCAGTCGCACCTTCAAAGTGGAGCATTAAACACCAATGTTATTTCTTTTGAACACATATACAGGTTCACTATATATATGAAGAAAACAGAGATCCAGAAATTAACATAAATATATATATATGACTACCTGCCATTTGCGGAGGACCACTTTCCAAAATTGTGAAAGGTAGAGTAATTATTGTGTCATCGAGACAAGTGTCATCAGAATCTGAAAAATTCAAGGGGAAAAAAAGGAAGAGTTAAGCCTTTGTTATTTTAACAAAATAATGTTGTCATGCACATAGCAGAAATCTTCAGGCATTAGAGATGGGCTACTTGCCTTCATCACTGTCTTGTCTGGTAGTTGTTTCTTGGGTGCTTCCTTCACCTGTGTTAGTCATGGAGGTGGATGCGGTTTCTTGGGTCACATTTGCAGTTGCCCCCTCCCTTTCAAAATTAAGACTTCGGGATAACCTATGTGGGGTGATGCTAACATCCCCATGAAAGATTTCCTCAAGTTCCCTATAAAAGGCACATGTAATAGGGTTACTTCCACTTCTCTGGTTATGTTTCACAACCTTTCTGTATTCAAATCTCATTTTTTTGGATTTGTTTCTGCATTCCTCGGCAGACCTGACATGGTTTTCTTTACCATTTCATCAGATACAACTTCAAATATATCCAAATTTCTGTAATTTTTTTTAATTTGGTCTGCAAGTTCTGCTCTTTCCAGATTTCTAATAGGGCCATCACCTCACTGGCACTCCAGACCCTCCCCGTTGCTTGTGTGGAGGCACTGCTTTTGTTCCCTGCATGGCTAACCATGGCTTTCCTAATTACAGCAAATATAAAACAATACTGTCTGCAATTTAATTTTAGAGGTTGTGAAACAAACTTCTGCGGTAGCACTTAGCTGCTGATGCTAACTCTCTGCACTCCCAAACTCCCGGCTCTGCAGTACAAGCACTAGGGGGCGCAAGTCTATTTTTTGGTGCCAAGAATCCCTGCACATTGATGACGTTGCAAATCCCTCTTCCCGCTGGACATTTCGGAGTGGCCAAAGTTATTGGGAATCAGTGATGGCGCGTAGTAAGGGTTCCAAATGGGTAAATAAGGAGATTGATCTGCTCCTGAGATGTGTTAGGGGGAGCGGAAAATTAAAGACGCTCATGAGGTCCCGTTCTATACCCGTTCTACTGGTACACAGAGAGCTAGCAATGCAATTAAACATGCATGGCTACAACCGCTCCGTGGAAGAGGTTTTCATACAGTTCAAAAAGACGCGTGATACATTTTTGGACAGTCTGAATAGTTTTGGGCCATCACCCCCCAAAGAAAAACAACCACCCTTTTTCTCCCTAATGAAAGAGCTGTGGCTTATGGCCGGGAACCATGGCTCCCAGGAAAAAAATCCCTCAGGTAAGTTTGTAGCTTTACAAGTAAAGGCTCCCTGTTGCATAGTATGCCATCGAATTCTTCCAGTGTTGTAGCCATAAGAAACAGTTGCTAAAGACAGTCACTATATCAATATCATATTAGGCTACTTCCCTTATCATCTTCCAAAAGAAAACAATACTAAAATGGACTACCAGCCCTGAGGTCACCATACCTTTCCAACATAGGAAGGGATAGATGGGTGTAGATATGGAGGATAAATATATTAGACAACAGCATTGCCACTCTGTTTTCTTACTTTTTCTAACTGCAAAAAGATGGAGAAATTTTAATGTCCAACATTTTTAGTTATATTATTGACCTGCAGTTTTCCTAGAGTATTCTTACTATAATCGATGCACAATTTCTGATGTAGTTACCTCTTTAAATTTTTTATATGGATCAAAACGCAGATACTATTGATGAACCTTGCTCTAGTGGAACCAAATCGGGACCGTCGGGAATCCTTTCGGCAAGTGACATCTTGCCAGAACCCCAAAATCTTGGACCCAGCTATATATCAGAACTTCAACAGTCAGGTGAATTTAAATAAATATGCATTGTCTTTTTCAAAATAGAGTGGTGGTCATATAAGGATTAAGGTTTATATTAATAACATACATCTATATACCAAATAACTGAATATCATGAAAACTTTACTTTCAAGATAGTAAATAACAAGAAATATACGAACATATGGTGTTAAACAGAGAATACATTGCAATAGTCTGTCTTATTAAAAGCTTTTCGTATATATTTTTTGTCTGTACAGTTCAATCTTCCTTGAAAATCCAGGAAAATATCAACAGAAAAATTGTGAAAGTACGGACTTCCGGTGGTATGGCGGCGCTTTGATCACCTCCGACGAGAGACTCCGGAGGAGGGATCGCGGTCCCGCAGCGACGGAGGCGGTGGGGTAAGGTACCACCGACCTGAAAGTGTCCCCCCGATAAAGGGGAAGCAGAGGGGCTCACCAGGATCCGGCGTTCTGTTTGTTTTTCCTGTTTGTCCGCCTCTGGTTTAGAGAGCGGGACAGAAGAACTGCACGGACAGTGAGCGACCACGGCCGTGGGGAGCAGGCACAAGCCGCGGCTTGGGCTGAATGCAACGCCATCACTTTTTAAAATGTTTAAGTTGGTGTTCGTGTGATAATTATTGAAACTACCAGTAAAAAGAAACTATCACGCAACTGTACCCTGCCTTGGACTGTGTAACAAAGAAAGACAGGAACGGCACCAAACTGCAAATTGTAAAAGAAAAGGAGCTCCCCACCTGTTTCTGTTCTTTTTGTTTGTCTCCTGACTCTTGGATGCTGCTATTTGGGGAAATTGTGAAGATGTGAGGGCGAGACCCTGAATTTTGAGGGCTAGGACACTGGCTACCCGGTTTGGAAAGCTTCAATTGTGTTTGGTGTTTTTTGTTTTGTTTTGTTTTCTTTATTTTTTGTACCCTTGAACTGAAGAGGATTTGCGGACTAGGGTCTGCCCTTTATTCTTTCTCTGGTTGGAGATCTGTGTTGCGGTTTGGAGGACAGTCTCTGCTTCACTTTTTCTCTGTGTGGATTTGATTAACGGGAGGAATCGAGGAAACCTGAGAACTGATGGCTTTTTTCTTTTAGAGAAGAGCGTATTGAAGAGGGGGAAAGAACGGAGGAGCTTTGGGCGAATAGGGGCTGGAGACGGGGAGAAAGCAGGGAGAGGAATGGGAGAACTGACAAACCGACAAACAAACTGAAGATTTGTTTGGCTGGGTTTTTTTTTTTTTTTTGGCTCTCCAGTTTGTTGGTTGACTGCGTAGGAAGAGGTTAACTTCCAAGGCGATTAAGGGCTGCAATCAAGCCTTACAGCTGAGTAATAAGAGGAGGGACTGGGAGGTCAAAACTAGTATGGTGTGGGATGCTTGTAAAGCATCTATGAGAGGCTTCTTTACCCAACAGAATATAATTTGGTGGAAACGTAAAAAAGATATGAGAAACAAGTTAAATAACTCATTGAAAGAAAAAGAAAAAGAACTAAAGAAATACCCAAGAAACAAATCTATCCAAAAGGAAATCAAAATCCTACAGAAACAACTAGATGTTGAAATGACCGTAGAATTGGAAAAAAGATTAAAACTAGTGAAACAGAGGAACTTTGAACAAGCTAACAAAGTTGGGAAATGGCTTGCCTTTCAGCTAAGAAGAATTAGAGAAAAACAAGTAATCACTAAAATTAAGAAAGGAAAATCAATACTTACTCAGCAAGAAGATATCAAAAGAGAATTCCAAAATTTCTTTGCAAATCTGTATAAAGAAAAAACAGTTGAATTAGATGAAATAGAAAAATATTTGGATATTGTAAAACCTCAAAATATTCAAGAAAAGTGGAAGCAGGAGCTAAATAGATTAATCACGACGAAAGAGGTTCGGGAAGCAATTGTAAACATGAAAAAAGGTAAGGCACCAGGTAATGATGGTATCCCGACTTCTTTCTACAAGATATTCATTGATGAAGTTGCTTCTCCTCTTCAACAAGTAATGAATGAAGCCTTAGAAGAAAACTTACCAAATTCATGGAAAGAAGCAGATATCTCCATTATACCAAAAGAAGGTTAAGATCTTGAATGCCTAAACAACTACAGACCGATATCACTCTTAAATAATGATTACAAGCTGCTCGCTGCTATCCTATCTAAAAGATTAAAAAACTGCTTGGCGGAAACAATTGGGGAGGAGCAAAGAGGTTTTTTACCAACTAGACAAATCAGAGATAACACAAGATTAATAATTGACATTATAGAATATTATGAAAAACATAACGAAAAGAAGATGGGGCTACTTTTCATAGATTTCGAAAAAGCTTTTGATTCGATAAATTGGAATTTTTTATTGACATTACTAAAAAGAATAGATATAGGTTCTAATTTCCTAAATTGGATATCAAAAATTTATGATAAACAATTTGCGCAAATTAGGATTAATAGAGAAAAAACAAAAAAGATTCAAATTCAAAGAGGAACATGGCAAGGTTGCCCCTTTTCTCCCTGTTGTTTCTGCTGACAATAGAACTATTAATCAAAAGAATTAGAGAAAAAACAGATATTCAGGGAGTTAAATTAAGAAACTCAAAAATTAAAATTAGAGCATTTGCAGACGATGTTGTTATCGCTATTGAAGACCCAGTAAACAATGCAGCAAAAGTGATAGAAATTATTGATGAATTTGGCAGAATATCAGGATGTGTAATAAACAAAGATAAATCAAATATACTGACAAAAAATATTAGTAAAGAAGAGGAATCTATACTAGGAAAATTAAAGTGGTAAACAAAGTTAAATACCTAGGGATAAACATTACTAAGAAATCCAATGAACTGTTTGAAAATAACTATACAAAAGTCTGGAAAGAGATAAAAAAAAGATCTGATAAGATGGAACAAACTAAATATCTCTCTATTGGGTAGGATAGCAGCGATTAAAATGAATATCTTGCCAAGAATGCTCTATTTGTTTCAAACGCTCCCTATTATTATGACAAGAAAAATTTTCAAAAACTGGAACAAAGACATCTCAGATTTTATTTGGAGAGGGAAGCGACCAAGAATCAAATTTAAAAATCTGCAAGATAATAGGGAAAAAGGAGGCCTGGGGTTACCCTCCCTACAATTGTACTATGAAGCCTGCAGTTTAGTCTGGGTAAGAGAGTGGATGATGCTAACAAACAAAACACTGCTAGAGGTAGAAGGGGAGGATCTCAATGTAGGATGGCACAGCTATTTGGTCTATGGAAATAGCTCACTTAACAAATCCTTTATGAATCATGCACTCAGAAAACCTCTTTTTGAAACGTGGAACAAATATAAGAGACACATCTTACCTAAGATCTGCGGCTGGGTCTCTCCACACGAGGCCATTGGTAGGAAACAGTCGAGTGCCGGGACCAATTGGTTAAAATACGAGGATCTATGGGTAAAAACAAGAGAAGGGGTAAGGATAAAAACAAGAGAAGAACTAATCAAGGAAGGGGAGGGAACAAATATAGATTGGTTTACCTATAGACAAATTTATGAGAGATTTAAAAAGGATGAAAAGACAATGGGATTCGAACTGGACTCTAAAAGAATCAAATTGAATAAAATTTTATACTTAGATAATGTTAAATTAATTGGGAAAACCTATGGAGTACTGTTATCCTTAGAAATGGAGGAAGAGACAGTAAAAAGTCAAATTATAAAATGGTCCACATGTGTAGGACATCCAATCAGGTTAGGTCAATGGGAAAAGGTATGGAAAGACCAAAAAAAAAAATTAACCACCTCACAAAACATCAGAGAGAACTTCTTCAAAATGATGTATTTTTGGTATCTTTCGCCCTATAAGCTGGCTAAAATTTATAAAACCAAAAAGGACAAATGTTGGAAATGCAAAAAGAAAAAAGGGACCTTTTTTCATGCATGGTGGGAATGCAGTAAAGCAAAGCAATTCTGGAAAATGGTTAACAACTTGATTAATCAGATAATGGGAATAGACTTGGGGTTAAAGCCAGAGCGGTATCTATTGGGAATGGTAGATGAAGGAATCAGTAAAGAGGACGAGAGAACAGTTTTCTATATGGTTTCTCTTGCAAGAATTTGTTACGCGCAAAGATGGAAATGTGAAAAAAACCCAACACGTGACGAGTGGTTGCTAAAAGTATATGAAGAGATGGGGATGGATATCATGATTCAAAACACAAATAATGAGTATAGAGATAAACAATTAGAACATTGGAAGAAGGTGACAATATTCTTTGAAAAAGAGTGGGGTAAGGAAACAACTATAGGTCTAACTTGAAAATATTGTAATTTGAAAGTAAGTAATTTTCTGTCATCCTTTTTCTGGTAGTGGTAAAGAAGAAAAGTAATGTTTTCTTTCTTCTGCATTTTGTCTTTTTTATTTTGGTTGGAAAGCAATATTAAAGTAGAACATAGAGTAATTGATAGGCAAATATGATCAAAACGAAACTATCTGGTAGTTAGGAAGTCAACTTGTTTGTTAGATGTGGTGTTGTTTGTAAATAGGTGTGTAAAGGTGGATTGGTGAAGAGAGAGGGAAGAGAGATGATAGGGAACTGTAAGGTATGAGATTAAGTTTGCAGTAAAGATGTTTATATGTTTATATGTTTCATGTATTTTTTGTACTATATGTTTTGGTATCTGTACGTACTTGTATATATTTGTATGTATTTTAATCTAATAATTTTTTAAAAAAATTTAAAAAAAAGAAAAGAAAAATTGTGAAAGTACTACTGAGAATGAATGGAAGATTAAAGAAAATCGAGAATATAATTGCATTGCATCTGAAAAAAACACCTACCACTTAAATGTATTCAGACATGTTATTATAACTCCATTGGTATTGAAAACATGTTTACAGGTTGGATACAGTACTTTGAGATACAGTTGACCATAGATCCCACATTTAAATTCAGATAAGATAAAGTTCCATACACTAATCGAAAAATAACAGTACAGTTTACCTGGGATCAACATAGTTAATTTTCATGAACAGTTCCTCAACTTAAAAATTCAGTACTGTAAGTTTTATATTATTTTCTTGTTTACAACCATGTCAACATGTACACGGTGAAGTGCACTGACAATGTATAAAAACGAATCTTGATTTCTAGACTGCATGTCTGTACTGTTAAAATAAGGGCCTTTAAGATGTCTATTATTTAGATATCCAACAACATGCATCGATGATAACGATTTTTTGGTTGTCCTTTTTTTTAAAGGGTATTTCTGATTGTTTGTTTAAACCTTTTTTTTTTTGGACTTGCATCCAAAGTTGGATATGTTACAAGTATGTTGTTCCAAGGGAACCAGACTTTATATTTAACAAGTATGATTCCCCAATTTCTGGGTAATCATTTGTTTGTTATTACAGATTGAGAAGATTGTTTTGTTGTATTGCGTCACAGTGTAATAAATGCAATTTATAAATAAAAACTCGCATCTGTTACCATGCTTAACAGTAGTGTCCTTTACTTCTATATAAAATTACCTGTTCAGACTGCCAGAGTGATAATTTCTTGAATACCATGCCACCAAGTATAGGAAATACACACAGCCAAGAGCATCAAAGGTACATAGTTTGATAAAGATAGAGGTATCTTGACCTCGGACCGGATCTCTGTTATCTTTTGGCTATTGTGACCTCGGACTGTTTTGACCACGCTGCTTTCTGGCTTCCTGACTTCGGCTCGTCTTTCGGTACGCTTGACTTTCTGGAACCCTGACATCGGCTTGCTTCCTTGGCCTGCTCTTCGACTGCTTCTTCACAAGGTTTGTTTTGCTTGCACATGTTGGCTGAAGGCTTGGTTATCAGCATAAGTCAGAGATTGCTGGCAGCAATCCCGGACAATCGTGCCATAGAGGTTGGCCGGTGAAACTACACCCTTCTCCCTGTCCCCGGCCGGTAACTGTGCACCTACGGTCGCCCCTCGCTCTCCTTCACATTGTCTGTGTCTCTGTAGCCGGCTTCCGCTATGAACTTTTTTTTTGTTAAGCAGCCGCTTTGACAGAATACGCACCGATGTGCCTCTTTGGGGCTGCTGAAACATGGCGGTCTGGCCAGCAGTCCCCCACCCTTTCTCCTCTCTCTACCCGTTACTGTGCACCCTTTGCCCCACCTCTCTCTCCCTCATGATTAGCATTCCCGTCTCCTAAGGACCTTTTTTTGACAGCATATGCGCACAGAAGCGATTTATATTGTCGGCTCTTCATTCCAGGGTTGTATCACACCATTCCCCCTCTCTCTTTTGAGGATCGTGTACTTCAGTACCACTACCACCCCGGGACATGTAATGGCCCCCTGAAACCCGACCCCAAAGTGCAATGTGTTGTTCTACATGTTGGCCGCCACTCCTGCGAGCACCATGCCTTGGACAAATGCCATGCCAGGTTGTGGGCGGATGCCCAGGAACTCCCATTAACTATTAACCTTTCTCCCCTTATCCCTCGTCCTTCGTGGCACCTCCCCCAAGCAGAAGGCGGATGTGACCTAACCCCAGTTGTGGGTCACCTGGTGGGAACCTATTGGCTGCCCAGCCAATGGCGAGGCTTGTAACCTGCCAGGTGGGCGATGCCAGCCCATGACCTCCCTCATTGTAAAATTTGCCCACTCCCCCTTTTTTGGGCTTGGCGCCATTGCTGTTTTGAAACTCAACCTGGTAAGATCACCACGACCCTTAACAATGGCGGGATCACAAACACATGGTGTTTCCCAGATGGTTGCCAGGAAATCATCCGGGAGATGGATTGCATGGAAACATTCAGAAACGGTGGACCTAATAGCGCTGTGGGCGGAGGAAAAAGTGCAGCAGCAGCTAAGGGAGAATCACCGGAAAATAGATGTTTTTGAAAACATCACGGCTGAAATGCGGAAGAGAGGGCATGACCGTACTGCCGAGGAGTGTCGCACCAAATCGAAGGCGCTGAAACGGAAATTCAAGGACGAGTATCAAAAATTGCGGATGAGCGGGAGCGGTGCGGTGGACATGCCTTTCTTCCATGAGCTGCGAAGAATATTAGTGGGCGATGCCAGCGTTGAAGCAAAGCGGGTGTCGGACGAGACCGAGGTTTCCTACCACGACAAAGAGAGCCTCGAGCTAGTCGAGGAAGGGCCCTCTAGACCCATCCCGGAGCAGGACCCCTTGACCGAATCGCAGGATCTGTTTTCTCAAGGTAACATGCCATGCCAATGCTATAATTTCCTCTCTAAAGTTTTGAAAGAACGTCCGCATCTTTTTCATATATATGCACTAGTATTACGCCACGTGAGCAGTCGATTTCTGCTTTGTGCCAGGCCCCCCTTATGTGGCCCGCCGCAATGGAAAGCCGCGCATGAATCCCTGCACACTTTTTCTGTCTATGTGTTCGTGTGCATGTGGCATCCGAGCGTGGCTGTTTTACTGTGCATTTTTATCTCTACATTTCAGAAACCATTGTTACTCTGGACCCTGATCAGGAGGTACATTTGGTGCTGGAGGAGGTTGATCCGCAGACCCTGCTGCAAGAAGTGCAGCAGCAGGAACCAGTGGGCAGGAGCTCGGGGCCTAGCGGAAGCCAATCCCAAACCCAGGCGGGAAGCAATGGTAGGTTCTCCATTGATGGCAGTTGTGGCGTGCATAACTTTACCGGAGTGTTACCAGAGGGAATTTACTTTTTTATGGATATGTTCCCCCATCCTTGCCTTAGGCTTCTGCTTTGCATAACAAAAGGAGAGATGTTATGTGTATAGGTGGTATTCAAAATACAGCACTGTCCAAGCCCTATGGGTAGCCCATGGCAAAACTCCAAAGTCTGACCAGAAACTCCCCGTTTGTTCCTTCAGCGCCATGTTTCCCACCGGGGTCAGACTACATGTCCTCTGGAACCATGTGTATCACTGTGTATCGATACATACCATAAGCGGATTGGAGTAAATGGTCCTCTAGGGTTCCCCCAAATCTGCCATTTTCCTGCCCCCCCCCATGGAATATCTGTTTGTTTTCAACCCTGACTGTGTGTTGAGTGGTGTGTGTGTGCCTACTATTTAAAAGACTGGAGAATGCCATTCAAAAACTTCCGCCCTTACTTTTGTTATGGAAATAGAGTTTGGACTGCTGAATAGAGGTAGCCTCAACTGTAACTGTTTTTATTGTCAAGCCTGATATTTCTGTAGTTCTCCTCTAGCTGCTAGAAGGGCAGGAAAAGGGGCACCTTTTGAGAGTGGGACCTGTGGAACTGGTTTCTTACAATTGTTTTCCGCTGGTATAAGGACATAAATAATGGGTGGTCGCTTCACTACCATTAACCCACTGCAAACCTTGGCTAATGGGCAGGCATCCCCCTTGGGATGGCCAATGGTTTTGGCCTCCCACAATAATCCATCTGGCAGATGGAGTAACTTTTGCCCTCATGGTATATCAGCATACACAGATCTATATCTGTATGAGAGTATACACTGGCCCCCACGGTAACGTCTTTCTCCTTTGCCTTCCTGCTTCAGTTTCCAATAAAAATTCCTTATCTCTTTCAGCTTGTGCCATCATGAACCCCCTTGCGGTGATGACTCCTGCCGAAAGATTGGCCCTAATAAAACGGAAGAAGGTGAGGGACTCTGCCACTGGGTGGCCATCGAAAAGATTGCCACCCAGTCAGCTGCCCAGATGAATTCACTTCTGGGGTTTTTGAGGGAGGAGAGGAAAAAAGATGAGGCCATGGAAGAAAAGTCGATCGGCGTCATGGCACAACTGATAGCAGAGGACAAAGAGAGCTTGCAGCAACTCACAGGTGCTCTGCTGGCCAGTAACCAGATCATGGAAAAAATGTATATCCTGATGGAGTCACAGAATCCACAAGGCAATGTTACTGGCATGCCTAGGAAGAAGCGCTTTAAGCATTCCCTGGGCACCATGCCAAAAACAACAAATAATTCCCCTTCTAGCCCTCCTCTCAACCAGCAGGAGTCTCAAGGAGGGTCTACAGCCTCATCAGGGGGTGCGGTTCCTGGACCAAGTTCCAGGCCAATTCGCAAGATTAAAAAGCCAGCAACACTGTCCCCATGAATGAAGGTGGTAGAAGCAATCCACAACCCCTCTGTAGGAATGAGGGATGTGTTTGTGGCCTGCTGATGATCCAAACCTGCAGTCTGGTTTGGACCATGTTACATACCATCTGCCTCGGTTCCAATGGTTAAATTGGCCAGATGGTTTAACTTTTCATGACAGTTGCTGCTTGACTAGTTGTAATGGTTGTACATTACAAGTGTATCCTGTTTATGAGTTAAATGGTTGTAATGGTTGTACATTACGAATGTTTCCTGTTAAGGAGATAAATAGTTGTAATGGTTTAACATTACCTATAGGCCTGTAAGTCCTCGGGCTCTGAGTACACACCACACATTTACTGTCTGACTGGACATGTATGTGCCTTTGTACTGTGTCGTGTTTTGAGTTGGCCTAAATAAACCAATCTTCTATAAACAAGTTCCATTGTGTGTAATATGTATGTCTCCAGCAGACATGTAGCAGCGAGAAAGGACCACAAGGAAACATTCTTTCAAAAAATATAAACTATTTAATTATTTAAACTATTTACAGACATCTTCAAACTCCTCCGGCCAGCGCCGGCGCAGGATACATTCCAGCCTCCCCACTTTCTGCTCTAGGCCCTCGAGCCTGGACAGCCTCTGCTCCATCAAGGCCAGCGTTTGGTCTTGGGCCCCTACCCACATCAGAATGTTGGAGTACCCTGCAGACAACAAACAAGAACAAATAGATGTGTAAACACTCTCTTCCCCCCAAAGTGCCAGCCTATTATTCACTAGCAACAAAACTACTTTATCTACTATTCCTCTTAACATGATGTGCCTAGCAGACATGTAACAGCAACCTTTCCATGCTTATGCGACACAGTGTTGCCCTGCTTGTGGCATCCACTTTGTGGCGTGCACTCCTTCACACAAAACATCCATGTACACTGATGTGTCAGCTTGCTAGGGTTGAATAGGACACACCCATACATGCACAATTGTCTGCAGTCATGCTGTTATGCTGCCTGCCAATAGTATTGTAGGGCATATACCACAAGAATTAACCAGATGAAATATGTTGGCAACTCACAAAGTGCAGGTGGTGTCGCCGCAGCAATCCCTGTAGCACAGGACGGTCCAGGCTGCGGTTCTTCAGCTGTGGGGTAGGACAGAATAGTTAATTACACATTTCTCTCAGCTTGGTGTGTAACAGAAGGGCTCTCACACAGGGCCTGACAGCTAAATATGTGTCTGCGATAATAACACCTCCTTTGGAAGGGTCAGAATTAATATTCCTGGACCGTCCAGTGCTCGATCCTTGCAAGCCTCCTCGGCGCCATCTTCCCCCAACGGACAGACTCTGCGCACACACTGGCTTATATATGGCCCCAAAGTTTCAAAAAGTAGCCGTACACCTCTTATTGGATGGCTGGAGGGCTCTACAGGTAATTTGTTACAATGTAGTCAACTCAAGCTTGGCACCATTAGAGGAGGAGCGTAGGCAGAGACATCACTCCCCGTCCTCTACGGTGGCCCGGGGAGGCCTACAACTATGCGCATAGCGTTCATGCACATAAATTGTCAAAGTCTGTGTAAACATACAGCAAATATGTGCACAATAATTTCATAATATTTCGGACTGGGATACACCCCCATTATAGTTTCTTTTCGAGGTGCTGTGCAGCCCAGCGCAAGACACAGCATCCCAGTATAGAAACCAGTATCAAAGGATTGCGGTGGGTGCTTTACATGTTGAAGGATAGATCATTAAAAGCAAACCCAAGGACCACGCAGACCAACCCCATACTGCCATACAGGATATCCTATAGTCTGGCAGATTCCATTCCACTCCTTGGGACACAGCAAAGCTGCAGACAATGGGAGGAGATGTATGCACCACCAAGCTATAACCTAAAGTTGCACAATTGAAGTGGAGTGCAAAGCTTGTTCCACTGACCGTGGCATGTGATATGGATCTCACAGTTCCCCCCTCTCACCAACCCGAATATAATGGAAGTAGTTACTATTACCTACAGGATCCTGCTTGCTTCAGAACAGTTTTAGGTGGGGCTCCACAGGTGAATTAGTTTGCATGATTGTGAAGGGATATAAAGTTCCCACTTTGTTAAACTTCATTAGAGCTTGCTACTGTGTGTGGGACATCCCAGTCAAGTCTGGATACTATTTTAGGACTTTACATATGTATATTTTTTTCCCTTAAGGACTATACTTCATATCTTTAAAAGTTGCCTGCATGTATATTCTTTTAGGCAGGATTTTTGGTCCATTAGGAGCTACAACTTACCCATAGAGACGGGATGTCCCCATACATCTTATGAGTACTTTTCCAAGATTGTTTCATTAGGTATTTATGATTCGTGCTCTTTTAGTTATATGGACTTTGCTATTACTTATATGGCAATGTATGTGACCCATTCTCATTTTATTTTTACAGTTGTACATGACCACTGAGGAAGACACATATGTCGAAACGCATTTGGTCAACATTTACTATTTTGTAATGGGCATACTGTATTATCTCTTTTAATTTGTTAGTCATTGTGCACTCTCTAACCTGTTGTATACCCTTTAATCTCATTCTGTGAGGCACAATGAACTGATATTTCATGTACTGTATATGTTCCCATGGGATTTGCAGTTTTCTGGCCCAGTATTGATTGTTCATTTTATGTTTATGTCTGTTAGAGCGTGGCCCACAGGCTTGAATTACCTTTTATAGATCGCATGCTTTGTATTTTAAATTTTTTTTTAAATACATTAATTGCATTTGAGTGCAATACACTGTTTAAATAAAATTGCCGAGTGTCCATCTCCCCTAAACTTTTTGCTCATTCACCTGCTTGTGTTTGTTTAGGGTATCACCTCCCAGGTTTTTTTCCTTGACTTGTTTGCAGATACAGTTTGACTATAGATCTTTCTTTCCTGAACTTCCTACCACTTTTTCAAATATCTGCAACTAACCTCATTCTTGGGCCAGCAACTACAAAGATAAGAGACTGCAACACTACAGGTATGGATCCATGTAGCAACCCATATATGACTGGTCGGACAGATGGTCTTCCAATGGAAGAAGTACTAGCAATTCTCAGGAGAGAAGACCTAGATGAAAGTAAAGTTATTTCATTACCACCAGTGCTACCAAAGGGTGGAGATGTGTTTGTGTACTGTTCCTCCTCTCCTGTTCCTAAATATGAGCATGATTATCGTTTTGACCAGTACAGATGGGTAGCAAGGGGGTCAAATTTCCATCAGAAGAGGTTGCAACCCCCAGCTGTATTGAAAAGATACTATCTTAAGGACCCAAATGGATCCTGGAAAGACTTGCTGCATGGTTTCAAGAGACATATATACTGCCTCAGGGAATGCACAGAGCCAAGAAAATTATATATTATCAA
The DNA here is from genome assembly GCF_019175285.1 of Sceloporus undulatus. NCBI lineage: Eukaryota > Metazoa > Chordata > Lepidosauria > Squamata > Phrynosomatidae > Sceloporus > Sceloporus undulatus. The sequence continues at coordinate 206,089,735 of NC_056523.1, forward strand.
CTATTTGGGTGATGAAACATTGCACCAACCTTCCATTCATGGTAACAGGAAGCATTCAAAGAAGCCTTTTACTGGCACTATGAAGCAGACTTTAGAAAAAATAGACATGGAATTAAAGTCACATAAAAACCCATTGAAAGCCTATAAAGATTTACAAACAATTGCATCATTGGGCAGTTCTCACAGACATATGGCCACTGATCGTCCATGTGATTTGAAACAGGTTCAGAATGCATCATACAAACTCAAGCAGAAGGAAAGACTTAGCAATGATGAAATATTCAGCCTTGTGGAACTCTCATAGCATCTTGAAAATTTTATCACGAAGTTCACCCTAATTCCCAATCTCACAGTTTCCTTTGGACATCCTGATATCATTGCAGAGGCAAAAGCTCTCCTCTCACTCTCATGTGAAGATGTATCCTTGCCACAACTTGTGTCCTATGACACAACTTTCAAACTAGGTGATTTCTATTTATCTCCCATAGTGATAAGAAACATTGTTCTAGAAGAAGATCCAGTACTCCCTGTTGCATTTCTCCTGCATGCCAAGAGATTCATGGCATACCATGCTGATTTTCTGTGTGAAATACTTTCCAAACTGGGAACAGACAAAATGGAAAAAATACCATTTGTAACAGACCGAGAAAGAGGTATTGTTAAACCTTTGGCAGAGAAATTATCACAGATTCCAAGGGTATATTGCAGAAATCATATCTTCAGAGATGTGAGGATGTGGGTAAAGGCTCATGGTGGGGGAAAAGATGACTTGACAGTTTTAAAAGACCACGTGACAGAAATGCTAAATTCATCATCCCAAAAGCAATATCAGTCAAAATATGAGGAATATAGTGTGCTGTGTAGTCAGCCATTTAAAGAATATTTTGATAAAGAACTGAATGATTGCATTCCCAAATATGCTGCAAAATTACATGTTGAAAAATTTGCTGCATTCAGAAGTGACCTAACTGCAACTAATAACATCAGCGAGAGCATGAACAAGATGATTAAGGATGAGATGGACTGGAAAGAAATGCCAGTTGATGCTATGGTACTCACAATGTACTATATGCAAACATATTTTCTCTATGAGTTCAAACGAGCATATTGTGGACTGGGAAATTATTCTCTAAAAAAACACTTCTTACACCTACAGAAATCACCCTTGGACATAGATTTCCCTTTATTTTACCCTCTTGAAACAATTATCGAAAACATAAAATCCACTCAAGATCAGAACCCTCCCAGGACAGGTGTGAAAAAGTCAAAGAATTATCGCATGAGCCAGACATCTCTAGCTAAGGTGCAAGGACTTTGGAGCAGTCAGCTCTGTTGTCAGTCAGGCACCTTCAATGTCCGTGATGTTCACAGTAGAAAATGCAAGCAGTTACACTTTTTCCCCACCTGCACACTGCTCCTCACCAGTACAGGGAAATGTTATCATATTATTGCTGCTCAAATGTCAGTTTGTACTGGAACCAGTTGATAAGCCGCTTATTCCCTATCGACACTCATGAGAAGAAGAGGGGTAGATCAAAGAAAGCTGGAAGGAAACAACCCAGATCATGACTATGACTACAGGGTAACCCCAGCACCTGATTCATTGTCAGTATGTCATACCACGAACATCTTCCTCCAGATAACCACAAGATCCCTGACACAGTCCTCGATATTTCAGAAGTTGAAGGAGCAGATTTCTCTGTGGCTGCACAAGAGGCTGGGTTAATAAAACATTCAACTCCAAAAAAGGGAGTCACAGAACAACAGCAGGCTGCAGCACATGGAAAACCATGGAATACAAAACCAAGCGTAAAAGACCAGAAACATTTGACAAAACTACCAACCATACTAAAGGAATCATTACACCCTGAAAAATGGATGGTAGATGAAGTTATTGATGAAGCTATTTCTAGTTTCATTTGTCAGCACCAGTTAAACGATAAAATCCTGCTCTGCCCAACATATATATATATAAGTGTTGCCTTAGGCAATGCAGATGTTTTCTACAGCTTTCTGGAGACAAATTTTGCTCTCAACAAAGACTTGCTTCTGGTACCATTCAACACGGATATTGCTGGTCCTGGCCAGCATTGGCTACTTGGGATTATAGTTTTTGCAACTCAAGAGGTAATTATCATTGATTCAATGAAAAACAAAGAAAGAACACAACAGCATGGATATATTCTTCTGTGCCTTGCGGCAGCCTGTTATCAGTTAACATTGGTGACCTTGCAAACAGACTTGAAAGAATGGAAGGTGTTTTTATGTGAGGATTGTAGTGAGGGGAGCCCTGAGACAGGGAGAGCTGAGAGGGCGGAAGTGAGCCAGGTGGGGAAGGAGGGAGGTTCCCCAATCATTGTTGGGATTTTCCCCTTTTGAGTTGGTTTATGGGCGAAGACCCAGGGGAATATTAGATATTATCAAGGAAGGTTGGGAAGAAGAAGCTCCCACCACGCAGTCAGAGTTACAGTTTGTCTTAAAGATGAGGCAACATCTTAAGGAAATAGGGCAGTTAGCTCGTGAAAATTTGGAAAGAGCTCAGGAGGAACAAAAGCGTTACTTTGATGGTAAGGAGAAAGAGAGAAGTTTGCAGGTGGGACAGCAAGTTTTGGTGTTGTTGCCGACCCAGAAGGCAAAGTTATTTGCAAAATGGCAAGGCCCCTTTGAAGTAGTAAGGAGGTTAGACCCAGTGGACTATGAGGTGAGGATGGGAGGAGACCCACCTAAGACCCGAGTTTTTCACATTAACCTTTTAAAGGCATGCAGGGTGCGAGAGGCCCTGTTTGGAGAAGCTGAATCGGAGTCAGAGGAAGAATAGTTAATCGGGCCCCAGTCGGAGGACTTCTTGGAGCAGAGGGACATTCCCATCTTATCACCCCTAAATGAACAACAGCAGCAACAGGTGAGAGATTTGCAAAGTCGCTTTAAAGATGTTTTCCAGGGAGAGCCAGGTTGTACGGGGGTGATACAACATGCTATACACACGGAACCTGCTACAGTGGTGAGGTTGCCCATGCGCCCTTTGCCCTGGCGGGTGCAAGAACTCATTAATAAGGAGGTGGCAATAATGTTGAAACTAGGAGTGATAGAACCATCTAAAAGTCCTTGGCGAAGCCTACCAGTGATGGTGCCCAAACCTGATGGGTCGGTTAGGTTTTGTATAGATTTTAGACAGCTGAATAAGGTTTCGAAATTTGATGCGTACCCTATACCAGGAGCCATAAATTTGTTAGAACGGCTGGGGCAAGCTAAATATCTTTCCTCTATTGATCTTACAAAGGGATATTGGCAAATCATGCTAAGACCGGAAGACAGAGAAAAAACAGCATTTGCTACCCCTAGAGGGTTGTTCCAGTTTACCAGGATGCCCTTTGGTTTACATGGGGCTGCAGCTACCTTCCAACGACTAATGGATAAGGTTTTGCAGGACTTGACTTTTTGCGCAGCCGCATACATAGACGACATCATCATTTATAGTGATTCATGGGAAGAGCACCTAGTACATTTAATTAAAGTACTAGAGGCTTTACGGCAGGCAGGTCTAACAGCCAATCCAAAAAAGTGTGCTATAGCCTGCAAGGAAGTGAAGTACTTGGGGCATTGGGTGGGACAAGGTTGTATTAAGCCTTTAACAGATAAGGTGGGAAAAGTGCAAGAGTGGGGAATTCCCCAGACAAAGAAACAAGTCAGACAATTCCTGGGTTTGGCGGGCTATTATAGGCGGTTCATTCCCCATTTTGCGCATGTAGCAGTCCCCTTAACTAACTTAACAAAAAAGGGGCAACCCCGAAGGGTCCGTTGGGGAAGGTTAGAACAAGAAGCCTTTGAAAAATTGAAGGCACAGTTGTGTAGTTACCCTGTTCTACGAGCTCCCGATTTCTCCAGGCCTTTTATCTTGCAAACAGACGCCTCAGAGTGGGGTTTGGGAGCGGTGTTGTCACAGCAGTATGAAGATGGAGAACATCCGATTTTGTACTTAAGCAAAAAGCTGAAGGTGGCTGAGCAAAAGTACGCAGCAATTGAGAGAGAAGCGTTAGCTATAAAATGGGCAGTGACGACACTTCGATACTATTTGTGGGGAGTCCCATTTCAGCTTATAACGGATCAGGCTCCGTTGACGTGGTTGGCCTCCATGAGGGATACTAATCCTCGCATTACAAGGTGGTATTTGGCACTTCAGCCATATGCTTTCACGGTACATCATAGACAGGGCCTTTTACACGCTAATGCGGATTTTTTTCCCTGACGGGCCACCTGGAACACTTCACGCCCATCATCTCTCTTGGAGGGGGGGTTATGTAGTGAGGGGAGCCCTGAGACAGGGAGAGCTGAGAGGGCGCCAGGTGGGGAAGGAGGGAGGAACCAACCAAGAGGCGGGGCTAGAAAAGGAGGAGCCAAGGGTCCCAGAGGGGGAGATAAAAGAGAAGGGAGAGTGGCGCTCGGGAGGAGGGAGACGCCGCGGAAGAGGAGGTCGGGGAGTTGCGGACGAGAAAGGGACAGTACAGGTAAAGAGGAGCCCTGGGAGAGACGGGGTCCCACTATCCCTACAAGTCCGGCCTGGTTTCCGAAAGCGGGGACCGCACCAGGAGGTGGAGTTAAGGAACCCTCGAACGGAAGGAGATTTTGCTTACTCCAACGAGGAGGAGTGGGGAGGGCCGCCCCGGAGAGACCTAGAGGACGAGTGGTGGGACCCTAAAGGGGAAAAGTGGGAGTTTGGCGCTCATCCTGAAGACCACGACAAAGCTGACTGGGAGCCATTGGAGAAGCACTCCGGTGGGCAGAGAAGCGGCTCCGTGGGAAGCACCACGGCTGAGGAGTCCAGAAGCTAAAAACTTAAGACTTGGGACTTAAACCGAAACTGTTTGGCCCGTTGGCCTTGTTTTGTTGAGCACTTGGGAAGAAGGGAAGAATATATTTTTTTGTTGTTGGATTAAACACTGTTGCAGCAAAACGTGAGTCCGGCAAGTTTGTTTCTCACGTGGACCAGAACTTCCCTTTTCCTTAATATAAAATGCAGCCTGCCATGCCAGCCCCGCCCACAAGGATACACTACAACAAACAAATTCCTATGACTGTGGAATACACACAATATTAAATGCATATGCAGTCATATGTGGTGAGGAATGCAGCAACATAGTAAGTGAGACAGCAAGGTCCTGGATAGGCATACAGGTAGCCAGACACATGCACTGTGTTTGCAAGAACAGAAAGATAAGGAAAGGAAGGAATCCTGAGTACACCCATATGCACAAAAAAGTACTACAAATATCTTCGGATGTGGAGGTTGTGGAGGCAGCATTGTCCACATACATATTAGAGCTAACCGACAGAGAGGCAAGTCAGTGGTCAACATGTCCCCAAACTTCCTGTAAAGGAAACTTTGGACAAGGGGACACAATGGTTTTATGCTGCAGTTGTAGGACATGGTATCATATAGCGTGTCTAGGGCAGAAAGTTCTTCCATTGTCAGACTACTACACTTGCAATCAATGCAATCCATGAAGATAAATTAATGCAGAGGTTCCTGTACTGTGCTCATGTAGTGATGCAAGGACACGGGAGGGAGACAGTGGTAATGGTAGGAAAAACAGACATGACCAAAGACAAAGTGTTTTGCACAAGGAAGGTTGTTAGTTAAAGTTGTCATAATTGTAACTCTAATGTGTTTCTCTGTTTAAAAATATATTATTCTTTTAGAAACAAGATAAAGTCATAGACTGATTTTCATCCCCCCTCACCTTGTCTGTGATTTATATTGTTTATTCATTTCAAATGTCTTTTATACTGCCTTTGGAGGTAAAACCATCTTAAGTCAGCTAAGAAAACAAAATAATAATAACAACAACAACAACAATAACAATAATAATAATAATGCTCATACAAAATACAATTCACTATTACTTTCCCTTCTTCACATCCTTGCTCACTATTAAGTTCCAGCCTTAATCTCTAGCCAACTCCAACTCCCATGAGTTTCTTTGCTCTGTGTATGTAGGGAACTGGTACTGCATCAGTCTTACAAGAAAGCTGTGCTCTGTCATAGAAGGGGGGGGTAAAGACTTCTGGAGATGTTAGGAAGCACGAGACGGAGGCTCTGCGCTATCCCTCTTCAACCGCAACAAGCCTATTAGCTGGGGATGCCCCGGAACGGGGAAACTCCGGGGTACGAGGCCCGTTGTAAACCCAAACCTCTTTTCTGGAAACGGACCTCAGAAGGGAGAAGTGAAAGAGAAGAAGGAGTGGAGGTAGAGGGCATTCGTTATTGGGGTTGTTTCCGAAAGGAACCAGTCTACGCAGCAAACTTGTTTTGGAGCAGAGGAGCCTGGAGGAGTGTGAAGGACAGACTTAAAATCTTCTTTAGACAAAGAAGCTTCTGAGCACTATCTCCACGGCAGTCAGTTATCAGAAAAAGGTAACCTTGTTTCTGTAAAGAAGCTACGCGGTATCTTTTTTTTTTTTAATTATTTTTGGGCTCCTCCAAATAAGCCTAACGAGAAAGCAATGGAAATTTTTTTTGCTATAGAAGGAAAATCCCAGTAAGATTTATTTTGACTTTGCTATTTGAAACTTTGTTTTGGTGGACTACTCATTCCTCTCCTCATAAGCTGGGACAAGGGAAATTGAAGAGCATTTGATGGGGATAAATAAATAATCAGAGAAAGTATTTATCAAGCAACTTCTCTTAACTCCTCTCAATCAACTTTTATGTATGTGTATTAGAAGAATATTCTCTTGAGGTTTATTTGAACCTGCTGGATAAAAGAAAGGCAAACACTGGTCAAGTGGAGGAGAGATTAATAGATAATTAAAGAAGCAAAATAGGGGAAAAAAGTTGAAAGGCTAATGGACTATACGGACTATATGTAAAATAATCGTATAATGGAAATCTAGTGATTTATTGACAAGAGTTATGCCAACTATAAAGGTTGAAGGCTAAAAGTTGAAAGCTCAAATTGCATTCATATCTTTTTTCCTTTTTGGAGTGATATAGACAGATTGGATATACAGTTTAACTAGCAAGGAGTTTGGAGTGAAAAACAGCTGTGCTTAAACAAAATAAACTGAGCACTTTGAAACAGCTGAAACGCGCCGGGTGTGATAGCAGCAGGGTCTTTACTGCAAATGGATAACACATGTGAGCTTGTCTAGAGACCAATTTGGCAGCTGATGTTTCAAATGAAGAGGACATTACTCAAATCATCAAAGCTGAGCTATAAATTTATGGCTTTTTTTCCTTTGGCTTCATGAGATCAATGTTATAAAATAGACTAATATATACTCTAAAAGCTAAAAAGAAAGAAAATTAATGTACTAATAACAAGGAATATCTTGTATAGGACTAACTTTGGGAAATTGTTGCTGTCTTTTTTTCTTTTGGTTTATTGTGAATTTGATACAACGATTTGTTTGTGGTGACTCTAAGGGTGTTTGAATACAAACTAGAAGTATGACGCCACGCCTCCCCTTTGCCTCTGGACTTTGGGCCAGGAGCTGCGCTGCTGCCGGGCGGCTTTCTCGGGGGTGTCAGAGGTGCGCATCTGCGCACCGCCCCAGGGAGGCCGCCCATGGACTGTTTGGAGGACTCCGCAGCTCCGCAACTGCGCAGCTGCGCATTTTTGGTTGCGCAAGGGCGGGGAGAGACTGTGTCTATGTAAGCTTTAGAGCAGAGGGTGTCTGAAGTGACTGACCTCTGCTCTTTTAATTGTTTGGGAAGGGGAGGGGGGGACATGGACGCGGGGAATGCCTTGGCTTGGGAGGAGAAGGGTAATATCGGCTTGAGCGGAGCTCTCATTGAGGTAGTGTGGGGCAAGGGGAGGTATGGTGGTGGGAGAAGGGACTTCCGTTCCAGGGGAAGGCGTGATCGATGCATTATATCTATCTCGCCTTCCTGTCCCCCTCCCAACCAAAGGGACCTGAGGGTCACTCCAACCATGCCACAAACCCTGTCGCTGCTTCTGTGCAATGCCAGGTCAATTAACAACAAGACCCACGTAATTTACGATCTATTGGAGGACAGGAAGTGTGACCTGGCTTGCACTACCGAGACCTGGCTTGGGCCTGAGGGGAATGCTGTGTGGACACAGGCCCTCCCTGCCGGGTTCTCGGTGAAGGACCAGCCCAGGTTAGGTGGGCGGGGGTGTGTGGCCTTGATACATAAGAACACCTTGTCTCCCACCAGGAACCACATCCGTCAGACTTCCTTCATCGAGTGCATTTACCTGACCCTAAAGGCTAGGGACAGTCTAGGGATTCTGCTGGTGTATCGGCCACCCCGTGCATTAGCGGACTCCCTTAACGAGCTGACAGTTGGTTGCGGAGCTGATGCTGGACACACCCAGGCTACTTGTCCTGGGTGACTTCAACATCCCCCTCGCGGCCAACTATGTTCCATCCGGTGCGGCTCAGGAATTCATGGATACCATGGCGGCCATGGGCCTGTCCCAGCTAATTACGGGTCCAACGCATTTTGCGGGTAATGCACTGGATTTGGTTTTCTGTACGGATATGGAAAATCCGTGGGCGGAAATAACCAATATTTCCCCCCTGCCATGGACGGATCATTTCCTCGTGGAGGCAAAAATCAAGGCCTCTACCCAGATCCCCCCCGGGGGTGGTGGACCTATTAGGATGGTCCACCCTCGAAGGCTGATGGAACCCAGAAGGTTCCAGGAAGCCCTAGAGGGATACATGGTTGGAAGTGACGGCGATTCTGTTGAGGCCCTGACTCGTATCTGGAATACCGGTCTCTCTAGGGCTATACACAGTATCGCTCCCAAGCGCCCTCTCAGGCCCGCTTCCAAACGTAAGCCTTGGTATACAGAAGATCTCCGGGCAAGGAAGCGGGATCTGCGGCGGCTAGAGCACCGCTGGCGGAACCACCTACGCTTAGCCGACAAGGCTCTCCTAGACCACCAGTTGGAGGACTACGGAGAGGCGATACAAGCAGCTAAGAACTCGTTCTATAGTGCTCGTGTCGCGTCCGCGGAGTCGCGTCCAGCAGAGTTGTTCAGGGTGGTTAGGGAGCTAACTCAGCTCCCTCCCACTCTGAACCAGATCCTTGAACCTTCAAAGGCCTGCTGTGACCAATTTAACAACTTCTTCACCGATAAAACCTCTTGGATAAGCGAAGGTCTTAACGCCGGCATTAGGGCAGAACCAAGGGTAGAGGCATCCAGAGCCCCCGTGGACTCCATTAAACTGGATCAGTTTGAGTTGGTCAGTACCGATGATGTGGACAAGATCCTTGGAAGCGTTCGGAAGACAACCTGCTCTCTCGATCCCTGTCCCTCATGGCTAGCGGCTCAGGGGGGACCGGTTGTAACCTCGTTGTTACACCGGATTATAAATACATCTTTGAGGGACAGGCAATTTCCATCCAGCTTGAAATTGGCCATTGTAAAACCGCTGTTAAAAAAGCTCTCCCTCGACCCCCTGATGCATAATATTTATCGGCCTGTATCGCTATTGCCATTTTTTGGGAAGGTGATCGAGAGGGCGGTTGCAATCCAGCTTCAATCGATCTTGGATGAAACGGATTATCTAGACCCATTTCAAACTGGCTTTCGGGCGGGTTACGGGGTTGAGACGGCCATGGTCGCCTTGGTCGATGACCTCCGTCTGGGCATCGACAGGGGAAGCGTGTCCCTGTTGGTGCTCTTGGACATCTCAGCGGATTTCAATACCATAGACCATGGTATCCTTCTGGAGCGCCTGGTTGAGGTGGGAATCGGGGGCACTGCGCTCCAGTGGTTCCGGTCCTACCTCTCCGGGAGGTTCCAGATGGTGCAGCTGGGAGACGTGTGCTCCAATAGGAGGGCCCTTACATCTGGGGTCCCTCAAGGAGCCATTCTGTCTCCCATGCTTTTCAACATTTACATGATAGAAAGGACAGAAAATCTAGAAAAGAGAACGGAAGACTTAGAAAGAGGTTTAACGAGAGAACAACAGAATGGACTACTACAAGAGGTTCGCTATAGGGAGCGGGCTATTAAGATTTGGTGTCTAAAAGAAGAACAAGGAGAAAAATTATATGATAAGGTTATCCCTATATTGGATGAATATATTGAACTTGATAAAGATCTTTTAGAGGCTCAGGTAGATAACATCTTTAGTGTCACCTCTAAATTCGCCATAGAAAGAAAATTGGACAGGGACATCACAATTTGCTTCACAACTACTAGGATTAGAGATATAATACTGAGAAGGAACTATGAAAAGAAGTTGATTGTGGATGATAAGATCATAGAAATTTATAAAGATTTGCCCGTGCAAATAATCAGGAGGAGGCAGGAATATAAATTTTTAACAATATTGCTGCAAAAAAAGGAAATTTTCTACAAGTGGGATAAACTTGAGGGAGAAATCTTTAATTACCAACAAAAAAGATACAATAGAACAGGCGAAGAATTTTTTTGAAAAACTCAGTAGAGAGACTAGAGAAAAAGAAGAAAGGGAAAAAGAAAGAGAAAAAGAAAGAGATAAGAGGGAGAGAAAGGACAAAAGAGAAGAAAGAAATCAGAATAAAGCAAAAGGGGAAAGTTTACCAAGGGAAGTGCTGGAGAGAAAAGAAAGTCTAGAAAGGGAGGATTTAGAAACGAATGTAAGAGTGGGAGGGGCAGTGGGGGGATTGGGATAGCTACTGGGGTGTCTTGGTTTGTTTTTTCCCCTGCCATCCCCCCTCTGTGTATTTGGTATATGTAAAAAATCTTTTTCTTGCTGAAATATACATTCTGATAATTGGGGAAATGGGATTCAAAATAATATCATGGAATATTAAAGGAATTAGCCAAGAGAAGAAGAGAAGAAAGGTTATGCATTTTCTGAATAACTTTGATGTGATATGTTTACAGGAAATTAAATTGAAAGATGGGGATGTTAAATATTTAAGGAATAGTAAATTTGGCACTTTATTTTGTGCAACTATTAATAAACTGAAAAGAGGTGTTGCAACTTTTGTTAACTCAAAATGGGATCCGAAACTAATCTGTAAGGACACGGATGGAAGATGGATTTGTGTGGAAATTATAGTTGATGGTACTAAATATTTGATTTGTAACGTTTATGGTCCGCATGAAAAAAAAGAGGAATTTTATAAAAAACTTAATAAGGAATCAAGTGACTTGAAGGATATTAATTTGATCATGACTGGAGACTTTAATGGAGTGTTAAACCCAAAATGGAATAGGAAAACACAAAGTGAAAAACAGAAAAAAATTTCAAGGTAAATTACCTAAAACTTTTTTTGATTTAAAAGAGCTGTTTAGATTAAGTGATGTGTGGATGCACTGCAATGGTAACAAAGCAGGTTTTACTTTTTTTTGGAGGCACATAAGTCCTATTCAAGAATAGATTTAGCACTATTTTCAAAACCATTACTAGTTCATATAAAGAATATGGAAATATGGCCTAGGACTTTTTCAGACCATAATAATATGATTGAGATAGAGCTTAATATGGGCAGACAGATAAATAGAGGCTGGAGAATGAATGAGAATATCTTGGAAGATGGAGATTTTGTTAAGAGAATAAGGAATGATTTAAGTTTTTTCTTTAAAGAGAATAGCGGGAAAGAAACCAAGTTGAAAGTGGTTTGGGAAGCTGAAAATTAAAGCTGTAATAAATACTAATCGTGGTACAATTTTTATAAGTGTTTTTTGACTCCTGGTTTATCCCATATCTTGTCTGTATTTGACCTTAATAAATAATTTATTAGAAACCAATTTGATATAGAGAGTTTGTCTGAACTGTTTGAGAGATACAGTCTGATCATGGCAGAAAATCTAAAGTTCCTTTCCTGGAACGTACAAGGACTAAACACGCCACAAAAGAGGAAGAATTTTTTTTTATTATCTACAAAAATTGAAACTGGGTATAATATGTTTGCAGGAAACAAGAATTAAGCAAAAAGATGAAAAATATTTAAGATGTGTTAAATTAGGCCAAGAATTTGTTTCCGCATCTAAATTTAAAAAAAAGAGGAGTAGTGATTTATGTGAATTTCAGGTACGAAGCAGAAGAAATCTACAGGGATTCAGGTCACTTTATAATTGTAGAATTAAATTGTAAAAGTCAAAGGTTTTTGGTAGTTGGAGTATATGGGCCACTAGAGAACAAAAATAAATTTTATAAAAAGTTAAAAGAGAAGTTATTACAATTAGAATTTGACTCTATAATCCTATTGGGAGATTGGAATGGGGTAATAGACCCCGGACTGGATAAATTCTCAGAAAAAAATATTAAAAAACTTCCTAAAGAATTTTTTCAAATGATGGATACATAAGTAATAGAAGACTCTTGGAGATGCAAAAATGGCCTGAATAAGGATTTTACTTTCTATTCTAACCCCCACAAAACTTGGTCGCGAATCGACATGATTTTGACTTCCATTCATCTGCTCTCAAGGGTTCAAAAAGCAACGATATTATCAAAAATCTGGTCAGACCATAATCCAGTACAAATTAGCGTGAAAATAGGGGAAAAAGAATTTGATTGGAAATTAAACACTATGCTTTTAAAAAATGAAGAGGTGGTAAAACAATTGAATGAAAATATTCAAAACTATTTTAAAGACAATTCGGATAAAGGGACAAACTTACAGATGGTCTGGGATGCTCATAAAGTGGTAATAAGGGGTTGGCTGATCAAGAAAGCTTCCGAGATGAAGAAGAGGAACAATGAAAAGATAAATAGATTAAATGAAGAATTGAAAGAGAAGGAAAAAAAGCTTTAAAAGAATTCAAATAATCAAAACATTTTGCAAGAAATAAAATATATACAAAGGCAAATTTCGAATAATTTGGTGGAAGAAATGGAAAAGAAATTAAAATTCGTTAAACAAAAGTTTTTTGAATCGGCAAACAAGTCAGGGAAACTTTTGGCTCATCAAATTAAGAAAGAAAGAGCTAAACGTTCTATAATATCATTGAAGGTGGGAGAAAGGGTTTTGACAAGCCAAAGCTAAATTAAAAATGGTTTCCTAAACTATTATAAGGAATTATTCAAAAAACCAATAGTTAAAGGGGAGAAAATAATAAATTTTTTGTATTCGTTAAATTTACAAAAAATCTCGAAGACCAAAAAAATTTCTTAAATTCTGAAATTACAACTTCTGAGCTTACCCAGGCCATACAAAAAAGTAAAACTGGAAAAGCCCCGGGACCTGATGGTTTTATAAATGAATATTATAAAATATGTGCAGATTCCTTTATTGAGTTCTTGGTGCAGCTGATGAATGAAGGTATGAGAGGGGTAATACCTCAAACATGGACCCAATCAACAACAATTTTAATTCCAAAAGAGGGTAAAGATTTGAAAGATCCTAAAAATTATAGACCAATTGCATTACTTAATTCGGATTATAAATTATTTGTCACTATATTGGCAGAAAGATTGAAAAAAGTGTAAGTCAATTGGATTCACCCAGATCAAAGTGGCTTTCTACCGGGCAGATTGTTAAAAGATAATAGAGTTTTGCTAAATTTGGTAGAAATTCATGAAAAAAATATTAATAAAAAATTGGCAATGTATTTTATAGACGCGGAGAAAGCATTTGATAATGTCAATTGGGAGTTCATGTTCGGGGTATTAAAAAAGATAGTAATTGAGGAAAATTTTCAATTGGCAATAGAAGCGATTTATGAGGAACAAGAAACCAGGTTTGTAATAAATGGGGAAAAGACATCGCCCTGTAAAATATTTAGAGGAGTCAGACAAGGATGTCCCCTCTCGCCCTTGTTGTTTATAATGACATTAGAGATTTTGTTAAATCAAATTAGGCAGCAACAAAGTATTGAAGGTTATAAATTAGGTGGAGAAGAATATAAACTCAGGGCTTACGCAGATGATTTGGTATTAACTACAGCAAACCCAAACGAAAGTATTGAACAATTATTAAAAATTTTCAAGAAATTCGGGAAAGTAGCGGGATATAAAATCAATTTTGATAAAACAAATATTTTGACAATGAATTTGTGAAGGGAAGAAAAATAGATATTACAACAAAAATCCGGGCTTCAATTGACTAAAAAAGTAAAATACTTAGGAGTTTTAATATCGACTAAAAATATAGACCTATTTAAGAATAATTATGAGTACAGTAATTGTGGCATAGTATAAATCTGGATTTGAATAGATGGTCTAAATTAAATACTTCATGGATGGGGAAGATGGCAATTATAAAAATGGCAATTTTGCCAAAATTTCTCTTTCTTTTTCAAAACCTTCCAATTATTAATAAAGATTCGACATTTAAAAATGGGGAAAGGACTTAATAAAATTCATTTGAAATAATAAGAAAGCCAGAATTAAATCAAAAATTTTGCAAGACTCAATAGAAAGAGGAGGATTAGCGTTTCCAAATTTAAAATGGTATTATCAGGCATGTGTATTAGATTGGGTTATAGATTGGATAAAATTGGAAAGAAAAAGAATAATAAATTTAGAAAAAGTGGAATTAAAATTTGGAATTCATGGATATTTATTTTACGACAAATTAAAATTAGATGGCAATTTTAATAATCATTTGATAAGGAAAAATTTGTTAAAAATCTGGAAGAAATATGAAAGATACTGGTGTACTCAAATCCCATTATGTGCCTCTCCAAATGAAGCATTATATAAAAGGGAGGTTTTGAAAAAGAATTATTGGGTAACATATAATGACGTGATAAAAACTCAAGAGGGGGACATAATTTTGAAAACAAGAGGAAATGAATAATGAAGGTTTATCATGCAATTGGTTTACATACAGACAAATAAAAGAAAGATTCTTGTTTGATTTGAAGGGAAAAGGAATAGGCTTGATGGAGAAAGAATTGGAAAAGATACTGAAGGATTCCCCCCCCCCAAAAAAAATCTCTAAATTATACAATTTGATTAGGAATTATGAATTAGAACAAGAGACAGTTAAATAATTCATGATAAAATGGGGAAAAGATTTGGGAGAGCAGATCCAATTAGATTCCTGGGAGAAATTATGGCAAAGTAGAATTAGGTACACACCTTGTGTTTTGTTAAAAGAAAATATATATAAAATAATGTATAGATGGCATTTAACACTATATAAACTGGCGAAGATGCTTAAGAATAAAAGTGATAAATGTTGGAAACGTAAAGCTAAAGTGGGCACATACCTTCATTGTTGGTGGGCATGCAAAAAATCAGAGGAATACTGGAAAGAAATACACAAAGAAATTTAAAAAATAATTAAGGGTATAGGGGAAATAGATTCTAAACTCTATCTTTTAAACATTACAACCTAAATGTAGACAGGAATCAGGATAAATTAATCTTCTACCTGATAGCTGCTGCAAGAACTGTTTTTGCTAAATATTGGAAGAATGAAGATACTCCGAAGATGGATGAATAGAGACTTAAAGTCATGGAATACAAAGAAATGGACAAACTAACTACTTTATTAGGGGAAAGCTCATTAGATAGATACTATGAAATATGGAACCCCTGGAGATGTTATCTACAGAAAGAAGGAAGAATACCTGATGGAGGAGGGTGTTGAAATATTATATAAATTTGGACTCATAAAAGAAAAAAAGATTAACCGTAGGGTATAGGTGTATGAATTAAGGATAGATGTTATTTCCGGTACCGTTAGGAATTGTTAATAGTTCTAGTGGATATTATAAAGATATAGGGGAAGGAGTTAGTAAAGTAAGAGTAGAATCAGTTGGTGGGGGATTTTGGTGTAGAGCCTAAGGAAGAGTGATGAAGAGAGAAATAAGTGATAGTATATAGTAGACTAATGTAGAATATTAAGTCATTAATATATAAAAAAAGAAAAAAATGAAAGTGGTTTGGGATGCAAGTAAGGCATATGTGAGGGGGCTTTTTATACAAAGGATGTCAGAAATAAAAAGACAGGAGAGGCAAAAAGAATGGGATGGTAAAAAGAAGTACTGAGCAGGTGGAAGAACTGGGACCCACCAGAGTGAAGGGTGGGACCACAGGTGAATTCAAACCTGTACCTTGATAACCATTGTCCCCAAATAGTACCCATGCTACTTGCAAATGTAGCATGGGTACTATTCTTTTATTTCCCCCTTTTCTTTTTCTTTTTGCAACCTATATCCAACTTCTTAATTAGACAAAGTAGTATCTCAAAAATTAATCAATAAATGCTCAGCTAAAAAAGCACTGAATAGTAAATTTTACAGAGGAAAATAATGACATTATATACAGGAATTCTAAAACAATTTGAAGCAAAGTCAATACCACAAATCCACTTGTAGCGTTGCTGTGGTAAAATGCCTGTATTCAGGGACGTAGCTAGGATTTTAGGAAGGGGGGGGGTCCAGACTAAGTGACACCATTATAATGAGGCTTGAGTGCAGCGGCGCACCAACACACACCATTCATTTTTCTAATGGAAGGGGGGGTCCGGACCCCCAGAATCCCCCCCCCCTTGGCTACGTCCCTGCTGTATTGCAGCCACTCTCTCACAAACCATAAGGTTGTGAGGTCAATCCCAGCCAGGGGCTCCAGGGTCGAATCAGCCTTGCATCCTCCGGTAGTGGCCAAAATGAGTATCCAGATTGTTGGAGGCAATTTGATCATACATTGTAAACAGCTTACGGAGTGCTTAAGTGCACTGAGAAGCAGTATAGAAATGTAATTGCTATTGCTATTGCCATATGGTGCTCGGCTAGGCCCTTTCTCAAATCTTGCTCCATTAGAACTCAATCATTACCAGTTTGGTAGATGAAGGCAATGCTGTAATAAATAATAAAACTTTAATTTATATCTCGCTTTTTGTTACCACAATCAAAGAGGCGTACATTTAAATACAAGATACACAATTTCCATCACCCCCCTTAAAAAGGATTAAACAATTGTATCCATTAAAATTACAAACAATAAAATCTAAAAACAACAATACAATAATAAAATAACTGTGGGCAGAGTCTTCATTTATATACGTCTGTGGGGGGAGCT
Organism: Sceloporus undulatus; assembly: GCF_019175285.1. NCBI lineage: Eukaryota > Metazoa > Chordata > Lepidosauria > Squamata > Phrynosomatidae > Sceloporus > Sceloporus undulatus. The sequence goes on from NC_056523.1 coordinate 206,106,682, forward strand.
TTATGTGGCCGGGTTCTATTCTGGGAAGGCCTGCCGGAGGAGATCCATCTTGACAGTTTTCTTGAAGCTCTCTAGGTTGGTGATTTGACGGATCTCCTCCGGCAGGCCATTCCATAAAGTGGGAGCAATCGCGGATAAAATCCTCTGGCTGGCTGGCTGGTCTTCCTGAGGGCTGGGGGAATGGCTTTTCAAGCTTACCACTCCTGACCACACTCTCTCAATGCTGCCTTGCCTCTGCTGCCTTCTTTGGCCCCAGATGCAGTTGGGGAGATATTGCATATCTTGATTTCAGTAAAGCCTTTGACAAGGTCCCCCAAGACATTCTTGCAAACAAGCTTGTAAAATGTGGGCTACACAAGGTAAATGTTACATGGATTTATAACTTGTTGACCGGCCGAACTCGAAGGGTGGTCAGCCATGGCTCCTTTTCATCCCGGAGAGAAGTGACCAATGGCTTGCCATAGGATTCTGTGTTGAGCCCAGTGAATACCACTTTATCTATGACTTGGACAAAGGAATAGAGGGCATGCTTATCAAATTTGCAGATGACACCAAATTAGGAAGAATAGGCAATACCCCAGAGGACAGGATCAAAATTCAAAATGACCTTAATAGATTAGAAAGCTGGGACAAAGATAACAAAATGATTTTGAACATAGAGAAATGTAAGACTGCACTTATGGACAAAAAATGAAATGTATAGATATAGGATGGGGAACACCTAGCTGAACAATTAGCAAAATTTGTTAAATGAGTCTGAAGAGCAGTTTTCCCTGGGAAATCGACGGCAATAATAGGTAAGCTCTAGAGTAGCCAATTAAAGCTTTGCCAAGGGTATTAATCGTTGTATTTTGTAAGAAGCAGAAAGGATTTGATCCTAAAAAAAAACTACGATAAAACTATGGTGGAATGACCAAAATTAATTATTTGAAAGATATTACCAAGTCAAATTTTGAAAAGTCGCAGACTTACAAATAGTCTGATTGATTTATCTTATCAACACAAAATCCCTTTCAGTATGGGAGTAAATTTGAAGGTTTGTAGTTACATGGAAACAGAGGAAACAAGGTTGAACTTGCTGATAAAAAGCAAAACTCTTTTTTAAAAATGCCTGGAATAGGATCTAGAGGAGATGGGAGGGGAGGAGGAGAGGACGACGGAGGAGAATAGTGGGGGTAGCAGCTAGCGGCTAGAGTGAGAATTAGGAATAAATGTTTTTTTTAATGAAAAAAAAAAAGGGGGGATTTACTTCTTTGTTTGATTTTATTTTTCCCCTTAACCGCGAATAAATAGTGAATTAATAGTCGATATACTGGATAGATCGGTTTGTATCATTGGTGAGTATTTAATAACTTGAATATAATCTTGTATCCATTATAAGTAAAAGCTGTGTGGTCTTTCTTATATTATCAGCTTAGGCGGTAAACCACCTTAAATAATTATCATTGAAGTAAAAGGCTTAACTCTCCTCAGAAGAGAAAAAAGGTGTTTCTTTTTTTTCTGGAAAAATAAAGCCGATGTTAGTTGTTTGCAAGAAAACCGCATTAAAACTGAAGATGTAAGACTATCTAAGAATCCAAAAATTGGTAAAGAATATACCTCAGTGTTTGGTAAAAGCAAAGAGGAGTTTACCATACATAAATAACAAGCAGATTTAAATTTGTATTTGCAGATCCAAATGTCCACTATGTGGGGGTGAATCCACCATGGCGGATAAAAAATAACTGATTGTGGGTATATATGGTCCCCAAGAAAGAAAGGGATCCTTTAATTGCGAGCTTCAAGGAAATTATAAACTACAACTATGAAAACATTGTTATGATAGGAACTTTAATTGTTAATTAATCCCATAGTTGAAAGAAATCTGAAAAAAATAAAACAAGATCAGGGTTTAGTATCCCCCCAAAATAATTTGAACTAATAGAAAGATCTCTCTTTTAATTGATCTATGGCGACTATCTGTACAAAGAGGAAAAAAATTTCACGTTTACTCAGAAGACATGAATCGTTAGCAAGATCGATTTGTGTTTTGATATCAAACACCTTATTCATAATGTTACAAGCATGGAGACCCTTAAAGAAAATCTCAGAACCATTAACCCCCTTATGATTGAGTTTAGAGAAACAAAAAATTTAAAATTGGCTACTAAACTGAAGACTTGCTTAAGAATAGAGAAACTGTATAAAAAGTAAGGAATGGTTAAAGTTTTTCTTAATGTAAATCTAAACTGTTGAGGTCAAAACTTATGGTGTGGGAATCTTGTAAAGATCTATGAGAAAGGCTTCTTTACCCAACAGAATATAATTTTTGGTGGAAACTTAAAAAAGATTATGAGAAACAAGTTAAATACTCATTGAAAGAAAAAGAAAAAGAACTAAAGATAATACCCAGAAACAAATCTATCCAAAGGAAATCCAATCCTACAGAAACAACTAGATGTTGAATGACCGTTTAGATATTGGAAAAAAATTTTTTTTAAAACTTATTGAACGAGGAACTTTGAACAGCTAACAAGTTGGAAATGGCTTGACTTTCAGTAAGAAGAATTAGATGAAAAACAAGTTAATCACTAAATATTTAAGAGGAAAATCAATATTTACTCAGCAGAAGAGATCAAAAGAGAAATTCCAAAATTTCTTTGCATCTGTATAAAGAAAAAACAGTTTGAATTATATGAAATAGAAAATCATTTTGATATGTAAAAACTTTTAAAATATTAAGAAAGTACAGGGATAAATAGATTATCAGACGAAAGATTCGGGAAAAATGGTAAATAGAAAAAAATGGTAAGCACAGTTAATGATGGTTATCGACTATTTCTACAATATATTTCTTTAAGTTGTCTTCCTCTTCAACAAAGTATATGAATGAAGCCTTTATTGAAGAAAACTTACCAAATTCTGGAAAAAGCTAATATCTCCATTTAACAAAAGAAAGGTTTAAGTCTTGAATGCTCTAAAACAACTACAGACCTATTCATCTTAAATAATGATTACAGCCTTGCTCGATGCTATCCTATCTAAATAAAAAGAATTAAAAAACTTTGGCGGAAACAATTGGGGAGGAGCAAGAGGTTTTTTACCACTGAGAACAAATCAGATAACACAAGATTTATAAATTGACATTATTAGAAATATTATAGAAAATAATACGATAAAAGATGGTGCTACTTCATAGATTTCGAAAAAGCTTTTGATTTTTATTCGATTAAATTGGAAATTGTTTTATTGAAATTATAAAAGAATAATATAGTTTCTAATTTCCTAAATTGGATTATCAAAATTTATGATAAACAATTTTGAGCAAATTAGGATTAATAGATGAAAAAAACAAAAAGGATTCAAATTCAAGAGAAACGGAAGGTTTGCCCCTTTATTCCTGTTGTTTCTGCTGACAATAGAATATTAATCAAAAGAATTAGAGAAAAAACAGATTCAGGGAGTTTTAATTAGAAACTAAAATTAAAATTAGAGCATTTGAGACGATGTGTTATCTCTATGAAGACAGTAAAAATGCCAAAAGATAGATAATTATTATGAATTTGGCAGAATATCCAGGATGTTGTTAATAAACAAAGATAAATCAAATTACTTACTGACAAAAATATTAGTAAAGAAGAGGAATCTATACTAGGAAAATTAACAAAATTAAGTGGTAAAAAATTTTTTAAATACTAGGATAAACATTACTAAGAAATCAATGAACTGTTTGAAATTAATAACAAAAGTCTGGAAAGAGATAAAAAAAGATCTGTTAAGATGGAACAAACTAAATATCTCTCTATTAGGTATGATAGCAGCGATTAATTAATGAATATTTGCCATAGAATTGCTTCTAGTTTTTCAAACCTCCTATTATTATGACAAGAAAAATTTTCAAAAACTGGAACAAAGACATCTCAAGTTTTAATTTGGAGGGAAGCGACCAAGAAATCAAATTAAAAAATCTCAAGATAATATGGATATAAAAGGAGGCCTGGGGTTACCCTCCTACAATTGTACTAAAGCCTGCAGTTAGTCTGGGTAAGAGAGTGGATGATGCTAACAAACAAAACATAGCTTTAGAGGTAGAAGGGAGGATCTCAATGTAGGATGGGCACAGCTATTTGGTCTAGGAAAATAGCTCCCTTAACAAAATCCTTTTAAACATGCACTCAGAAAACGCTTTTTGGAAACGTGGAAGAAAGTATAAGAACACCTCTTCCATAAGACCTGCGGCTGGGTCTCGCCACACGAGGCCATTGTAGGAACAGTCGGTGCCGGGACCATTGTTAAAATACGAGATCTATGGGTAAAAACAAGAGAAGGGGTAAAGATAAAAAACAAGAGAAGAACTAATCAAGGAAGGGAGGGAACAAATAATAGATTGGTTTACCTAAGACAAATGTAGTGAGAGAGTTAAAAAAAGGATGAAAACAATGGGTTCGAACTGGTACTCAAAGAATCGAATTGAATAAAATTTTATACTTAGATAATGTTAATTAATTGGGAAAACCGATGGTACTGTTTATCCTTAGAAATGGAGGAAGAGACAGTAAAAAGTCAAATTATAAAATGGTCGCAACATGTGTAGGACATCCAATCAGGTTTAGGATCATGTAAAAAGGTATGGAAAGACCAAAAAAAAATTAACCACCTCACAAAACATCAAGAGAACTTCTTCAAAATGAGGTATTTTTGGGATCTTTCACCCTATAAGCTGGCTAAAATTTGAAAACAAAAAGGACAAATGTTGAAATGCAAAAGAAAAAAGGGACCTTTTTTCATGCATGGGGGGAAATGCAGTAAAGCAAAGCAATTCTGGAAAAATGGTTTAACACTTGATTAATCAGATAAATGGGATAAGCTTGGGGTAAAGCCAGAGCGGTATCGTACGTGGGAATGGTAAGATAAGGAATCCATTCAAGAGGACGAGTAGAGGCAGTTTTTCTATATGGTTTCTCTTGGCAAGAAGTTGTACCGCAAGATGGAAATGTGAAAAAAAAACCCCAACCGTGGACAGTGGGTTGCCGAAAAGTATATGAAGGGATGGGGGATGGATATCATGATTCAAAACACAAATAATGATAAAACAATAGAACATTGGAAGAAGGTGATAAGATTCTTTGAAAACGAGTGGGGTAAGGAAACAACTATAGGTCCTACTTGAAAAGATGGTAATTTGAGTAAGTAATTTTCTGTCGCCTTTTTTTTCTGTAGGTGGTAAAGAAAGAAAGTTAATGTTTTCTTTCTTCTGCATTTTGTCGTTTTTTAGTTATGGTTGGAAAGCAATATTAAAGGAGACTAGAGTAAATTGATAGGCAAATAGGATCAAAACGGAAACTATCTGGTAGTTAGGAAGTCAACTGTTTGTTTAGATGTGGTGTTTTTTGTAAATAGGTGTGTAAAGGTGGATGGTGAAGAGAGAGGGAGAGAGATGATAGGGCACTGGTAAGGGGATGAGAGTAAGTTGGCAGTAAAGTGAATGGTTTATATGTGTTCATGTATTTTTTTGTACTATATGTTTTGGTATCTGTAAGTACTTGTATGTTTTGTAAATGTATTTTTAGTCTAATAATTTTTTTTAAAAAAATTAAAAAAGAAAAGAAAAAATTGTGAAAGTACACTGAGAATGAAATGGAAGATTAAGAAAATCGAGAATATAATGCATTGCTCGGAAAAAACACCTACCACTTCAATGTATTCAGACATGTTTATACCTCCTTGGTATTGAAAAAACATGTGTACAGGTGGGAATACAGTTAACTTTGAGATACAGTTGACCATAGATCCCACATTTAAATTCAGATAAGATAAAGTTCCATACCTAATCAAAAATAACAGTACAGTTTTACCTTAATCACATAGTTAAATTTTCCATGAAACAGTTCCTCACTTAAAAATTCAGTCTGGGAAAGGTTTTATATTATTTTCTTTTGTTTACAACCATGTCAAACATGTACACGGTAAGGGCACTGACAATGTAAAATAAAAAAAACGAATCTGGATTTTCCTAGACTGCATGTTGTACTGCTAAAATAAGGGCCTTTAAGATTCTATTAGTTAGATATCAAACAACATGCAATCGTGATAACGAATGTTTTTGGTTGTCCTTTTTTTTTAAAGGGATTTTTAAAACTTTTTTTTTTGGACTTGCATCCAAGTTTTGGATATGTTACAATATGTTGTTTTCCAAGAGGAACCAGACTTTATATTTAACAGGATGATGCCCCAATTTCTGGGTTAATCATTTGTTTGTTAATTAAAGATTGAAAGATTGTTTTGTTGTATTGCGTCACAGTTAAATAAATGCAATTTATAAATAAAAACTCCCATCTGTTTACATGCTTAACAGTAGGTCCTTTAACTTTAATAAAATTACCTGTTCAACGGCCAGAGTGGATAATTGCTTAATAACCCCGATGCCACCAGTATAGGAAAGACACACAGCCAAGGCACTCAAAGGTACATAGTTTGATAGAAGATAGAGGTATCTTTGACCGCAAGGGACCGGATCTCTGTTAGCTTTTGGCTATTGTGACCTCGGACTGTTTGACCACGGGCGTTCTGGCTTCTGGACGTCGGCTCGTCGTTTGGTACGCTTGACGTTCTGGAAACCCTGACATCGGCGTGCTTCCTTGGCCTGCGTCTTCGACTGCTTCTCCAAGGTTTGTTTTTGGCTTGCACATGTGGGCTGAAGGCTTTGGTTATCAGCATAAGTCAGAGATGGCTCGCAGCAATCCCGACATCGTGCCAATAGAGGTTGGCGTGAACTACAAAAGACAATAACCCTTCTCCCTGGCACGGCCGGTACTGTGCACCTACTTCGCCTCGCTCTCCTTCCATTGTCGGTGTCTCTGGTGCCGGCTTCCGCTATGAACTTTTTTTTTGTTAAGCAGCCGCTTGACAGAATATGCGCACCGATGGCCTCTTTGGGCTGCTGAAAAACATGCGGTCTGGCCAGCAGTCCCCCACCCTTTTTCTCCAGTCATTCCTCTCTCTCTCTCCTCTCCTCCCTGTTCCTGTGGCAAGCAACCCTTTGCCCCCTCTCTCTCGCCCTCAATGATTACATTCCCGTCGCCTAAGGACCTTTTTTTGACAGCGAGGCGCACGAGGCGGTTTATATTGATCGGCTCTTCATTCCAGGGTTTATCACACAACCATTCCCTTTTCCCCCTCCTACTCTTTTGAGGATCGTTAAACTTCAGTAACCACTACCACCCGCCGGGACATGTAATGGCCCCCCGGAAACCGACCCCAAAGTGGCAATGTGTTGTTTCTACATTTGCCGCCACTCCTGCAGCACCAATGCCTTGGACAATGCCACCAGGTTGGTTGGGCGGATGACCCAGGAACTCCCATTAACATAACCTTTTCTTTTCTCCCTTAGCCCTCGTCCTTCGGGGCACCTCCCCCAAGCAGAAAAGGCGGATGTGACATACCCAAGTTGTGCGTCACCTGGTTGGACCTAGTGGCTGCCCAGCCAATGGCGAGGGCTGGTAACCTGCCAGTGGGCGATGCAGCCCATGACCTCCCTCATTGTAAATTTGCCCCTCCCCTTTGTTTGGCTTGGGCGCTGGCTGTTTTGAAACTCCCTGGTAAGATCACCAAGACCCTTAACAATGGCGGGATCACAAACACATGGTGTTTCCCGATGGTTTGCCAGGAAATCATCCGGGAGAGGGATTGCCATGGAAACCATTCAGAAACGTGGACCTAATAGCGCTGTGGGCGGAGGAAAGAGTGCAGCAGCAGCAGCGAAGGGGAATCACCCACCGAAAATAGATTTTTTGAAAAACATCACGGCTGGAAATGCGGAAGAGAGGGCATGACGTACTGTGCCGAGGAGTGTCCCCCGCACAATCGAAGGCGCTGAAACGGAAAGTCAAGGACAGTATCAGAAATTGCGGATGAGCGGAGCGGTGCGTGGACATGCCTTTCTGTACCAGGAGATGCGAAAATATTAGCGGGCGATGCCAGCGTTGAAGCAACCAGGGTGTTGGACGAGACCGGGTTTTTCCTACCACGACAAAGAGAGCCGCGAGCTAGTCGAGAAGGGGCCCGCTAGACCCATCCCGGAGCAGGACCCCTTGACCAAATCGCAGGAGCTGTTTTTCTCAAGGTAACAGGCCATGTTCCCAATGCGATAATTTCCTCTCTAAAGTTTTTTGAAGAACGCCGCATCTTTTCCTATAATGCACTAGTATACGCCACGTGACAAGATCGATTTCCGCTTGGTGCCAGGCCACAACTTATGTGGCCAGCCGCAATGGAAAGCCGCGCATGAAACCCGCACACTTTTTTCTGTCTATGTGTTCGTCGGTGCATGTGGCATCCGAGCGTGGCTGTTTTTACTGTGCATGTTTATCTCTCTGCATTCAGAACCATTGTTAACTCGGGACCACCTGATCAGGAGGTACATTTGTGTGCTGGAGGAGGTGTGGAATCCGCAGACCTGCTGCAAGAAGTGCAAGCAGTCAGGAACCATGGCAGGAGCTAGGGGGCCTAGCGGAAGCCAATCCCAAACCCATGTGGGAAGATGGTAGGTTCTCCATTGATGGCATTTGTGAGTGCATACTTTACCGGGAGTGTTTTACCAGAGGGAATTACTTTTTTAGGGATATGTTCCCCCATCTTGCCTTAGGCTTCTGCTTTGCATAACAAAGGAGAGAGTGTTAGTTGTATAGGCGGATTCAGAAATCAGCAGCACTTCCCAAGCCCTATGGGTAGCCCATGGCAAAACTCCAAGTCTGACCACAAAATCCCCCCGTGTGTTCCTTCACGCCATGTTTCCCACGGGGTCAACTACATGTACCCTCTGGAACCATGTGGTATCACTGGTGGTATCGATACATACCTAGCGATTGGATAAATGGGCCTACTAGGGTTCCCACAAATCTGCCCATTTTCCTGCCCCCCCCCATGGAAATCTGTTGTGTTTCAATCCAACCCGACTGTGTTTGAAGTGGTGTGTGTGTGCCTAACTATTTAAAAGACTGGAGAATGCCATTCAAAAACTTCCGCCCTTACTTTTGTTAGGAATAGAGTTTTGAGCTGGCTGAATAGAGGTAGCCTCACTGTAACTGTTTTTTTGTCAGCCTGATATTTCTGTATTCGCCATCAGCTCTAGAAGGGCAGGAAAAGGGGCACCTTTTGAGAGTGGGACCTTGGAACTGGTTTCTTCTACAATTTGTTTTTTCGCCGCTGGTATAAGAGGACATAAATATGGGTGGTCGCGTTCACTACCATTAAAACCCACGGCAAACCGTGGCTAATGGCCAGGCATCTCCCCCTTGGGATGGCCAATAGGTTTTTGGCCTCCCACAATAACCATCTGGCAGATGGAGGAAACTTTTGCCCTCATGTATATCAGCATACCAGATCTATAGCTGTATGCAAGAGTATACACTGGCCCCCACGGTAACGGCTTTCTTCTGCTCCTTTGCCGTCCTGGGTCAGTTTTCCCAAGAAAAATTCCTTATCTTCTTTCAGCTGTGCCATCATGAACCCCCTGCGGTGATGACTCCTGCGAAAGACTGGCCCTAATAAACGGAAGAAAGGGGGGACTCTGCCACTGTGTGGACCATCGAAAGATTGCCACCCAGCAGCTGCCCAGAGAGATGAATTCACTTCTGTGGTTGTTTTGAGGGAGGAGAGGGAAAAACGCTGATGCCTGGAAAGAACAAGTCGCTCGGCGTCTGGCAAACTGATAGCAGAGGACAAATAGAGCTGCCAGCAACTCATCAGGTTCTCGTGCTGGCTAGTAACCAGATCAGGGAAAAAATGATATCCTGATGGAGTCAGCAGAATCCACACAAGGGCAAAATGTTTTACTGGCATGCCTAGGAAGAAGCACTTTAAGCAGTCCCCCCGGGCACCATGCCAAAAACAACAAGAATTCCCATTCTAGCACTCCTCTCAACCAGCAAGGAGTCGCACGGAGGGTCTACAGCCTCATCAGGGGGTGCGGTTCTGGACCAATTCAGGCCAATTCGCAAGATTAAAAGCCAGCACACTGTCCCCATGAAATGAAGGTGTAGAAGCAATCCACAACCCCTCTGTGGAATGAGGGAGGTGTTTTGTCGGCCTGCTGATGAGCCAAAACCTGCATCTGGTGTGAACCATGTTACATACCTCTGCCCGGTTTCCAATGGTTAAATTGGCCAGATGGTTTAACTTTTTCATGACATTGGCTGCTTGACTAAGTTTGTAAGGGTTGTACATTACAAGTGTATCCCTGTTTATGAGTTAAAATGGTTGTAAGGGTTGACATTACGAATGTTTCCGGTTTAAGAGATAAAAAGTGGTAATGGTTTAACATGACCTAGAGCCCTGTAAGTCCTCCGGAGCCTCAGTACCACCACCATTTACGTCTGACTGGACTGTATGTGCCTTTTGTACTGTGCAGGTGTTTGTGAGTTGGCCTAATAACCAATCTTCTAGAAACACGTGCATGTGTGTAATATGTATGTCTCCAGCAGACATGTAAGCAGCGAGAAAGGACCACAAGAAACATTCTTTCCAAAAAATATAAACTATTTAATTATTTAAACTATTTACAAGACATCTTCAAAACTCCTCCGCCAGCCGCCCGGCGCAGGATCACTCCACATCCCTACGTTCTGCTGCTCTCGCCCCCTCGAGCCTGGACCGCCCTCTGCGCCATCAAGGCCAGCGGTTTGGTCTTGGGCCCCTACCCACAAATCAGAGGTGGATAACCCCGTGCAGACACAACAAGAACAAATAGATGTGTAAACACTCTTCGTCCCCCAAGTGCCAGCCTATTATCACTAGCACAAACTAATTTATCTAACTATTCTCTTAATTAACATGATTGCCGCCTAGCATACATGTAACAGCAACCGTTCCATGCTTATGCGACACAGGGTTGCCCTGCTTGTGCATCCGCTTTGTGGCGTGGCACTCCTCCACAAAACATCCATGTACACTGATGTGGTCAGCTTGCTAGGGGTTTGAATAGGACGCACCCATACATGCACATTGGTCTGCAGTCATGCGGTTAGTGCTGCCTCCAATAGTATTGTAGGGCATATACCACAGAATGTAACCAGATGAAATATGTGGGCAACTCACAAAGGGTCAGGTGGGGATCGACGCAGCATCCCTGTAGCACAGGACGGTCAGGCTGCGGTTCTTCAGCTGTTGGGTAGGACAGAAGAGTTAATTACCACATTCTCTCCCTCAGGCTTGGTGTGTAACAGAAGGGCTCTCACACAGGGCCTGACAGCTAAATAATGTGTCTGCGATAATACACCAGTCCTTTGGGAAGGGTCAGAAGTAATATTCCTGACGTCCAGTGCTCGATCCCTGCCAAGCCTCCTCGGCAACCATCTTCCCCCAACGGACAGGACTCCTGCACGACACATGGCTTTAGATATGGGCCCCAAAGTTTCAAAAAGTAGCCCGACAACCGCTTATTGGATGGTTGGAGGGCCTCTACAGTAATTTGTTACAATGTATCAACTCAAGCTTGGCGCCATAGAGAGGAGCGTAGGCAAAGAACATCACTACGCCCCGTCCCTACGGTGGCCCGGGAGGCCGACAACTATGCCGCTAGCGTTTCATGCACAGAAATTGTGGTCAAGTCTGTGTAAACATACAGCAAATAGGTGCACAATAATTGCCATAATAGTTCGTCGACGGGATCACCCCCATTATAGTTTCTTTTCGAGTGCGGTGCAGCCGCACGCAAGACCAGATCCCAGGATAGAAACCAGGATCAAAGGATTGGGGGCGGTGGGTCTAAATGTTTGAAGGATAATCCATTAAAAGCAACCGCAGGACCACGCAGACCAACCCCCATACTGACTGCCATAACAGATTATCCTATGTCTGGCAGATTCCATTCACTCCTTGGGACACAGCAAAAGCTGCAGACCATGGGAGGTAGATGTAAATGCACCACCAAGCTATCACCTAAAGTTCACAATGGAAGTGGAGTGCAAAGCTTGTCCACTGACCGTGGCATGTTATATGGAGCTCACAGTTCCCCCCTCACCACCAACCCGAATATAATGGAAGTAGTTACTATTACCTACAGGATCCTGCTTGCTTCAGACAGTGTTTTAGTGGGGCGCCACAGGTGAAGTAGTTTGGCATGATGTGAAGGGATATAAAGTTCCCACTTTGTTAAACTCATTAGAGCTTGCTAACTGTTGTGTGGACATCCCAGCCAGTCAAGTCTGATACTATCTAGGACTTTAATATGTATAATTTTTTTTTTCCTTAAGGAACTATACTTCAATATCTTTTAAAAGTGCCTGCATGTAGATTCTTTTAGGCGATTTTGGTCCTTAGGAGCTACAACTTACCCATAAGAGACGGATGTCCCCATACATCTTAATGAGTACTTTTCCAGATTGTTTCATTGGGGTGTTATGATTCGTCTCTTTTAGATTTTATAATGGACTTTGCTATTACTTATATGGCAATGTATGGTGTGACCCATTCCATGTTAGTTTACAGTTGTACATGACACGGAGGAAGACACATATGTCGAAACGCGATTTGGTCAACATTTACTAGTTTTTTAATGGGCATACTGTATTATCCTCTTTTAATTTGTTAGTCATTGTGCACCTCCTCTACCTGTTTGTATAACCTTTAATCGCATTCTGTGAGTGGCACAATGAAAACTGGTATTTCATTACTGTTATTTGGTCCCATGGGAATTGCAGTTTTTCTTGCACCAGCGGATTGTGTCATTTTATTTTATGTCTGTTGAAGAGCGTGGCCACACAGCTTTGAATTACCCTTTTATAGATCGCATGCTTGGTATTTTAAATTTTTTGTTAAAAAATACATTAATTGCATTGGAGTGCATACACTGTTAAATTAAATAAAATGGCCTAGTGTCCCATCTCCCCTAAACTTTTTGCTCATTCACCTGCTTGTGTTGGTTTAGGGTAGCACCTCCCAGGTTTTTTTTGCCCCTTGACTTGTTTTGCAGATACAGTTTGACTATAGATCTTTCTTTCCTGAACGCCTACCAACTTTCAAATATGCTCAACGAACATCAGTCTTGGGCCAGCACTACAAAGATAAGAGACTGCAACACTACAGGTATGGATCCCATGTAGCAACCCATATATGACGGGTCGGACGATGGTCGTCCAATGGAGAAGTACTACAGTCTCCAGGAGAGAAGACCGAGATGAAAGTAAAGGTATTTCATTAGCACACCAGTGCTACCAAAGGGGTGGAGATGTGTTTGTGTACTGTTTCCGACTCTCCTGTTCCTAAATATGAGCATGATTCTTGTTTTGACGCATACAGATGGGTAGCAAGGGGTCAATTTCCATCGAAGAGGTTGCAACCCCCAGCTGTAAATGAAAAGATACTACTATCTTAAGGACCCAATGGATCCTGGAAAGACTGGCTGATGTTTTCAAGAGACATATATACACTGCCCTCAAGGAAATGCACAGAGCCAAGAAACTTATTATTATCACTATTGGTGAATGAAACATTGCACCAACCTGCCATTCAGGGTACCAGGAAGCTCAAAGGACCATTTACGGGCACTATGAAGCAGACTTGGAAAAATAGACATGGAATTAAAGTCACAACCCAAAAAAAACCAAAAAAACACATTGAAAGCCTATAAAGAATTTACAAACATGCACAATTGGGCAGTTCTCACGAAAATATGGCCACGGATCGTCCTTGATTTGAAACAGGTTTTCAAATGCAATCATACAAACTCAAGCAAGGCAAGACTAGAAAGGATGAAATATTCAGTCCTTGGGGGAACTCTCAATAGCATCCTTGAAATTTTAGCACAAGTCACCTTAATTCCATCTCACTCACAGTTTTCCTTTGGAACCATCCTGGATATCACATTGCAGAGGCAAAAAGCTCTCCTCCTCCACTCTCATGTTAAGATGTATCCTTGCCACAACTTGTGTCCTATACACAACTTTCATTCACAAACTAGGTGATTTCTATTTTATCTCCCATAGTGATAAGAAACATTGTTTTTCTAGAAGAGAGGACCAGTAATCCCTGTGTGCAGTTCTCCGGCATGCCAAGAGAGTCAATGGCATACCATGCTATTTCGTGTGAAATACTTTCCAAACTTGGGACAGACAAAATGAAAAAAATACCCATTTGTTAACAGACCGAGAAAGAGGTAATGGTTAAACCTTTGGCAAGAATTTCACAGAGTCCAAGGGTAGATTGAAGAATCATAGCTCAGAGTTGTGAGGATGGGGTAAAGGCCTCAAATGGTGTGGGAAAAGAAGGACTTGACGTTTTAAAAAGACCACGTGACAGAAAATGCTAAATTCATCATCCCAAAAGCAATATCAGTCAAATATGAGGAATATAGTGTGCTGGGTAGTCAGGCCCATTTAAGAATATTTTGATAAAGACGGAATTGATTGCATTCCCAAATATGCTGCAAATTCCATGTTGAAAAATTTGCTGCTTCAGAATGAACCATAACTGCACTAATAACATCCAGCGAGAGCTGACAGATGATTAGGATGGGATGGACTTGGAAAGAAATGCCAGTTGATGCTATGTACTCACAATTGTACTATATGCAAACATATTTTTTCCTCTATGAAAGTTCAAACGAGCATATTGTGGACTGGGAAATGATTCTCGTAAAAAAAACACTTCTTACAACCTACAGAAATCACCCTTGGACATAGATTTCCCTTTATTTTACCCTCTTGAAACATTATTGAAAACATAAAATCCCGCAAGATCAGAACTCCTCCCAGACAGGGGTGTGAAAAATCAAAGAATTATCGCATGAGCCAGACATCACTAGCTAAGCGGTGCAAGGACTTTGGAGCAGTCAGGCTCTGTTGTGTCAGTCAGGCACTTCAATGTCCGTGATGTTCACAGTAAAGAAAATGCAAGCAGTTACACTTTTTCCACCACCTGCACACTGCTCCTCACCAGTACAGGAAAGTGTTATCATATTATTGCTGCTCAAATGTCATTTTACATTGGAAACCAGGTTGTAAGCCGCTTATTCCCTATCGACACCATGAGAAGAGAGAGGGGTAGATCAAAGAAAGCTGGAAGGAAACAACCCTAGAATCATGACGATGACTACAGGTAACCCCAGCACCCTGATTCATTGTCAGTATGTCTATAACCACGAACATCTTCCTCCAGAGAACAACAGAGATCCCTGACACAGTCCTCGATATTTCAGAAGTGGAAGGAGCAGATTTCTCTGTGGCTGCAACAAGAGGCTGGGTTAATAAAACATTCAACTCCAAAAAAGGGAGTCACAGACAACAGCAGGACTGCAGCACATGGGAAACCATGGAATACAAAGAAACCAAGCGTAAAGACCAGAAATATTTGAAAAATAACAAACGTACTAAAGGAATCATTTACAACCTGGAAAAATGGGTGTAGATGAAGTTATTGATGAAGCTATTTCCGAGTTTCATTTGTCAAGCAGCCAGTGTAAAAATCCTGCTCTGCCCACATATATATACACTGTAAAACCACTCGGATAAACGAATAACCCAGGTTACGAATTTTCCGGGATATGAAAAAATCCCATTGGAAATAATTGTTTCCGGGTTATGAAATGTGTGTTTCGGGTTACGAAAAAATTTTTTTGGGGTGCTTTCGCGCTTTTTGGTGCGCCACGAAACGCGGCTTTTTCCCCAATAGCCCCTATGGCAGTCGCTTACGAATGCTTTTTAGTCTTTCGGGTACGAAAGCGGCGCGGAAACGAATAATTTCGTAACCGAGGAGCATGGTATATATAAGTTGTTGCCTTAGGCAATGCAGAAATGTTTTCTACAGCTTCTTCTGGAGACAAATTTTCTCTCACACAAAGACGTGCCTTCTGGTACCATTCAACACGATATTGCGGTCCCTGGGCCAGCATTGGCAACACGTGGGATTAATAGTTGTTTTGCAACTCTCAAGAGGTAATTATCATTGATTCAAGGAAAAACAAGAAAGAACAAAACAGCATGGATATATCTTCGTGCCTTGCGGCAGCCTTTATCAGTTAACATTGGTGACCTTGCAAAACAGCGTGAAAGAATGGAAGGTGTTTTTAATAAATTGATATTGGAGTGGAGGGGAAGCCCTGAGGACAGGGAAGCTGAGAGGCGGAAGTGAGCCAGTGGGGAAGGAGGGAGGTTCCCCAATCATTGTTGGGATTTTCCTCCTTTTGAGTTGGTTTTATGGGCGAAGACCCAGGGGAAATTAGATATTAATCAAGGAAGGTTTGGGAAGAAGAAGCTCCCACAACGCAGTCAGAGTTACACGTTTGTCTTAAAGAGAATGCAACATCTTAAGGAAATAGGGCAGTTAAGCTCGGAAAATTTGGAAAGAGCTCAGGAGGAACAAAAGCGTTGACTTTGATGGGAAGGAGAAAGAGAGAAGTTTTTGCAGGTGGGACAAGCAAGTTTTTGGTGTTGTTGGCCGACCCAGAAGGCAAAGTTTATTTGCAAAATTGCAGGCCCCTTTGAAGTAGTAAGGAGGTTAGAAGACCCAGGGACTATGAGTGAGGATGGGAGGAGAACCCACCTAAGACCCAGTTTTTCACATTAAACCTGTTAAAGGCAGGCAGGTGCGAGAGGCCCTGTTTGGAGAAGCTGAATCGGAGTCAGAGGAAGAATATTAATCTGGTCCAGTCGGAGGACTATCTTGGAGCAAGGGGACATTCCCATCTTATCACCCTAAATGAACAACAGCAGCACCAGGTGAGAGATTTGCAAAGTCGCTTAAAAATATGTTTTTCCAGGGAGAGCCAGGTTGTACGGGGTTGGAGACAACAGGCTATAACACACGAACCTGCTACAGTTTGGTGAGGTTTGCCCATGAGGCGCCCTTTGCCCTGTCGGGTGGCAGGAACTCATTAATAAGGAGGGTGGCAATAAGGTTGAAAGCGAGGGAGTGATAGAACCATCTAAAAGTCCTTACGGCGAAAGCCTACCAGTGAGGGTGCCCAAACCTGATGGTCCGTTAGGTTTTGTATAGATTTTATACAGCTGAAATAAGGTTTTCAAAATTTGATGCGTACCCTATGCCAGTGAGTCCTAAATTTGTTGAGACGGCTGGGGGGGCAAGCCTAAATATCTTTCCTCTATTGATCGTACAAAGGGATATTGGCAAATCATGCTAAGACCGGAAGAACAGAGAAAAAACAAGCATTTGCTAACCCTAGAGGGGTGTTCCAGTTTACCATGATGCCCTTTGGGTTACATGGGGCGGCAGCTACCTTCAACGACTAAGGGAGAAGGTTTTTTGCAAGGCTTGACTTTTTGGCGCAGCCGCATACAATAGACGACATCATCATTTTATAGTGATTACATGGGAAGAAGCCCTAGTACATTTTAATTAAAGTACCTAGAGGTTTAGGCCAGGCAGCTAACACCATCCAAAAAAGTGTGCTTAGCCTGCAAGAAGTGAAGTTACTTGGGGCATTGGGTGGGACAAGGTTGTAGTAAAGCCTTTAAAAAAATTAACGATAAGGTGGAAAGTGGGCAAGAGTGGGGGAATTCCCCAGACAAAGAAACAAGTTCAGACAATTTCTGTGTTTGGCGGGCTATTATAGCGGTTCTTCCCCATTTTGGGCGCAAGGTAGCAGTCCCCTAACTAACTAACAAAAAGGGCGGCAACCCCGGAGGTCCGTTGGGAGGTAGACAAGAAGCCTTTTGTGAAAATTGAAGCACAGTGTGTAGTTACCCTGTTCTACGACGAGCTCCCTGATTTCTCCAGGCCTTTTATCTTGCAAACAGACGCCTCAAGTGGGTTTGGGTAGCGGTTTGTAACAGCAGTAGTAATGAAGATGAGAACAATCCGATTTGTACTTAAGCAAAAAGCTGAAGGTGGCTGAGCAAAAGTACCAAGCAATTGAGAGAGAACGTTAGCTAATAAAATGGGCAGGTGACGACACTTCGATAACTATTGTGGGGAGTCCCGTTCAGCTTATAAAATCATGCTTCGTTGAAGCTGGTGCCTCCATGAGGGATATATAATCCTCGCATTAAAGGGGTATGTGGCACTTCAGCCATATGCTTTCAGTACATCATAGAACAGGGCCTTTTATACAACGCTAAGGCGATTTTTTTTTTCCCTACAGGCCACACCTGAACACTTCAACGACATCATCTCGCTGGAGGGGGGGTTGTATGTGTGAAGTGGGAGCCGAGACAGGAGAGCTGAAGGGCGCCAGGTGGGGAAGAGGGAGAACCACCAAGAGGCGGCTAGAAAGGAGCCAAGGTCCCAAGGGGAGATAAAAGAAAGGGAGATTGGCGCTCGGGAAAGACGCCTCGGAGAGGAGTCGTGGAGTTGCGGACAGAAAGGACAGTAAGGTAAAGAGGAGCCCTGGGAAGAACGGGGTCCCACTATCCTACAAGTCCTGCCTTGTTTCCGAAAGCGGGACCGCACCAGAGTGAGGTTAAGGAACCCTCGAACGGAAGGATTTTGCTTACTCCAACGAGAGGAGTGGGGAAGGGCCGCCCCGAGAGACCTAAGTGTACGAGTGGTGGACCCTAAAGTGAAAAAGTGGAGTTTGGCGCTCATCCTGAGACCACGAAAAGCTGAACTGGGACCATTGTAGAAGCACTCCGGTGGCATAGAAGGCTCGTGGTTAACACCACTTCTGATGAGTCAGAAGCTAAAACTTAAGACTTGACTTTAAAAACCTAAACTGTTTTGTGGCCCTTGGCCTTGTTTTTGTTGAGACACTTGGAAGAAGGTAAGAATATATTTTTTTTGTTATTGGAAAATTTTAAACATGTTGCAGCAAAACGTGAGTCGCAGTTTTTGTTTCTACGTGGACAGAAACTTCCCTTTTCCTTAATATAAAAATGCAGCCTCCATCAGCCCCGCCACAATGATAACTACAAAACAAAATTCCTTAAAAATACTTTTTGTGAATACACACTATATTAAATCATATGCATTCTATATTTGTGAGGATGCAGCAACATAGTAAGTGAGACAGCAAGTCTGGATAGGCATACATACCAGGCACTTCACTGTGTTTTGCAAGAACAAAAATAGGAAAAAGTGAATCCTGATTAACCCATATGCAAAAAAGTACTACAATAATCTTCGATGTGGAGTTTGGAGGCAGCATTGTTCCACATCATATTAAAGCGAACCGACAGAGAATGCAATCATGGATCAACATGTCCCAAACTTCCTGTAAAGGAAACTTTGGACAATGGGAACAATGGTTGTATGCTGCAATTTGTAGGATAATTGTATCATATAGCGTGTCTATGCAAATTATCTTCCATTGTCATACTATACTACATTTTCAAATCAATTCAATCCATGAAGATAATTAATGCATGAGTTTCCTGTACTTTCTCATGTTATGATGCAAGGACACGTGGAGAACAGTGGTAATGTAGTGAAAAACAGACATACCAAAGACAAAGTGTTTTTTGCACAAGGAAGGTGTTAGTTTTAAAGTTTCATAATTGTAACTCTAAATGTGTTTTTCTCTGTTTAAAAATATATTATTCTTTTAAAAACAAGATAAAGTCATAGACTGATTTTCATCCCTCATCCTCACTTGTCTGTGATTGATATTTTTATTGTTTTCATTTCTAATATCTTGTTATACTTGCCTTTGGAGTAAAAAATTTAATTTAAGTCAGCTAAAGAAAACAAAATAATAACAATAACAATATACAATAATAAGATGCTCATAACAAAATACAATTCACTATTACTTTCCCTTCTTCACAATCCTGCTCACTATTAAGTAAATCCAGCCTTAATCTCTACCCACTCCAACTCCCATTGATTTTTTCTTTGCTCTGTGTTGTAGGGAACTGGTATATCAAATCATCTTACAAAGAAAGCTGTGCTCTGTCATAGAATGGGTGGTAAAACTTCTGGAATGTTGGAAGCTGAGACGAGGCTTGCGCTATCCCTTTAAACCGCAAAGCCTATTACTGGGGATGCCCCGAACGGGGAAACTCCGGGGTACGAGGCCGTTTAAACCCAAACCATCTTCTCTGGAAACTTACCGCAGAAGGGAGAAGTGAAAGAAAGAAGGAGTGGAGGTAGAAAAGAGGAATTTGGTTGTTGGGGTTTTTCCGAGACCAGTCTAACGCAGCAAAACTTGTTTTTGGAATCAAGGAATTGGAGGAGTGTGAAGGACAGACTTAAAATCTTCTTTAACAAAAAGTCTTCTGAGCACATATCTCCAAGCAGTCATTATCAGAAAAGGTAACCTTGTTTCTGTAAAGAACTACGCGGTATCTTTTTTTTTTTTTATCTTTTTTTTTTTGAAAATTATTTTTTGGGCTCCTCCAAATACCTAAAACTGAAAGCAATGGAATTTTTTTTTGTATAGAAGGAAAATACCAGTAAGATTAATTGTGAACTTTGCTATTTTAAACTTTGTGTTTTGGTGGACTAACTCATTCCTCTCTCATAAGCTGGGAAAGGGAAATTGAAGACAGTGATGGGGATAAATAAATATCAGAGAAAAGTATTTATAAGCAACTTCTTAACTTCCTTCAATAATCAACTTTTATGTTGTGTAATTAAAGAATATTTCTTGAGGTTTATTTGAACTGCTGGATAAAGAAAGGCAAACACTGGTTCAAGTGGAGGAGAGTTAATTAATAATTAAAGAAGCAAAATATGGGGGAAAATTGAAAGGCTAATGGACTATACGGACTATTTAAATAAAATCGAATAAGGGAAAGCTAGTGATTTATTGACAAGTTATGCCACTATAAGGTTGAAGGCTAAAGTTGAAAGCTCAAATTGTCATTCATATCTTTTTTTTTCCTTTTTGGAGTGATATAGACAGATTGGATATACAGTTTTAACTAGCAAGGATTTTGGAGTGAAAAAAACTTGCTTAAACAAAATAAACTGAGACACATTTGAAACAGCTGAAAACGCACGAGGTGTTGATGCACAGGTTCTTTACTGCAAATGGATAACCATGTGAGCTCGTCTAGAGACCAATTTGCAGCTGATGTTTCAAATGAAGAGGACATTACTAATCAAATCATCAAGCTGAGATTATACTATTTATGGCTTTTTTTTTTTCCTTTGGCTTCATGAGATCAATGTTATAAAATGACTATATATATCTAAAAAGCTAAAAAAAAGAAAATTAATGTACTAATAACAAGGAATATCTTGTATAGAATGAATTGGGGATTGTTTGCTGTCTTTTTTCTTTTGGTTTATTGTGAATTTGATACAAACGATTTGTTTGTTTGGGTGACGCTAATGGTGTTTGAATGCAAACTAGAAGTATGATGCCACCTCCCCTTTTGCCTCCTGACTTTTGGCAGGACTGTGCTGCTGCTCTGGCGGGCGGCTTTCTCGGGGTGTCGAGGTGCGCATCTGCGCACCCGCCCAAGGGAGGCCAGCCAGACTGTTGGATGCTCCTGCCTTCCGCAACTGTGCATCTGCCTTTTTTTGGTTGCGCAAGGGTCGGGGGACTGTTTCTATGTAATCTTTAAGAGACAAGATTACTGAAAGTGATGAACCTCTGCTTTTTTTAATTGTTTGGGGAAGGGGGAGGGGGACATGGACGCGGATGCCTTGGCTTGAGAGGAGGAGGGTAATATCGCTGAGCGGAGCTCTCATTATTGAAAGTATGTGGGGCAAGAAGGGAGGTATGTGGCGTGGGAGAAGGGACGTGCTTTTACAGAGGAAGGCAAATCGATCGTCAATATATATCTCTCCTTCCTGTCCCCCTCACCAACCAAGGACCTGAGGTTCACTCAAACCATGCACAAACCCTGTCGCTGCTTCCATGCATGCCAGGTCAATTAACAACAAAGACCCCGTAATTTACGATCTATTGTAGGACAGGAAGTGTGACCTGGCTTGCCACTACCGAGACCATGGCTTGGGCTGGGGGGGGAATGCTGTGTGGACACAGGCCCTCCCTGCCGGGTTCTCGTGAAGGACCAGCCCAGGTTAGGTGGGCGGGGGTTGTGGCCTTGATACATAAGAAACACTTGTCTCCCACAGAACCACATCATCCGTCAGACTTTCCTTCAGCGAGTGCATTACCTGACCCAAAGGCTAGGGACATAGGGACAGTCTAGGGATTCTGCTGGTGTATCGGCCACCCCGTGCATTAGCGGACTCCCTTAACGAGCCTGACAGTTGGTTGCGGAGCTGATGCTGGACACCACCCAGGCTACTTTCCGGGTGACTCAACATCCCCCTCGTGGCCAACTATGGTCCATCCGGTGCGGCTGAAGGAATCAGGATACCATGCGGCCATGGGTCGGTCCCAGCTAATTACGGGTCCAACGCATTTTGCGGGTATGCACTGGATTTGGTTTTCTGTACGATATGGAAAATCCGTGGGCGGAAATACCAATATTCCCCCCCTGCATGGACGGATCATTCCTCCGCGTGGAGGCAAAAATCAAGGCCTCTACCCAGATCCCCCCGGGGGTGGTGGACCTATTGGATGGTCCACCCTCGAAGGCTGAATGGAACCCCAGAAGGTTCCAGGAAGCCCTAGAGGAGACATGGTTGGAAGTGATGGCGATTCTGTTTGAGAGCCCTGACATCTGAATACCGTCTCTCTCTAGGGCTATACACAGTTAAATCGCTCCCAAGCGCCTCTCAGGTCAGCCCGCTCCAAACGTAAGCCTTGTGTATACAGAAGATCTCCGGGCAAGGAAGCGGGATTCTGCGGCGGCTGAAGCACCGCGGGCGGAAACACCTACGCTTAGCCGACAAGGCCTCTCCTAGACCACACCAGTTGTAGGACTACGGAGAGGCGATACAGCAGCTAAGACTGTTCTATGGTGCTCGTGTCGCGTCGCGGCGGAGTCGCGTCCAGCAGAGTTGTTCAGGGTGGTTAGGGAGCTAACCAGCTCCCTCCCACTCTGAACCAGATCCTTGAACCTTACAAGAGCCTGCTGTGACCAATTTAACAACTTCTGCGCCTATAAAACCTCTTGGATAAGCGAAGGTCTTAACGCCGGCATTAGGGCAGAACCAAGGGTAGAGGAGCATCCAGAGCCCCGTGGACTCCATTAAACTGGATCAGTTTGAGTTTGGTCAGTACCGATGATGTGACAAGATCCTTGGAAGCGTTCGGAAAGAACAACCTGCTCTCTCGATCCCTGGCCCTCATGGCTCAGCGGCTCAGGGGGGACCGGTTGTAAACCTCGTTGTTACACCGGATTATAAATAACACATCTTGAGGAACAGGCAATTTCCATCCAGCTGAATTGGCCATTGTAAAACCGCTGTTAAAAAAGCTCTCCCTCCCCACCCCTGATGAATAATATTATTCGCCTGTAATCGCTATTGCAATTTTTTTGGAAGGTTATCGAGAGGGCGGTTGCATCCAGCTTCATCGATCTTGGATGAAACGGATTATCTAAACCCATCAACTGGTTTCGGGCGGTAACGGGGTTAAACGGCCATGGTCGCCTGGTCGATGACCTCCGCCTGGGCAATCGACAGGGGAAGCGTGTCCCTGGTGGTGCCTCTGGGACATCTCAGCGGATTTCAATACCCATGACATGGTATCCTTCTGGCGCCTGGTTGAGGTGGGAACCGGGGGCACTGCGCCGCCCCCCCCCCAGGGGTTCCGGTCCCGACACCCTCCGGATGTGCCCAGTGGTGCAGCTGGGAGACGGTGCTCCGATAGAGGGTCCCTTACATACTCTGGGGTCCCCTCAGGGAGCCATGCTGTCTCCCATGCTTTCAACATTTACTGATAGAAAGGACAAAAATCAGAAAAGAGAACGGAAACTTAGAAAGAGGTTTAACGAGAGAAAAAAGAATGGACTACTAACAGAGTTCGCTATAGGGAGCGGGCTATTAAGATTTGGTGTCTCAAAAGAGAACAAGGAGAAAATTAATGATAAGGTTATCCCTATAGTGAATATATGACTGATGAAGATCTTTAGAAGCCAGGTAGATAACACTTTAGTGTCACCTCATACAGCTAAATTCGCCATAGAAAGAATTGACAGGGAAATCACAATTTGCTTCAACACTACTAGGATTAGAACATAATACTGAGAAGGACTAGGAAAAGAAGTTGATTGTGGATGATAAGACATAGAAATTATAAAGATTTGGCCCGTGCAAATAATCAGGAGGAGGCAGGAATATAATTTTTAACAATATTGCTGCAAAAAAGGAAATTTTCTACAAGTGGGATAAACTTGAGGGAGAAATCTTTAATTACCAACAAAAAAAGATACAATAGAAACAGGCGAAGAATTTTTTGAAAAACTCAGTAGAGAGACTAGGAAAAAAGAAGAAAGGGAAAAAGAAAGAAAAAGAAAGAGATAAGAGGGAGAGAAAGGACAAGAAGAGAAGAAACAAATCAAAGCAAAAAGTGAAAGTTTACCAAGGGAGTGCTGGAGAGAATAGAAGTCTAGAAAGGGAGGATTTCAAAACAATGTAAGAGTGGGAGGGATGGGGGGATTGGGATAGCTACTGGGGTGTCTTGGTTTTTTTTCCCCTGCCATCCCCCTCTGTGTATTGGTATAAGTAAAAATCTTTTTCTGCTGAATATACATTCTGTAATTGGGAAATGGGATCAAAATAATATCATGGATATTAAAGGAATTAGCCCAAGAGAAGAAAGAAGAAAGTTGGCATTTTCTGAATACTTTGATGTGATATGTTTACAGGAAATTAATTGAAAGATGGGGATGTTAAAATTTAAGGAATAGTAAATTTGGCACTTTATATTTTGTGCAACTATTAATAAACTGTGAAAAGAGTGTTGCAACTTTGTAACTCAAAATGGGATCTCGAACATCTGTAAGGACACGGATGGAAGATGGGATTTGTGTGGAATTATAGTTGATGGTATAAATATTTGATTTGTAACGTTTAGTGTCCGCATGAAAAAAAAGAGGAATTTATAAAAAACTTAATAAGGAATCAGTGACTGAAGGATATTAATTTGATCATGACTGGAGACTTTAATGGAGTGTTAAAAACCCAAAATGGGATAGGAAAACACAAGTGAAAAAAAAAAAATTTCAAGGTAATTACTAAAACTTTTTTGATTTAAAAGAGCTGTTTAGATTAAGTGATGTGTGGATGCACTGCAATGGTAACAAAGCGGTTTTACTTTTTTTTGGAGGCACATAAGTTCCTACAAGAATAGATTTAGCACATTTTCAAAACCATACTAGTTCATATAAAAAATATGGAAATATGGCCTAGGACTTTTTCAGACATAATAATAGGATTGAGAAGAGCTTAATAGGGGCAGACAGATAATAGAGGCTGGAGAATGAATGAGAATATCTTGGAAGATGGAGATTGTTAAGAGAATAAGAATGATTTAAGTTTTTCTTTAAAGAGAATTAGCGGGAAAGAACCAAGTTGAAAGTGGTTTGGGAAGCTGAAAATAAAGCTGTAATAAATACTAATCGTGGTACAATTTTTATAAGTGTTTTTTGACTCCTGTGTTTATCCCATATCTTGTCTGTTTTGACCTTAATAAATAATTTATTAAAAACCAATTTGAATAGAGAGGAGTTTTGTCTGAACTGTTTGAGAGTACAGTCTGATCATGGCAGAAATCTAAAGTTCCTTTCCTGGAACGTACAAGGACTAAACACCAAAAAAAGAGAAGAATTTTTTTTATTACTACAAAAAGAATTGAAACTGGGTATAAATTGTTTGCAGGAAACAAGAATTAAGCAAAAAGATGAAAAATATTTAAGATGTGTTAAATAGGCCAAGATTTGTTTCCGCATCTAAATTTAAAAAAAGAGGAGTATGATTTATGGATGTGAATTTCAGTACGAAGCAGAAGAAACTACAGGATTCAGGTCACTTTATAATTGGTAGAAATTAAAATTGTAAAGTCAAAGGTTTTTTGGTAGTTGGAGTATATGGGCCACTAGAGAACAAAAATAATTTTATAAAATTTAAAAGAGAAGTATTACTAATGAATTTGACTCAAATCCATTGGGAGATGGAATGGGGTAATAGAACCCCGGACTGGATAAATTCTCATAAAAAATATTAAAAAACACAAGGAAAACTTCCAAAAGAATTTTTTCAAATGATGGATACATAAGTAATATAAACTCTTGGAGATGCAAAAATAGCCTGAATAAGAGTTTTACTTTCTATTCTAACCCCCCAAACTTGGTCGCGAATCGACATGATTTTGACTTCCATTCATCTGCTCTCAGGGTTCAAAAAGCAAACGATATTATCAAAATCTGGCGGAGCCATATCCAGTACAAATTAACATGAAAATAGGGGGAAAAGATTTGATTGGAATTAAACACTATGCTTTTAAAAAATGAAGAGGGGGTAAAACAATTGAATGAAAATATTCAAAACTTATTTTTTAAAGACAATGCGGATAAAGGGACAAACTTACAGATGGTCTGGGATGCTCTAAAAAGTGGTAATAAGGGTTGGCTGATCAAGAAAGCTTCCGAGATTAAGAAAGAGGAACAAGAAAAATAATAATTAAATGAAGAATTGAAGAGAAGGAAAAAAAGCTTTAAAAAGAATTCAATAATCAAAACATTTTGCAAGAAATAAATATATACAAAGGCAAAGTTCGAATATTTGGTGAAAGAAATGGAAAAGAAATTAAAATTTGTTAAACAAAATTTTTTTGAATCGGCAAACAGTCAGGGAAACTTTGGATCATAAATTAGAAAGAAAGAGCTAAACGTTCTAAAAGATCATGAAGGGGGGAGAAAGTTTTTGACAGTCAAAGCCAAATTAAAAATGGTTTCCTAAACTATATAAGGAATTATCAAAAACCAATAGTTAAAGGGGAGAAAATAATAAATTTTTGTATCGTTAAATTTTACAAAACTCGAAGGACCAAAAATTCTTAAATTCTGAAATTACAACTTCTGAGCTTACCCAGGCCATACAAAAAAGTAAAACTGGAAAAGCCCCGGGACCTGATTGGTTTTATAAATGAAATTATAAAATATGTGCAGATTCCTTTTTGAGCCCTTGGTGCAGCTGAGAATGAAGGAATAAAGGGTAATACTCAACATGACCCACAACAACACTTTTAATTCCAAAAGAGGGAAAAGATGAAAGATCCTAAAAATTATAGACCAATTGCATTACTTAATGGATTATAAATATTTGTCGCTATATTGGCAGAAGATTGAAAAAAGTGTAAGTCAATTGGATTCACCCAGATCAAAGTGGCTTTCTACCGGCAGATGTTTAAAAGATAATATTAGAGTTTTGCTAAATTTGATAGAATTCATGAAAAAAATTTATAAAAAAAGTGGCATGTATTTTATAGACGCGGAGAAAGCATTGATAATGTCATGGGGAGTTCATGTTCGGGGTATTAAAAAGATAGTAATGAGGAAAATTTTCAATTGGCAATAGAAGGAACAAGAAACCAGGTTTGTAATAAATGGGGAAAAGACATCGCCCTGTAAAAAATTTAGAGAGTCAGACAAGATGTCCCCTCTCGCCTTTGTTGTTATAATGACATTAGAGATTTTGTTAAATCAAATAGGCACAAACAAAGTATTGAAGTTATAAATTAGGTGGAGAAGAATAAACTCAGGGCTTACGCAGATGATGGGGTATTAACTACAGCAAACCCAACGAAAGTATGGAACAATTATTAAAATTTTCAAGAAATTTCGGAAAGTAGCGGATATAAAATCAATTTTGATAAAACAAATTTTTGACAATAATTTGGGAGGGAAGAAAATATGATATTACAAAACAAAAATCCGGGCTTCAATTGACTAAAAAAGTAAATACTTAGGAGTTTAATATCGACGAAAAATATAGACCTATTTAAGAATAATTGAGTAATTGTGGCATATAAATCTGGATTGAATAGATGGTCTAAATTAAATACTTCATGGATGGGGAAGATGGCAATTATAAAAATGGCATTTTGCCAAAATTTTCCTTTCTTTTTCAAAACCTCCATATTATAAATATTCGACATTTTAAAAATGGGAAGGACTTAATAAAATCATTTGAAATATAAGAAAGCCAGAATTAAATCAAAATTTTGCAAGACTCAATAGAAAGAGGAGGATTAGCGTTTCCAAATTTAAAATGGTATTATCAGGCATGTGTATTAGATTGGGTTATAGATTGGATAAAATTGGAAAGAAAAAAAAATAAAATTTAGAAAAAGTGGAATTAACATTGGAATTCATGAAATATTTATTTACGACAAATTAAAAGTAGATGGCATTTAAAATCATTTGATAAGAAAAAATTTTCGTTAAAATCTGGAAGAAATATGAAAGATACTGGTGTACTCAAATCCCATTATGTGCCTTCTCCAATAAGCATTATATAAAAGGGAGTTTTGAAAACAATTATTGGGTAACATATAATGAGTGATAAAAAACTCAAGAGGGGACATAATTTGAAAACAAGAGGAAATGATAATGAAGGTTTATCATGCAATTGGTTTACATACAGACAAATAAAAGAAAATTCTTGTTTGATTTAAGGGAAAAGGAAAGGCTTGATGGAGAAAGAATTGGAAAGATATACTGAAGGATTCCCCCCCCCCAAAAAAAATCTCTAAATTATACAATTGATTAGGAATTATGATGAAAACAAGAGACCGTTAAATAATTCATGATAAAATGGAAAAATTTTGGGAGAGCAGATCCAATTAGATTCCTGGGAGAATATGGCAAAGTAGAATTAGGTAAAAACACCTTGTGTTTTGGTTAAAAGAAAATAATAATAAAATAATGTTAGATGGCATTAACACTATATAAACTTGGCGAAGATGCTTAAGAATAAAAGTGATAATGTTGGAAACGTACTAAAGTGGGCACATACCTTTCATTGTTTGTGGGCATGCAAAAAATCAGAGGAATACTGGAAAGAATACTACAAAGAATTTTAAAAAAATAATTAAGGGTATAGGATAGATTCTAAACTTCTAATGTGAGGGCGAGACCCTGAATTTTGAGGGCTAGGACGCTGGCTACCCGGTTTGGAAAGCTTCAATTGTGTTTGGTGTTTTTTTGTTTGTTTTCTTTATTTTTTGTACCCCTGAACTGAAGAGGATTTGCGGACTAGGGTCTGCCCTTTATTCTTTCTCTGGTTGGAGATCTGTGTTGTGGTTTGGAGGACAGTCTCTGCTTCATTTCTTCTCTGTGTGGATTTGATTAATGGGAGGAATCGAGGAAACCTGAGAACTGATGGCTTTTTTCTTTTAGAGAAGAGCGTATTGAAGTGGGGGAAAGAACAGAGGAGCTTTGGGCGAATAGGGGCTGGAGACGGGGAGAAAGCAGGGAGAGGAATGGGAGAACTGACAAACCGACAAACAAACTGTAGATTTGTTTGGCTGGTTTTTTTTTTTTTTTTTTTTTTTTTTTTTTTTTTTGGCTCTCCAGTTTGTTGGTTGACTGCGTAGGAAGAGGTTAACTTCCAAGGTGATTAAGGGCTGCAATCAAGCCTTACAGCTGAGTAATAAGAGGAGGGACTGGGAGACGCCAAACGCAGCTGTAGTGAATAAACCTGAAGGCTGAGCGATAAGGATCCCTCCCCCTGGCTGTTTTTTGAAGAGTGGATGAGACGAAGAGAAAGACACTGAGAAGGGGGGGGGAAGCAATTTTCTTGTTATTTTTGCATTTACCCTTTCCATTTCTTCTCCTTGCCTCCCCTTTCCCTTTTTCTCATTCCTTCCCTCTCTCTCCCTCCACTTTACCTCATAATAGTCGCTAGTCAGTTTTTAAAAATAATAATAATAATAATAATTTCTCCCCTTTGAAAGTCAAAATTGCCTTAGTGCTTTATAGCTTTCCTGCTCTCTCCTCTTCCTTTCTCTTCTCCTCCTTTCTCTACTGCCTCTTTCTTTCTCCCAAAAAAATAAAATAAAAAAATAGGATAAAATTATATCTGTGTCTTCTACACAACGTACAGGAACTGGAAAATTTGAAGGATACATTATAGCCATCTAGGTGTTATGTAAGTGTATTATAAACTGTTGGCAAATTTAACATGGGAAACTATATTGGAAATCTGACACATATATTTATTGTGGGAGATTATAATAGAAGCTTGATTCTAATACTCCTCGATAAATTCCATTATACTCCTCTGCATTGCTGAAACAGACAAAACAGGTTAGCTGTTGGAATTTAAGAAATAGAGGAGTTAGAGGGTAAAGCTTGTTTAAAGTTGCATCCTTTTGCATTTCCTTGTACCACATCTTTTCTCTTCATCCTGGATACTTTTCTTTTTGGTTAATTTGAAATATCTTTTGAGATCCAGGGTTGTCAAGATATTTCAGTGATTCATAACCTTAGCATTTCTTTTCTGTTGTTTTTTTATCTATCTTTTTTACTAAAGCCTACTTGAGATCCTGGAACAACGTACCCTAGTTGGAAGCTTGAAGGATACATTGTAATTTTGAATACCCTGTAAGTGTATTAAAAATTATTGTAAATTTAAGGAAGGAGAACAAATAGGACTCTGACATTGAAGTATACTGTTAAGATTTACTTTGTTATTGCTCTGCTAAGATAGATAAGTGATTGATATATCAGAACCTGGTGTTGATAACATATAAAAACTGTTTTTCAGATTTAAATACATAACTAAATTAATCTACAGAGGTGGAAATCCAATACTACCCCATATTTGGTAAAACTATACCTTTTCCTATTGAATTGCACGAAAAGTGATTAATTTCATTCTCATAGTGAACGAAAGTATAGTTGGTTCTTGACCCTTTCCCTCCTCCCTACCCCTTTTCTTTGGTTTAAAGATAAAAGGCATCACACCTGAGTTGTATTGGGTAAAAGACAGTAGTCTGATAAATTGAGTGCCCTCTCAAAAAGACTGATAATTTAGAGGGAAACATCTGAATACTTGGTGACTGTACTTGTAAGCTAAAGACTGAGCATCAGAGATATAATCTTGTTACTCCCAATTACTGAACAACTATTTTCTTAATAGTTTATCCCCTTTCTTCCTCAATTAAAGATGATGAATACAAGGAAAAATGCAGCACTGAATGCAGCTCAACCTGGAAATGCAAGGAGAACATCAGCGGAATCATTACAGAAGCTCTCAGAACATAATGATGGATTAATCGAAGAAATGAGGAGACTGCAACAGGAAACGAGCAAAGAGATTCAAGCTTCCAAAAACGAAGTCAAATCTGAATTAAAGGCGGAAATTAGGCAACTTAATGAGAGATTGGACCAAATAGAAAATGAATTTAATTCAATTAATGGAAAGATTAAAAACCTAAAAATTGAAGTGCAATCAGTAGAAGAAAAAATTGACCGAGTAGCAAGATTAAGAGAAGAAGATCAGGACTCCATTTTGAAAATCCTGGTCAAACAAAGGGAAAACTGCCTGAAACTGAGAGGCCTTAAAGAAAATACGAATGAGAACTTATACACCCTGTTGTGCCCAATATTAGCAAAATTTGTAAATGAGTCTGAAGAGCAGTTTCCCTGGGAAATCGACCGGGCATATAGGATAAGCTCTAGTGTAGCCGAATTAAAGAATTTGCCAAGGGATGTAATCGTGTATTTTGTAAGGAAGCAGACAAGGGATTTGATCCTAAACCAAAGCTATGAGAAGAAACTAGTGGTGGATGACCAAGAATTAATTATTTTGAAAGATATACCAAGTCAAATTTTGAAAAGGCGCAGAGATTACAAATGTCTGACTGATATTCTTAATCAACACAAAATCCCTTTCAGATGGGAGGAAGTTGAAGGTCTTGTAGTTACATGGAAACAGAGGAAAACAAGGTTGAACTCTGTTGAAAAAGCAAAACTCTTTTTAAAAGGCCTGAAGAGAGATCTAGAGGAGAGGGAGAGGGGAGGAGGAGAGGACGACGGAGGAGGGAGTGGGAACTAGCAGCTAGCAGCTAGAGCTGAGAAGTTAGGAAATAACTGTTTTTCTTTTAAGAAAAAAGGGGGGGGGAATTACTTCTTTGTTGATTTTATTTTTCCCCTTACCGGCGAATAAAGTGAATTAAATCGAATAAATTGGAGACGGGTTTGTATCATTGCTGTGAGAGTTAATAAACTTGAATATAATCTTGGTAATCCATATTAGTAAAAGCTGTGGTGGTCCTTTATACTTTATCAGCTTCGGCGGTAAACCACCTTAGAAATGAAAATCTTATCATTGAACGTAAAAGGCTTAAACTCTCCTCAGAAGAGAAAAAAGGTGTTTCTTTTTCTGGAAAGAAACAAAGCCAATGTTATTTGTTTGCAAGAAACCCGCATTAAACTGAAAGATGTAAGACTACTAAAGAATCCAAAAATTGGTAAAGAATACTCCTCAGTGTTTGGTAAAAGCAAAAGAGGAGTTACCCTATACATAAATAACAACGCAGATTCTAAATTTTTATTTGCAGATCCAAATGGTCACTATGTGGGGGTGGAATCCACCTGGTGGGATAAAAAAATACTGATTGTGGGTATATATGGTCCCCAAGAAAGAAAGGGATCCTTCTATGCGAAGCTTCACAGGAAAAAGCAACATGGGATATACAGTATATGAAATAAAACATGTATGTGAGAGTCAGGGTGACTCAGCAGAAGCCAAATGAGAACCCCGAAAGGGATCAGCTGTGCATACTCAGAAGGACTGTGTCAATTGAGTCACTGCACAAGTTAAGATGGAGATTTTGAAGTTTAGTAAATTGAACAGATCCAACTATCCCACCTGGAAGATTTATGCCCAGTCCCTACTTGTAAAAGAAAGTTTATGGGCCACTGTTGAAGCCGGATTGCCAGTCGATGCTAATGCAGCCGCGAAAGAGAGAGATAGCAAAGCAAAAGCCTGTATTTATTTAATGTTAGAAGAAGATTTAATTAATGACGTAAGAGATAAGGAGACGGCGAGAGATGTTTGGGAAACACTTCAAAGACTACACACTCCTTCAACT
>NC_056523.1:206139617-206140887 GCF_019175285.1 Sceloporus undulatus
GCGGCGAGAGATGTTTGGGAAACACTTCAAAGACTACACACTCCTTCAACTGCCTTTGCAAAAATGCTATG
This sequence comes from Sceloporus undulatus, assembly GCF_019175285.1. NCBI lineage: Eukaryota > Metazoa > Chordata > Lepidosauria > Squamata > Phrynosomatidae > Sceloporus > Sceloporus undulatus. Next base: position 206,139,689 of record NC_056523.1, read on the forward strand.
GTCTAAGAGAATTTATAGACAGAAGATGGCAAAGGGACAGTGTGTGATAGAGCATTTGAAAACAATGCAAAACTTGTTTGTGCAGGCTGAGCTAAGAGGAGTGGAAATTAATAGAGAATAGCAGTGTTATATTTTGTTAGAATCACTAGATCCTACTTGGAGCAATATTACTAATGCCTTGCAAAACTTACCGGCAGAAGAACTAACGAAAGATTTAGTTGTGGCCAGGATTCTGAAAGAGAACCAGAGGAGACTGTCTGAGAGGAATGATGCTCCAACTTCCAAAAGTGTGCCAAGTGAGCAAGCCAAGCCTGATGTGCGTGGGCTGGATCAGGCAGCTTCTTCGAGGGAGCAAAGGAAATGTTTCTACTGCAAGAAGATTGGACATCTGCGTCAATTGGCTATTGATAGAAGCAAGCAAGAGAGCAGATGGCACGGCCAGAGACAGAAGCAATTCAAGCCGCCATTTTTGAAGGACAATAAGAATAATAATAAGGTGTTTGCGACAATGATTAAGGAAAGACAGAAAGCAAACTCTAAATGGCTAGTAGATTCTGGAGCTTCGACCTCCATGTGTAATGACATTAATTTATTTAGTGATAAGAAGCAATCTAACGTAAATACAGTGGTTCTAGCTGACGGGAATGAGCTCACAACTATAAATCAAATGGGAACAGTTTACATTCCAGGGCTAAAAGAAAACTTTAATGATGTTTTGCATGTGAAAGAATTAGAAAACAATTTATTATCAGTGAGCAGATTAACAGAGACTACATAGTCACTTTTGAAAAGAACTTGTGTAAAATAACATTGAATGGGGAATTGCATGGCATAGGTTTGAAAAAAGATAAGCTTTATTTTCTAGAAGAAAATGTTGATAAGTACAAAGTAGAGAATGCTAATACTATAGATAATGTTCCGTTGCACAAAGACTGCATACATGAGCTCCATAGAAAATTTGGCCATGCAAGTTTCAAGAGTTTAAAGAGTCTAATAAGCATGTGTCCAGATTTGAAAGTAGCAGAATGTAAAAATCATTTAGACTGTACAGTTTGTAACCAAGTGAAGGTCAGAGCTTATCCAGTTGCCAAGAGGTCCAAAAGGATTGCTCAAAGACCATTTCAATTTGTACATGCTGATGTAGCCCAAGCTAATTGTTTGTCACTAGGGGGAAGCAAATATTTCCTGATAATTGTTGA
>NC_056523.1:206140987-206143507 GCF_019175285.1 Sceloporus undulatus
TTATTATTATTATTATTATTATTATTATTATTATTATCATTTTCAAAAGCAGTAAAAAAAAGTAGCATTTACCTTGCACTGTACTAATGATGTTGACAAGGTCGGCTATTTCTTCATCAAAATCCATTCTAGTCACAATTACCACCTGACACATGACATATAAAATAAAATTTATCCCTCTATCATTCAGTTTCTATTTGTATTAGACATTTAAAAATTAAAAATAATTTAATAATATTATTTTAAAGAGTATTATAATACTTATTTCAAATTATGAAGACAGTATTTTAAGAGTATTACCAGGAGCATTCTGTGCAATCATGATCACAGAGCAGTCTCTGAAAATGCTGGCTCTTCAGCTTTTAACTGAGATGAGCATCAGCCCCCTATGGTCTTGACAAGCTTGTCAATAGGGAATATCTTTACCTTTTACTTTCACCTCTCCCTGGTGCAGCAGTGGCTCTTCGGCATTTTTCTGCCACAGCAGGGACAGTAGAGGGGATTAGTGCTTCTTTTAGGCTCTCCTGGATGGACTAAACTGTTGCTGTAGTCTATCCTGGGAGAGCCTAAAAAGCACTGACACTCTCCTTGCCATAGCAGCAGATCTTTGATGCTATTTTCTGGCTTGGGGGGGCGTGCAGAGGCAAGAGTTGGCAGAAATGAGAGGGAAGGGCAAGAGAGAGGGGGAAGGAGAAGGGACTTGGTCTCAGGTGAGCAAGCTTGACTATTTCACCAGCATGGATGAGAGGCTCCCTTCCACTTTTTTGCTCTCCCTTCTCCTTCCCTCTTAGTTTGGCCTCTCCAGCTCAAGGAGTGTCTGATGTCTTATCAAGATTCCACTGTCTGGTGTAGTAGTTTCACTATGGCTGGACTGGACTATGACTCTGGAGACCAGTGTTCAAATCCATGGAAAACCTTTTCGCCAAGTCACATTCTCTGAGCCTCAGAGGAAGGCAAACATTCTCTTGCCTCTGCACCTCTGAATAAATCTCGCCAAGAAAATCTAGAGATAGGGTTGCCTTAGGGTCACTATAAGTCAGAAATGTCTTGAAGGCACACAATAGCAACAACAGCAACAACAACAAACAATTGGATTTAGAACTTTGCTATTCCTGTGTTTTTACTATGAGGGAAAATGAGAGATGCATGTGGTACGTTCTACCTCAGCAACCCAAATAACTTAATTGGTTTTGCATATTGTGTACCTTAATTTGAGTGACAGGGGGTGGGATGCCATTTGTTGGTCAAATTCAGGAAGTTAAAATATCTTGGGGCTAGCCCTTCCAGCTGCTCTTGGTCTTCCAGCTGCTCTTGGCTAAGAAGAGCTGCATTCAGAGAAAATTTAGCAGAAGATGGTGCATATCTGCTGTTTAAGAAGAGCTCCATTAAAGTGGCAGACTGGAGTTGAGCAGCACATGTCTGCTCAAGCTATCATCTTCCTTCTAGGAGTTGTAGCAAAAGAATAACCAGTCAGATCTTCTAATTTTCGTAAGTAAATTTCGTAAGTAAGAAGAGCCCCATTTGAAAAGACAAGCTGCAGCCTTCTGTTACTACATTAATGGGTAAATATTCCTTCCCTTCATTATTATTATTAACTTTATTTATAAAGCGCCGTAAATCTACACGGCGCTGTACAAAACCAAGTAAAATCAAGCATATAAAAGCCTGCCTATGGCGTACAATCTAAAAGTTAAAGCAATAAATTAAAAACATCATATGAAACAAGTTAAAACAGCAATATCCACTGTTGAGTCAAGCATCTGAACAACCAGGACACAATCACAGACTCCCTGAGAACGCTTCCCTAAACAATATGGTTTTTAACTTGGCTTTGAAGCTGATTCATCATCACTTTTTAGTGTAACTTACCTTATTCTGATCATCTGTATTACTGTGTACCCACTCAGACATTTGATGCTGCAATTCTGTTATCTTGGGATTGGTTTCTTGCTTCTGAATAGCCAACCGCACAATTGTCAACTGTCTCCAAATATCATCCAGGCTAGAGCCTAGGACATCCTTATAGCTATCTTTTGCCTTGGACAAATACCCTATTTAAAAAAGGCAGATCAATTCCACATTTTACAATTTTTCACTAGTCTTTCTTTCTTTCTTTCTTTCTTTCTTTCTTTCTTTCTTTCTTTCCCCATCTACCTCTCTTCACCTCCCCTGCAAGTAATCCAATAAAAAAAAATAACACATTTGATTGAAACAATCAAACTATAGTTGTACATAATTTTATAAACTATACAAACTATTTTATATTCAAAATATCAACAGATTTTCATAGCATCACATTGTGTCTCCCATTAACTGCAGGGATTTTGTTTTATTTTGATATTTTTCATTTAAAACTAACCTAATGCTGTGTTCAAGTTACATGTTAATAAGAGATCTCGAACTGTTACCAGCAAATGAAGAATAGCAGCATGTTTGAACAGCGTAATACCTTTTCCATCTTGGGTACCTAATTTTTTAAAAAATAAAAGGTAATGTTTACATATTATTTTTTCCTCAAAA
>NC_056523.1:206143532-206172592 GCF_019175285.1 Sceloporus undulatus
AGGGATGGGCAATTTCCATCACAACTGAACTGGCCATAGTAAAACCTATCTTAAAAAAGCCCTCCTCGACCCCTGGTTCATAATAAATTATCGGGCTGTTCGCTGTACCCTTTTTGGGCAGGTGATCGACGGGAGATGCTGAAGAGCGGTTGCAATCCAGCTTCAGGCGGTTCTTGATGAAAACGGATTATTGGCCCTTTCAAACTGGGCTTCCGGGCGGCTCCTACGGGGTTGAGACGGCGCCCTGGTCGCCCTGGTCGCATGATCTCCATTGCGCGTCAACAGGGGAAGCGTGTCCCTGTTGGTTACTCTTGACATTCAGGGCTTTCGATACCCTAGACCATGGTATCTTCTGGGACGCCTGGAGAGGTGGGAATCGGGGGCACTGCGACTCCAGTGGTTACTGTCCTACCTCTCTGGGACTGGGTCCCAGATGGTGCATCTGGGAGGGACGTGTGCTCCGACGAGAGGGCCCCTAAACCCGGGGTCCTCAATGGGCCATTCTATCTCCCCTGCTATTTAACATTTCATGAAAACCGCTGGGAGAGGAGATCCTCCGGGCGACATGGGGGCGCGGGTGGGGGTTTAATCCGAAGCTGATGACACCCAAATCATTCTCTATGTTCCGACTGATGCAAGGACTGGGGATGGGGTCTCTCCTCTCGTGGCCGCTAGATTCAGTTAATGGGCTGGATGGGGAAAACCGACTCACATTGAATCCAGAGACAAACGGATTCGGTTTTATAGTTGAGGTTACCCCTGGTCCAGGAATGGCGGGTGGTTCCACTGTCCTGACCGGGGCATGCTCCCTGTGAAGGGACTCCGTGCGCGTCTGGGGGTGCTTCTTGACTCGTCGCACACCTGACTGCTCAGGTGAACGTGACGTTCAAGAGCCACCTGTTCTCAGCTTCGGCTTATTTCGCCAGCTGCACCCAATACCTGGCCGCAGAGGGACTAGACAACTGTTGTACATGCTCTGGTAACCTCGAGATGGTTTCTGCACGTACTCTTACTTGGGGAACCCTTATATCAAACTCGGAAGCTTGCAAATGGTCAGAACATGGCAGCCGGCTCGTCACTGGTGCTCAGGACAGCCCTATAACCCCGGCATTGAAAGATCTCATTGGTTGGCCTATCCGCTTCCGGGGCCATATAAAGGCGTTGTTATTATCTATAAAAGCCCTAAATGGGCTTGGGTCCAGGTTAACCTAAGGGATCGCCTCTCCCCGTACATTCCGCCTCGCCCCCTCAGGACATCTGGGCAGCACTACTGAAGGTGCCTGGGGCTGATTTCCTCCCCCAAAAGGAGGACATTTCACTGCTGCCCCCAGCCCTTTGGAATCTGCTGCCAACTGAGCTCCGTTGACTACCACCATGGCCCACCAATTTCAGACGGATTTGAAGACCTCCTTCCCTGTCCAAACAGGCATTCCCGATTAAAAATCTGTGGGCCTCCCTCCTTTTCGTGGCCAGAGGAAGGGCTTTGGGGGCTTTTATGCCTGTGTTTTTTCTTATTGGTTAATATGTGATGTATTTTGGGGGATTTTATTGTATGTATTGTTGTTTTTAAAATTTTATCTGTAAGCCGCCCTGATCGAAGGAAGTGGCGGGACTACGTTCAAAACTCTTATTATTATTATTTAACTCAAACACCTCTGTGAGTGCCATGTATCATGCATATTATGTTCACCGTTTGCATTAAAAGCATTTTACCCCTTTACTAATTCTGACATTACGTATCAGGGCTTCCATGTATGTAAATGACAATCTGTAAGTCCTCATATTCACCTTGTAGCTCATCCCAGGAGAAAGATGTATAGAAAATCTTCATAAGTAACTAAATATTAATTGGGGGACGCTGCTAGCTTTCCTATGCAGAAGACGTCACATGAATTTCTTGAAAAGGTTGTGAGTGTCTTAGTCTTTCTCTAATTTTGAAGCATTCATTCCTTCAACTATAAACTATGCTTTTGTGTTTTATTTGCAAGAAACTAACTTACCAACAGGCATAAAACAGTCCATCTGGTTGTGTTTGCCTGCATAAATCACAGGAAAGTTAGTTTTTTAATAAGCTATATTAAATTAAAAGAAGAGAAAACCCCTACCTGCATTATCTTAAGGGGAGTGTATTTTGGGATATGGGTCCCAACTGATTTCAATGTGTAAGTTTGGTTTGGGAGTCAGTCGGGACCGGGGGCGAATCGGCCAGGCGTTATGGCCATTGCGGGGGCCATAAACGCGAGAGCGCCTCCCGGTTGACTAGGGGTGGGCTTAGCTAATATGTGAATGCTGGCAGAGATGCGGTCCATTTTAGCTTATGGGAATTTTCTTGGGGAATTTTGACTGATTCTCCATGTGATCTGGGGGAATTCAGCCGTTTTTGGACAAACATTTTCCTGAATATCTTCCAGGCTTGTTGGCAACCACTGCTTCCTTTGCTCGGGGGGCTTTGACCAACAACCCGTCCACAAGTCTTCAAAGTTGACCTAATGCTGTCCGATAGATCGCTATGGCGCGTCCAAAGAGGTAAGAACACCCAAATACTAGCCATCAAGTAGACTGCCGCTTGCGGCGGTCTGCTGTGCCGCGGCGGATAGGCGGGTGCTCATTAAAGAAATGAAACTAATGACTGTCCTTCTGTTATAAAAGACTGCTTTCTGGCTTTTGTTCGGGGGCCACGTTGTAGGAAATGATTTTTCCCTGTGTTCTTTGCATGGCAAATAAAGGCATCTTGGATATGACCTGGTTTGTTGTTTCTCCTGTTTTGGTACATTAACATTGGCGATCCAGAAGGGACACTTGAAAACAACTGAAAAACAATTGAAAACAGGGCCAACGCAGGAGAAAAGGAGACAAGCAGAGGTGTTTCCTCCTGCCCTCTCTGGTCTGGCTGCGAATTCGGAGTCTTTTAATGCCGTCACCTCTTTTCGTGATTTGGCCTGAGCGGCAAGGGAGGATCTCCGGGAAGTTTGCAGGGCCTGCAATAGAGGAATCCCCGAGTCTGCCCAGATCGCCTTCTGAATTCCAGCGCTTACGTCCTAAGTGTGCAGGCCAGTATTTGGGGCCTTCTTTACTTTCTTCCTGCTCTGGCCTTGGCTTTTGCCCGGTTCCATTGTAACCGAAAAGGAGAGCGTGATCACCTCTCACCGGAGGAATTAATTCTTCCTGGACACCAGGAAAAATTAATTATTCCTGAAACCGGGCGGAATGGGTTTATTTCCTGAAACCGGAGGAAGGAATGGATTATCTGACTTGGAGGAATTGATATTCCTCACCTGTTTCTCTTTTCTTCGGGAGGGACCCAAACTGGCGTGGGGGGTTCCTGCTATGTTATGAATGACGTGAGCGAAATAAGGTTTAGTATTCTCTTATGACCGTTCAAGGCACACACGCCTTGCAACAACGTCCATGGTTTGAATGTCCGGCAGTTCGCTAGCAGACTATTGATTGATAATCCCTTGTGTTCCATCAGTCATGGATCCCAACCAAAATCCCTATACCAGTCTGTGCCCTGTCTCTTCCCTACCCACTTTTTCTGTTCTACTGTAACTTGATGACAGACTAGTATTAGTATTACTTTAGCAGCTTGCTACAATTGGTGGAATACTGGATCAAATTTGAAGAACAGAAGAAATATGTTGGAAACACATCACAGTTAGAGATTGGTTTTTCCATGCCTTCCTTGTACGAAAAACATAAAGAACACATCGATTTTTACACACCCTATATTGTAACAAACTCCTTGCTAAATTCATGGATTGAAAATTAAAAAACTATTTTATATCAAAATGCCAACATGGGTTTCTCACTAAGAAGCCTTCTTCCCACGAACAAACGTTAATCAGAAGAAAATCAATTACACCCACATATTATAAAACTCTATTGGAACAACGGAAACATTAAGCAATAAGTCAATTGAACAAAATGAACAGCAGGAAAAAAATCATTACTAGGAATGGTTTGCTATAAAACAACATATACAGACAAAACAAAAAGATTCAACAGAGCCAGTAGAATTTGATTGATTACAACACAACAATGAAATAAAAGGACAAAAGTTCATATTAATAAAGATAAAAAACAAAAACACATCTCTAAGTATTACACTGATACTGCAAAAAAAGAGACTTTAGAAACCGACCGCAGTCCAACCACACACTGATTTCAAAGTGGTCAAGAGACTGGGTGTAAAGTCCATAAGAAGGAGAAAAATGGAAAGAAAGGATTGTATTGAAAACTACCAAGAAATTTCCACACTCTGTCAAAAATTATAAAGAAACATTTATTAAAATGTTACCACCGCTGGTTAAATACCTTATCTCCTCCACAAAGCTTAAATCTGGTTACAAACACACAAGATCGCTTTATGGAAGTGCAAAAAAGTGGATGCCAAACTTCTTCATTTCATGGTGGATTCTGAAAGAAGCTGAGCAGATTCTGGAAAAAAATATAATACTAAACAAGTATTGAGATACTGGACCAAAACATCCATTTGACCCACTATTGTCTTATTGAAATATAGACCATCGGAACTGACAAAAGGAAGTTGAAGAAAAACAACACACAACGTCTATTCATCAATTCAAATATATGTCACGTTGGCTTCGCAAAAATATACATTGACCAACATCAATGGAAGAACTCAGCCAATAACCCGACATTACAAGACTGGTATCGAGCTTATATGAAGCTATGCAATAGGATAATAAATAAACAAACATTTTCATGAAAGGAAGAACAAAAGAAAAAAACAGAAAAGAAACTGGCTGTGTGTTATAAAGTAATAAAAGAGAATATAGACAAAAGAAAATCTAAAAGAAAAATAAGATATTAGGAAAGATTAAATATCAATGACTATTGCTTACTGCAATCATTAGAATTAATTATGCTAGAAAATAGGAATCACTCTTTACTCAACTAAAAAAAAAAAATATTATCAAACTTACAATAAAGTGTGGAAAACAGAAGTATATAGTGAAGTATAATTTAGATTAAGAAATTAACCCACTTTACTATAGAAGAAATGAAATAATTAGAAGAGTATTAAAACATGTTAAGTTTAAGAGAAAATTTTAAGGAAGACTCAAGATATTATCATTAATAATTACCAAGAAGGTTCATATAGTTGTTACTGCTTCAACACTAGCAGCCATTATAATGATTTAATGTTTGTGTGTGTTATTCATAACGTCTGTTGGTCTTGCCTATTTGTAATTTTGAATTAAAAAAAAAAAAAATAGTATAGCCAGGAGGGAGATAGGGTGTTACCCACAATCCACATATATATTATTTACCTTGTTTGTCTCTAAATGTATACGACACATGGAATTGATATTTATCATTTTGAAGAAAAAACAAAGAAATATCCATCTTGAGTGAGGACCAAATAAACAATAATACAAGAAGCAGAAACTAATCATAAAAGAACTGAAAGAAGAGAAACAGATTTATATACTAAAATTGCTAAACCTAGAAAATCAAATGATCAGTTAACAAATTGCCTGTGAGTTTCCCTGAGGACTCATGAACGATGGACCACCAATGATAAAATTAAGAAGCATTTCTAAACTTACAGTATTGAGAGAATGGCACGCACCAAGAGACCAAAAAAACAATGGCCACAGAAAATAGGCCCATACTTTGAACTCCGTGCCTAACCGAAACGCACAAGAAAGCAATAGACACAATGATCCTTCGAGAGAGAGCAAATAAGATTACAAAAGTTAACAAGGACAATTTACAAACACTTAACATCTCGGAGGAAACACATATCGCTTAAAGACTGAGAGAGACCTAACAAGTGGACGCCAGGCCTGCACACAGGACCTTGGGACAGAAGGTGCTTAAAGCACTTATAGCTTGCGGTCGTTAAAACCCCTAAAAGACAGTCACAGGCAGAGGATACCGCCGCAGTTGGTTAAGATGGAACCAAATTTGTAGAGAGCTCTTCCAACTTCACAGCACGTAATGGGTGACGTGCCAAATCATCCACAAGGATTTGGAGATGGCTATAACTTTAATGGAGGACCTAATTACCGCAGCGAGGAGAGTGAGTTGATTAGCAGCCACAACATGTCCATGCAGGATTCTATCCGCCAAGGAAGGAAAACCGGGTTTCTACACTAACCAGGAAGAGGACACAATTGAGCCAACCTAGAGCGGGAGATATGCATCGTGTCGAGGAGAAGAAGAGAGCACTTGCGATACGGAGCAAGCCGAACCTCAAAAGACAAAACAAAACGGACCCTACAGCTGAACGCATCGTGTCCAGTAGTGGTCTGTTATGATTGCGGATGGAGGGACTATAATTCGCGACATTAAGTCCCGGTATTATAGAATGTTCCTGTGTGGACACGACTGGGAAAGTACCCAGTAAGTGAAAAACCCTTCACCACAGCGGGTTGAAAGAATGAGAAGGCAAGGATAAAATAGGAAAGAAGTAGGAAGCATATAAGAATAAAAACAACTCCGGTGTTTCGTAACCAAAGAAACCTTAGGTGCGAAGGTACACAAAAAACAAGCCAACAAGGGCCCACTATGGTGAATAACGATTGCATACATGACATCAAAAAAAGCCACTTATAGGGCGGTAATGGGCCCATGGAACGATAGGAGGGGAGAAACAAATGTGAAGTGGGGAGTTGTACCCTACTTAGAAGAGGAGAAGTCCTATTGGGGCAGAGGAGATTGGAACCTAAGGTGGCGTGAAGTATGTTATAAAGGAGCAGAGCAGTATTGGAAAAGGGGAGCTTCGAGAGCTGTGGTAAATGTACGATTTGGCGGAAGAAGATGAAAGAAGAAAGCCCAGTGGATTGCCTGGCACAGGATTGATTCCCTCTTATAAAAAGAAAGCCTTAAACAGGTGCAAGAAGGAGCCATGAAGGGGAAGGGCCCACGGTTTATGGAATTAAGAGGAGACCATGTTATATCGAGTCCTCCAAAAAGGGACGCAAAGACCCAGCAAAGCCACAAGTTAGTGGATACCGCTGGCCCTGAGAGGGGAGGTTGATGAGGTTGGCCCACAGCAGCTTCCCAATGTACAAGTCACCTGGGAGACAGAAAAGACTACGCAGCTGGGGTATAATCCAACGTTTTTATTGGCGGGGGTGTTGCAGAGGTAAAAAGGTTTTTGTAATATCAGTAAACCCAATGCCAGTTGTTCCAAGGAAGGAACCATCAGTAGGGAAGACTGATACCATCTAGCCCATTATAGAAAGAGACCTTTTTCCCGGATACAATGAGATTAATATTTTGGACCGCTCAAACAGCGGGTGGATTGGAGTTTTTCAATACACTGTAACCCGGGATAACGAAATGATCGGGTTACGAATCTTTATCGGGATACAAAAATTCGCGGCTTGGAAAAAAAAACTTATTCGGTTACGAAAGATATTTCAGAGTCACGAAATTTTTCGCGCAAAAATTCAAAATGAAATGACAAAGTGCATCAATACTTGTTTCCCTAAGGATTTAACCAGGCTAACGGTTAGGAGTAGCTATTGGCTGCAGAATATTAATGAAATATTACGTTAGCAGCAAATGATGGCTTGACGAAAAATCAAGCCAATCAATTAGGATTGCAACGAAATTGGGGGAGGGTGGCTTGCACTTGAGAAATAAAAGCCGGCATTAATTGATCTGCCCCCTTTGGCCCTTCAGGAACTGAGTGAAGAAGAGTTCTTGAGAGTCCAACATCAATTTTTGCGTTCAAACTTTCCTGCCTTCTGCCTTATGGAATTTTATGTGGCTTTATGCCATTAATACTTCGGATCAAAGACCGGCGATCAGCAATTTCTCTAACCTAGTTGGTCGAGTATGATGATTATTTTACCTTTATCTTGTGTGGTAAGGACTGGATGAGACAAGTAAGTGAATGCTTATTAGCTGTGGAGGTGCTAGCTGGATTTCTTATGTTTTTTTTTTTCAAAAGTGTGGATTGTGGGTTTGCTACACTAGGCATGCTCTGATTTTGGATTTAATGTCCTTGATGTGCTTACTGATTTTTTGGAGGGGATATATTTTTCTTTAGGGTGCCTAGCTCTAATGATGTGATTTATGCCCTATGATTGTAGCTTGCTTGATTTTTTGAGTGTATTTTTTTTCATAATTAGGTAGCAATGCTCTAGAATATTGGGATAATGAGGACTTTACATTTTAGACTGCTTTGATTTCTTCATGGAGTCCTGTTTTCAATTAAGTGGAAAGTAGGGCTTTTCAAAAAGTTATTCACTTTGGCTTACCCATAGTGGGACAGAGCGATCTCACATAGGCTTAGACAATTTTGGTTTGGGTAATGTGGGTTTCTTTTTCTATAGGTGTCATGATTTTAAAAGTGTGGAGTTGTGGCTTTATAAAAGTATTTCCTTTGTTCACCCATGTGGACAGAGAGATCTCACCATACTCATTTTACTTTAATAGCTGAGGTAAAAATAGTAAAAATAGCTTTCTTCTATGCTGTAACCTGATTTTCCAAGTGTGGAGTATATAGGTTTTTAAAAGTTTTCCTTGTCCCCTCAAGAGTCCTCACCATAGCTTTGCATTTTTTGTAATATGGGGATGCATGGGTTGCTATTCTTCTATAAAGAGCATGATCCAATGTATTTCAAAGTGTGGAGTGTGGCTTTAAAAGTTTTCCTTTTGTCACCATGTGGGACAGACGAGTACTCACCCAATAGCTTGCATTTTACTCTGCGTTTGGGGATGCTGGTTGCTTTCTTCTATTATCCTTTAAAAAATAAATCATAAGTGTGGAAGTGTGCTATTCAAAAGTTTTCCTTTGCGTCCATGTGGGACAGAGAGTCTCCACCATATAGGCTTGCATTTCTGTTTGGGATGCTGGGTATTGCTTTCTAATCTAGCTGTCCTGTATTAATAAAGTGTAGGAAGTGTGGACTTTTATTAAAATTTCCTTTAGTCCACATGTGGGAAAAAAGTTCACCATAGGCTTGCATTTTCTGGTTTGGATGAACTGGAGATTGCTTTTCATATCTAATGGCTGTCCTGTTATTCAAATGTGGACTGTTGCTATTGGCTATGGGTTTAGTGTATACTGGGAGTATCTATTGCCAATGCAAATGTGATATATTGAGAGTTGGGTCGGAACTTTTGCAAGTTTGGCCAGAGAGTGTGGACCAAATGGGAGGTGGGGGAATGTTTCCCATTGTGGCTTTGCTCATTGCCTTGACCTTTTGTCTTTTTATGCTTGAAGCTAATGCTCCCAAGCCCTAGAGTTGAGAAGAAGAAAGGGCTCCCTTTCCTTGGCAGGACAAGAGGACATCATCGCAAGCACAGCGCGGGCAGTATGCGACACTGAGTGGACCAATTGCCAAAGGAAGTATAGAGACAGCAACCCATTCGCACAGCAAAATGGCCCCCCCCCCAACTTGATCCTCAAGCAAAACGCAAGAAGAGCAATACAAGCTGATTGTGCTCCAGCAAAAGGCAGTGACACACATCGCCAAGCAAAGAGACACAGGGCCCGAAAAGGAGATGAGAACGCCATGCTTCTCCTAAACTGGCAATCAAGAAAAAGACGATCGGGAAGACAACCCTCACCAACCGCGTCAATATGCGAGAAGCACACCGCCATCTACGAAGACCTGCCAGCAAGGAGGCAGGCGAAGGAAAAACTTACTATCGCAAGGAGGCAGCCTAGACCACCCTAAACTTAACTTCAAAGTCATATACACGTGAGCTGGTTCGAACAGTATCAAGAAGAAAGGACCCAAAGAGAATCAACAACTAAATAGCGTCCGTCACTGAACACGGTTATCCACGCCAGACCCACCAAGCCGCCGAACCTTACTCGTACTATCCAAAGGCCATGTTGCAGGCAAGGCAAGGCTACCGTCCAGCAAGCAAATACTTCAAACTGGACGAGACGAGAGACCTCTTCTTGAAGAAGATTTATGCCTCGCGCACACTACATCAAAGCCAGAGAGAAAGAGGAGAACAGCCCGGCACAAAAGCCATATGAAGAAACGCTTACATTGCGTTGTTTCCAATGCCACGGGGACTGCAAGGTTACAAGACACCCGTTGCTGTAACCAACTCCGAGAATCACAAGGGCCTTCAAAGGCCACAACAACATCCAAAGGACATGCACCATTGATATTTGGACCTCAAAATCAGCGCATAGGTCACCCAAACCCTTCCTATTTCGATCGATTATGGCAATCAACAGTGTCTTCGCCCTCCCCGACCATGAACAGTAACCTATGAAGGAAGAGGATTTGCACCTTGAATGCCTCCTCCTCTTGACAAGCTCCTGCGCACCCGATGGACTGGAGAAACATCCTCGCGGAGAGTTATCCTCATCAAGGATCCAGTTATAACTGACCACCCAAACACAGACCATCCCTCTTGCCAACACATGGCACCAGCAGGTAGATCGTCCCACACTTACAAAGAAAGTCTACACAAGCACCAAGATTCAAGCGTTGCTTCGATGGAACGGAGACACACAGCTGACCCTCTGTGAGTTCTGGAAGCACGCATTTTATTTGCCATCGCATGATATTTGTGCTTGAAAATGGTGGATTGGCCCCCTGGCAGGACGATCAAAGACAAGCGCAACCATGAATATACTGCAAATGGAGAAGCTAGTGGCATGATGCTTCTTTCCCTGGAAGGTTTGCAGGCCGAGGTTGCTGACAGGTTGAAGAAGACGAGGTGCCACGAGATCGTCAATCCATAAACGCAAGTCCCTGGGATCGAGGTGGACAACGAACGACCTTGGGAGGAAACTGATCAAGGATCCACAACGAGGACCTGACCAACAAGGACCTCAAGCCTTGCGGCGATTGCAAACCACTCTGCCGTGATGAGGACGTGCTCCATTCGACAGGGCCCACAGAGAGGAGGCTGCGGGGAGAATCTTTGCCAACGCACTGCACAATTAAAGACAATTCTAGGCCAATTCCACAAAATGTGGACTTCCTTTGTGGAAAGCACCACCCTGAGCAGGTGCAAGACCAACCATGCCATTGAACATTTCGATAATGTCTGCCTTAGCCATTTTAAGAAACCTGCTATAAGGGCCGGCAACAGCAAAGACACATATGGACCATCTTCACATAAGAGGAGAACCGTCATCCAAGAAGCAAAAGTGTTCAACCCTTAAAAAAAAAGGTGACCTTAAAAAAAACACACACAATTTTTTTTTTTAAATTGTTTACACTTTTTTTAAATTGGTGGCATTGGCCTCTAAAATTGGCTGATTTGGTTAAATTGCTTGAAATTGGATATAAATTGAGCTGAATGGTTTTATAAATTCTTAGAAAATTGAGATATCAAATTGGCTGAATTGGTTAAATTGCTGCAATTGGTTAAAATTTGGCTTTTTGGGCTGCCCCTCCCCTCCTCATGCTAATATCAAACTCCTCTTGCCTCATCGACATGCCAGGACACCAGATGCCAAACCAGCCAAAGGTAAAAAAACACTTTTTTTTCTTATCCTTTAGAATGGACTTGACCATGGGTTGCATGTTAGATTTGGTTTTGGCCTTTGGGTTTGAGTTTGGGTGGTATGGTATGGGGCTGTGATGATTGAGATGGGGTGCGACTTTTGAAAGTGCCTTTATGATTTATTTGGGCCATAGAGTTTGTGTGCTTTTTAGATTTGGGGTTGCACTTGGTATGCTGTGATATTATGAGAGACAGGTTCTCCTCCTCCTTCCTGCCTCACTCTAGATTCCAAACCAGCAACACTTTTTTTCTTTATCCTTTCGAAATGGCCTGGACCCATGGGGTTGCATGTTCAAGTTTGGGGGTTTATCTTAGGGCCTTATGTGTTTGTGTTCTGGGGTTCTTTAGGTCCTGGAGTTGTGTGATAATTGAGAGTGTGGGATTGGGATGTGAGTTTTGCAATCTGTCCTGGCTTTGATGTGGGCCACAATAAGAGTGATGCCCATTGGGGTTGGTTTTTTTAGAATTTGGGGTTCTTGGTCATGGTGTATGATTTGAGAATGTGAGATGTGGGATTGAGTTTTGCACGTGGCCTGGCTTGATGTGGGCCATTAGCGTGTGCCCATGGGGTTGGTTTTAATTTGGTTCTTTGTCATGGTTGTATGAATTTGAGAGTGATGGATGTGGGATGTGAGTTTTGCAAGTCTGGCCCTGGCTTTGATGTGGGCATAGTGTGCGCCCATGGGTTGTTTTTAAATTTGGGGTTCTTTGGTCAATGGGTGTGATGATTTGAGCATTTGTGGTGGGAGTGGGATTGCAGTTTGCAAGTCTGGCTTGATCTTGCATGTGGGCATAATTTTGCCCATGGGTTTGTTTTAGATTTGTGGTTTTTGGTCATGGGTGTGTGATGATTAGAGAGTGTTGGATGTGGGATTGAGTTTTGCAATCTGGCCTGCTTTGATGTGTGCCATAGAAGTGTGCCATTGGGTTTGTTTTTTAGATTTGGGGTTGCTTTGGTCATGCGGTGTGATGATTGATTTGAGAGGTGGATGTGGTATGTGATTGTGAAGTTTCACGTTGCCTGGCTTTCATGGGGCATAGATTGTGCCATGGTTGGTTTTTTTTTAGATTTGTGGGTTCTTTGGTCATGGATTGATGTGATATTGAAGAGTGGGATGTGGGATGTAGTTTTCAAGTCTGCCTGGCTTTGATGTGGGCCATAAGTGTGCCCATGGGTGTTTTTAAATTTGGGGTTCTTTGGTCATGGGTGTGATATTTGAGAGTGTGGGCATGTGGGATGTGAGTTTTGCAAGTCTGGCACTTGATTGATGCGGGCCATAGAGTGTGCCCATGGGTTGGTTTTTAATTTGGGGTCTTTGGTCATGTTGTGATGTGATGATGCTTTAGAAAGAGTTGGGATTTGGGATGTGAGTTTTGCAAAGTCTGCCTGCTTTTAATGTGGGCCATAGAGTGTGCCCATGGGGTTTGGTTATTTAAATTTGGGGTTTCTTTGGTCATGGGTTTGATATTTAAGAGTGTGGGATTGGATGTGATTTGCAAGTCTGCCTTGTACTTGATGTGGACAATAGAGTTGTCATGGGTTTTTGTAGATTTGGGTTCTTTGGCATGGGTTGATGATTAGAGAGTGTGGGCATTGGATTGAGTTTTGCAAGTCTGGCCTGGCTTTGATGTGGGCCATAGAGTGTGCCCATTGGGTTGGTTTTAGATTTGGGTTCTTGTCCATGGGTGTGATGCCAGAGAGTTGTAACCTTGGGGTTGGTTGCTTTGGTCATGGCCTATGTGCATATTGAGAGCTCCCCCTCCTCCTCCCCTGCCTGTCTTGAGAACCAAACATTCAAAGATAAGAAAAAACCTTTTTTTCTTTTTCATATTAGAAAACTCTAGCACATGGACCTGCCAGTCATTGTTAAGTCTTCTTTAGTCCTGAGGCAACTTGTATTGTAGTGACTTAGCTTAATAGGCCTCTATTGTGCCTTTGTTTTGACTTGCAGGTTCATTGAGGTCTTGGAAAGCATTTTAGTTATTTTTCAATGGATGATAAAAGCCGTTTCGGGTTAAGAAATTTTCGCTTACGAAAGCAAATAGCGGAACAATTAATTTCGTTAACCCGGGTCCCAGTTTATTTATAGTACGGTCGAGACTTGTGCGACCCGTTATTCCAGACACATATCCCCTTGAGATCATATGCAGGCTTCACGATTGCTCAGGAGTTGTGTGACCACTACTTTCAGAGGGGCTTACCCAGGGAAATCTCCTGAACAATTAAGAACAAGCTTCATCTATCAGACCCTAAAAAAATGTGGAGATACTGAGCGACGTCCCTTAGGACCTCCTAATTATCCATCCTCAAGTAATGCATCATGGTGGAAAGATTTAAGAGAGACTTTTAAAGAGTATGTTAACAGAAATCATAAACAAGAATTCCCAAGAAGTGGCCCCCAGCTAGGAGCCCTTTTGTTCGCCTTAAGAGTGCCGCCAATCGTCATTGGGATTTTCCCCTTTTGAGTTGTCTTGGACAGGAAACCTAGAGGTCCTGGATATAGTAAGGAGGGGTGCGGAGGAGGAACCTCCCAAAAATTCCCAGTCGGAAAGCTTGCCAGTAGTTTATCTTGCAGATAGAACCACATTTAAAAAAAAGAAATAAGGGCAAGTGGCCTGGGCAAATACTGGCCAAGGCCAAGCCATCAGAAACGAATTTTGCATAGCGACGTAAAGGACAAAGAGTTGCAAATAGAACAACAAGTCTTGGTCTTCTAACCAGCCCACAACAAGCAAATTATCGCAAGGTGGCAAGCCCTATGCAGGTAGTCAGAAGGTGGACCGGTGATTATAGATCAGAAATAGGAGAACCCTTTCCATGATCACCTATCACAGAAATCGTTGTTTAAGTCTGGTTAAAATATAGAAACAAAATGTTGCCTACGAATTCCCACTGTGGACATCATCCAATGACAGCATTTTTTGCGTTAGTGAACCAATATAAAAGGGAGGGCGGGTTGACATACAAGAGATTTTACCAAAACCGACTGAAGGTAAAAGTAATGAAATCGCAAATAAAGAGGATTTGTATTTGCGAGGTATACACATCGTTAACTGGTTCTCTTATAGACAAATTCTTGAAGACGCTTTATACTTTGTTATGAGGAAGGTGTAAATTGGGAAGAGATATTTAAAATTTGAAAGGAATAATTAAAATCCACAAAACCAACTATTTCAAATTTATATAGATTACATATTAGAGATGAATTGGAATCAAGAAACAGTGAAAGAATTTAATGATACAAATGGCCAAGTATATAAATGAACCAATACAATTAATCATTTGGGAGAAACTTTTGAAGGGAACAATCAAACAAAACAATTATTTTTGTGGACCTAAAAGAAACTATATATACACATCCAATGTTTAGATTGTACCATTACTCCACATAGATTATCTAAAACATGTTTACACAATAATAGAATCTCTGTTGAACATTAGCAAAGAGTTAGGAAGCTCACCTACCATCATGTTGTGAATGTCCATGCTAAAGGAAATTTTGACAAGATATAAATATAGAATGAGGAAAAATCTTGGATTGACTGAGGACCGAATGTAAGTTCTATCTTTAAATATGATGGAGGACATAGACATATGAAAAAATTGAAAAAAATTATATTACTGGCAGCTAGTCAACGCCAGGCAGACTCTCAGCTCAGAATTGGTAAAAAAAGAATTCTCTCCCCAACAACGAGATTGAATGGAAACATGCTAGGATATTAACGAGAGGAGAAATTACACAACCTGGTGAAACATAACCTTTGGAGACGATTCTATGAAGAGTGGAAAGGTCTTGAAAAAAACAACATTGGGTAACTTAAAGGATCAGATTATAGTTATGTATTGCTATTATCGAGGATGTTATCATAATAGAGTAAAAATAGGAATGGCTTTTTTATTCTTTTTTCTTTAATGATTGATAGACAGATCATGTGATGGTAATGTTGCTGTAAATTAGTTACTTCTCGTGAAATATGCAATAATAATAACAATAACAAGATATTGTTGATAATTTTGAAATGAGAACTTAAAAATTAGAGTTGTTCATATTAACTGGGATTATATAAGAATTACATACAAGAAACACTTAGAAGCTTATTAGTTGTTAATAAAAACAGATAATGAAATAATCTTAATACGAAGGCTATAAGATTATTTTATCTTAATGAAAAACTAAATAATCAACAAGAATATGGACTAAGTTTAGTTCTAGTTCTTCAGTAAGAAAATCTAGATTAAAATGGTAACAATTAGTCCCAAGATTAATCACAGGACCAGTTGGGAAAGGAAGGAAAAGAACATTGTAAATAATTATATTTTTATTTTAGATTATATTTGATTTATGGATTTTTTAAACTCTTTCTATGTATTATTTTTACATATTAATAAAATTTTGAAAAAAAAAGAAAAAAAAGGAATCAGTATAGCCAGATAAGTGGATAGGGTATGTTCACCCCATCAACATCTGTTTTTTTTTTTATATTTTTTGTCTTACATTTGTAACGACACCTGATGCAACTATATTTTCAAGAAAAAAAAAACCAAGAATATCCATCTTCAGTGGCTAATAACAATTAAGAGCAGAACATCTAGACTGAGAACAAAACGGACATAAAAATTGCTAACCTAAAGAAAATCAAATTTATCATTTAACAATTAAAATCCTGTGAGTTTCCCTGAGACTCATGAAGATGGGACCCCAATATGATGTAGAAGCATTTCTTTCTAAATACATTTGGAGAATGCAGCCGCCGGCCCAATGCCACAGAACGTATGGCCCTGATTTGACTCCGTGCCTAACCGGACCGGCACAAGAAGCAGTAGAGACACAATGTCCTTCGAGGAGGCAAGGTTACCAAAAGGTAAAAAGGACAATTTTTACACAACCTTAAACTCTGGCGGAAAACATATCGTTAAGACTGAGAGACCTAAGTGGACGCCGGGCCTGCACCCGAGGACCTGGGACAGAAGGTGCGTCCTGTGGCTTGCGGTGGTTAAAACTACAGAGACGTCAGCAGAGAGGTAGCGAGTTGGTTAGTGGAACAATTTGTGGGAGCTCTCGCACTTCCACACGTAAGTGGGTGCCGGTTGCCATCATCCCCGATTTGGAAGATGGCGATAACTTTATGGGGCCTTTACCGCAGCGGAGGAGAGTGAGTTGATGCAGCCCCAACGATGTCCAGAGGTATTCGCCAGGAGGAAACCGGGGGTTCTTTACTAAGCCAGGAGAGAAGAGGACTTGAGCCACCCTCTTCGGTGTTGGAAGAAGAATTAGGGAGGCCAAGTGAAGAGTTAATAGGCCACAGGCCAAGGATTTCCCAGAGACGGGATATACTGTTTTGTCAGCTTTAAATGAAAGCAGCTTTCCCAGGTGACGGCTTGCTGCACAGACTTTTGGGGATGTGTTTTTCAGGGAAGCCAGGAATTGTACTGAGCTTTGGGGACCATGCTATAAAAACGAGCCGGGTGCTATTGTCAGGTTTTCCCTTAGACCCTGGGCCTGAGACTACAGGAAGTGATTAACAAGGAGGTATCAGCAGTTGGAGCTGGGGGTGATGAACCTTCCGTCCGTCCGTGGCGTAGTTGCCAGTTTGGTCCCCAAACCAGATGGCTGGTAAGGTTTGTGGGAACTTCCGACAGTAATAAATTTCAAAGTTTGATGAGCTATCCAATGCCAGGGGCAATAAACCTGTTGGATCGAACTAGGACGGCCCAGTCTTGTCCTCCATAGATTTAACAAAGGGTATTGGCAGATTGGCAACTATGGTTAAGTATCAACTACAGGTGCAATTCTGTGCCTAGGCTGTTTTAACAAGAAGTGGTGAAAAAGAAGAGATTCCCAGACCTTCTGCCAAATGCCGGACATTGATGTTTATCACACTATACTCTGCCTGAGTATAGTGTGATAAACTCTGCCTGGAATTCTAATACCCCTCCTTAAAACTGCCATCCCAGAAATGCAACAGACGTAGGCAGCTAGAGGAGTCCAGTGGAATGTAGCACATAAGAGTATATGTGATAACATTAAGACATTATTACATCATGGCCATGTTAAAATGTGGGAAATCATCGCAATCATGTTACACCCAACGTATAGGGAAGAAACTTTAATACATCTATAAAAGTATGTTATGTGCTTAAACTTCAGACTTGACAAAAGTCACGCATCTGTCTGTTATGGGTTTTTTTTTCACTGTAAATAAAAGTTGTTCTTTTGACGGAGAGCTGGAAATCTGTCTTTTATATCTGGAAAGGACCTGTGGACCATGTTACTGGCCTTGAAGTTGGGTTACACTGTTTTAAGGTCTTAATCAGTTGTTTGTTAACATGGTGATGATAAAGAAAATCATCCCTAATAGTTATGCGACACATCTCTAGGTCCCTAAAACAGATATATATAAAAAACACGAAAAAATGACCTAACCTCCCTGCCTTCCAACTGCCCAAATAGTAATTAAAAAATCTCTCCTAGCAATTAAGACAAGATTCCAGGGGGAGATGAGGCCACACAATGGCCTTGGGGATATCAGACTGTATTTGCTCCTGTTGCAGATGCAGTCTTATGTGCAAACTAGATAAAGTCAAGATTTTTGTATACGTAATGATGGCCATGTTTGGGGATGGGATCCTTTTGTCCTCCCTGCAACTCTGCCATATCCAGAAATGTAACTTCTCTTTATATCTACGTTTCATCTTGGTTCAGGCTCTGTGATTTTCACTACACAAAAGCATGCTGGTGCTCATCCTGAGAAGTACTAGAACCAGCTCGTTTCAGGCACGGGGGATTGGCGCCTACAGGAGAAAAACTATGCTGGCGTTCAGCCTGAAAAGGGCTCTATCTGGCTCTTTCCAGCAGGGATTGGTTCCTGGGAGAGAAAGTATGCTGGCGATATCCTGAAAAGGTATCAAAATAAACTTTTTTCAGCATGTGATTTGCCCTACAGGAGAGAGAAAGTATGCTGGTGCTCAGCTTGAAAGGGAATAAAGTGGAGGATACACTGGGGCTGTATAGACAGGTAGCGGGACGCCACCCCTTTTTGCCCTGGATTGGGACCACAGCTAGGCTTGCCATTATCCCGGGAACTGACGGGACTATCTGGCTTTCTGAGATGCAGGCAGGTCCCGTCCTGCCTCCCCCTCAGTTTCCAGGTGGGCTGGCACGGCTCCAGGACCCCAGCCCTGCTGCCTCCCTTTTCTACTGCTGAGTGAGGGAGCGCAGCAGGACTGGAGCTGGCAGGGGGGTGGGCTTGTCAGTCTGTGCTGCCCCTATTGGCGCCCTCAAGGAACAGGCAGGACTCGTCTCTACTCCTTTATTTGGGCCTCTGCGCAGCAAGCTAGAGAAAAAGGCAGTGAGGAGCAGGCCGGCAGCAGTAGCCACCAGGTCGCGGATAGGTCACAGGAGGAAAGGCCCTTATTCCTGTGCCCCTGGTGCCATTTTTGCCTTTAAGAGGCTGGGTTGGGTGGGGGGGGGTTAAAAAGGCCCATTACCGCTGACCAATAGCAAGATTTTTCTAGCCAGGCGTCGGAAACCTGCGGCCCATGAGCTGCATTCTGGGCCCGCAAAGCCTCTAGGATGGCCCGCTCGCCCCTGCCGCCGATTGCACCGCTCGGCCACCATTTTTGTTTTTTTAAAATGGCGGCGCCCCTCTAGGAGCCTGGGGCGCTTGCTGCAGCCCTGTTCCAGGCCGCGCCCAGCCATCAATGGGCTCGCCCTCCTCCCTTCTCTTATGACACTCCTTGCTCCGTTTTAGCTCTGCCCTCCTCTCTCCGCCTCCCTCTATGAATACAAGAGTGTGGAGGGGAGAGTGTGGAGGGGAGGGAAAGGAGGAGGCGGCAGAGAAAAGGAAAGCGAAAGTAAGAGAGCCAGCCAGCCAGCCAGCCGGAGCGAGCCACTGAAGAGGTTGGTTGGTGCATGTATTTTCCTCTGCTTGGTGACTGTGATTTACTCTCCCTTGGTATCTTTGCAAAAAAAAAAAACCCATGCTCCTTTGGGCATGCTTTGATTCTGATTTTCTGCACGACAGGGGGTTGGACTGGATGGCCCTTGGGGTCTCTTCCAACTCTATGATTCTATGTTTCTCCTATGCTTTGTGACTATTATTATGCGGCTCCGCCCCCGGAAGGTGGAGGCTCCACCCCTGACATGTGGCCCCGCCTCCAGATAGTGGAAGCTCCGCCCTGGCATGCAGCTCCGCCCCAGAAGGTGGAAGCTCCACCCCCATGTACAGCTCCACCCCCGGAGGGTGGAAGCTCCACCCCCGGCTTCAGCCCCCCAGTTGTCTGAGGGACAGCAACCCGGCCCCCGGCTCAAAAAGGTTGCCTACCCCTGTTCTAGGCCTTTTGGGGGCAGGGGAAGGCCCATTCCCGCCAACCAGTGGCAAGGTTTTGGGCATTCTAGGCCTTTGGGGGGCTGGGGGAAGGGCCCATTCCTGCCAACCAGCGGCACCATTTTAGGCCTTCTAGGTGTCTGCTCTGAGACTAATCCATGTTGTGGCAACGGTGGTGGTGATGATATCAGCAAACTGGGCCCGCTCTCTGAAGGCAAGACAATGTGACTTTCCAATCCAGGACATAATGCCAACGTAGAGAGAGTTTTCTCACTGATGAATGCCCAGTGGACTGATAAGAGGAATAGATCAGCCTCGTCAGCTATGGGGGCCATTCTAGACATATAGTACAACATGGACAATGTAAGTTGCTCTGATTTTTTACAAACTCATGAGCAGTGAATAAAAATCAAAGTTGCTTGACCAAGTACACACTTCTGAGAAGTACTTGGTGTAAGAAACCTGAAACCAAGGGCAAATCCACTTCTTGTTAAACCACCTTGACATGTTAAATATGCATAGTGATGTTAAACCATGTTAAGTGTTAAACCCAAAGGGCTTGGTTCTGAAATAGGGAACTGAAATATGTAAGAAGCTATGTTAAATATATAACCATGTTAAATATTAACCCATGATAAGTGTTAAACCCCAAAGGGTTTTGGTTATGCAATAAGCCTCTGAAATATGCAAGAGGCCATGTTAAATAAAGCTATGTTAAATGCCCAAATGTGCTGTCATGTGTGTTTTGGAATTGGGGGGGCGTGTTTGGCCAGAAAGGGAAGTACATTTCTGCCATCTGTCTAGGAATAACGCCAAAATGTCCTCCATTTTGAGCATACCTAAGAAACATGCATTTATATTAATGCTTTTTTAAATTATTAATTTTTTTTTAGTTGTTTGCGTGTCCTCCATTAAAAAAAAATATCCTACACTTGGGGCTAAATTTTGTCCTACATTTTTTTACATTTGTCCCGGTTTGGAGGTTGACAGATATGGCAACCCTGGCTGCATAGACAGGTGGCGGTATGCCGCCCCTTTTTGCCCAGGATTGGGACTGCAGCAACTGCACACTCCCAAAGGAGAAAAAGAAGCCACAAAAAGCAGCTTCTTTTTAGCATCCTGGAAGGGGCATCATAGGCACAGCAGCGCACCATGACACCCCTTCCATGCTGCACCATTTGGTATGACTTGTTGCCACATGCTGAAGCAGCCTTCAATGGGACAATTCATAAAAGCACCGGACACTCTCCCTTTAAAATAATACATGGACATGGAAATGAAGGACAAAGAAACAGGGAAAAATACAAATAGAAAAGGGAAAGAAAGGGATATAGAGAAGACACTAGAGGAGGAAAGAAAAAGCGAAATAACACCTAAGATTAAACAAAGAACATTTCAGTGGAATCGAGAATTAGTTCGGTTCTGCGTTTTCTTTCTTAAATTAGATTATAAATTCTAAATCTAGATTGGACTGCCGCTTTTGGGGCAGTAAAGCTAAGGAAATGAATTTAGTAACATGGAATGTGAAGGGACTCAACTTAGGGGCAAAAAATGACATGTTCTCCGTTTTATTGAAAAGTTAAAAACAGACATTATATGCATTTAAGAGACCCATATCAACAAAAAGGGCATAAAATACTTTAAAAAAACAAAGTTGGGGTCAGTATATGTCTCTGTAGCAGAGAAAAGTGGATAGTGGGATCCAATGGCCTGCTGGACCCCAGAGACCTCTGGGAGCAACTTGTTGTCAAGATTGCAACAAGTTATCCCAGACAATGGAGAGGCTTAGCATCATTGAAGAAAAGATGTGAGCCCTTCTTGAAGTCACAAAATTTTGTGGCCTACTGGGACAAAAGCCTGCTTCCAAGTCCTTTATCTTTGACACATCCCTTGGACTCACGAAAAAGAAAACATCTAAAACACAGAGCAAAGACTGTCTGTTTATATGGAGAAAACAGCCTTTAGACTATCACCTCAGAGCAGATTTATGTCTAATTAATGAAACACAGGAACCGGGCATGCCATGACTTCATATATATATATATATTCTTTTAAGGCCCTCCATCCTTGCCAACTGTCATCTTCTGGCCTGGAGGGAGTGAAAGGACAGGCCCAGTGCCATCGGGCCTGGCCTCGATTAAGAAGAGCCCTCCCTCCAGTCCATCTGCCTTGGTCCAGACATCAGAGGGAGGGAAGAACTTCTGGACCTCATCCCCTTCCCCAAAACCATTCCCTTCCCCTTTTGTGTCGTGTCTTTTTAGGTTATAAGCCTGAGGGCAGGGAGCAGTCTAATTAAAATAATAATTGTTAGCCGCTCTGAGAGCCTTTAGGGCTGAAGGGTGGGGGATAAATACCGTAAATAAATTAAAGAAAGGAAGGGGTCGCTGAGTGTGTTAGTAATAAAATAAAATTTTTGGATGAGAATGCGTTTTACATAGGAGTGGAAATACATTTATGCGGTAAATTGTTTAATTGTTGGTATTTAGAAAATAAGGAAAATTTTTCCTTGGACCTTCAGTCTCCTGCGCCACTTGAACACCATCCCACCCACCAGTGGGGGGGGACGCAGGGGAGGGGGAAACGCCAGTGGGAGCGGCATCCCTTCAAAAGCCAGCCTCCTGGCTTCCTTGAACCCCAGGAAGTAGAAGATTATGCTATAAAGTCAAGGAATCATCAGTGCTGGCATTTAAAGAGGCTGCAAGATGGATACGAGCCAGGAGCCAATATTGAAACTCTTCAAGTTAAGACAGGTTTACCCTGAAGAGATGCGTTTCAGTTTCAACTACACTTGTACAGAACCCATAACATCTTTCCACTTTAATATAATGAAGGGTTCAACTGAAACCAATGTGACAACGGGTGTGACTGAGGTCCCCTTCAGTAAGGATACATAACCATCAACATCATTTAAAAAAAGGGGGAGAAATACAACTTTCCCAATAATAAACGTACCAATCAAACCTGATGGGAAATGATTTTGGGAAATCACTCCCAAACAGAAGTAACACCAGCATTTGAATAAAGGGCACACAACCAAAAAAAAAGAAAATGGGGGGAAAAAAAGAAAAGGAATTTTTTTTCAAGTTACAAGATAAAAATATTGGAACAAAACCAAGAAAAACTATAATACAGTGGACCCTTGTTATACGCTGGGGTTTGGTTCTAAGATCCCCCGTGGGTAACAAAATCCGTGGATGCTCAAAGTTTGATATTTGAAATTTATACGTTTTTTGAACATTTTCAAACTGTGGATGCTTGAATCCATATATAAGACTTGGAGATTGGAATGGGGTAATCAACTCAAGACCCATAGATCTTCACTAAAAGGGGAAAAAAGAGGTTACCAATATCAAGGGAATCTTCCAAAAATTGCGTTCGATTTGATGAATAGCTGTTCTAGAAGATGCCTGGAGGTACAAATATGGTAAAGGAAAGGGATACACTTTCTTTTCTGATAGTCATAAAACTATGTGGAGATTAGACGTTTATACTATGGAAAGCACTATTACAGGAAATAACAAGAATAGAAATACTCTCATAGACAACATCTGAACACAATCCAGTTCCATTAGAACTAAAAAAAAAAAGGGAACAGTACTGGAGGCTAGATGAAGATCTACTTAAAGATGAAGAAGTGATAAAAAAATTAAACAAGAAATAAAATGGTTTTTTACAGAAAACAAAGAGGATATTAATAAAGACTTACTATGGGACACAAGTAAAACAATTGTTAAGAGGACTATTTTTGAAAATAGGTGCAGAAAAGACAAAAGTCTAGAGAGTTTTTCTGTAGCGGTGTGTTAAAGGGGCAACTCTTGTGGCGGGCGACCCCATAAAGCAGGATATCAGCAGGCAAGGGTTTGGAGGACATCGTGGGACATCAGCCGTAGTGAGAAGGATGACTGGTCACAACAACAGGGAGAATCATCTGGGTCCGGGAGCGGAGATGAGGACCCTGGTGCAGTTGTGGTTTTAGAGAATATATTTTGGCTCCTGAGGGTGGCGTGGCTTGCTTCCCTCTGGGGCTTGGATACATCCTTCTGGGGCTGGCGCCGGCTTGGCATTGGCATCCCACGGGTGTACAGTCTAAGTTTTTAAAATCAATTCTTCATGTTCCTAAATGTATATCTAATGCCACTTTAAGGTTAGAGGCAGGCTCCCTGAGCATTGAGGCCAGAGTATGGATTTGCATACTTAATTACTGGCACAGATTAATCTTTGTACCAATTGGGTTTGTACCCCTAGTTTGGAGGATAAATTCAATTTTAAATGGAAACAAGCTGCGGCTAATAAAATGCAAGTGCTGGGTCTGTCCCTTGACAGCCTGTACAAGATGGGCTATGAACAAGCTAGATCAGTCATTAAACAACATATCTTTGATACTGAAAGGCAATCAGACCTGACTTGCTCTCCATCTTTTATTGCCAGTGTGCAGGATAACTATCTCAAGCACCCCTGGGCCTATTGACGTAGTTTAGAGTTGGCCAAGTATCGCCTGGATTTTACCCTGGCTCGATGCCACTGTCTCTCATCTACTGTACTTGAATGGCGATATTAAAAAAAATCTGTTTTTGAAGAGACATTGTCCCAGATTCTGGACAGATTGAAACTCTGGAACACATACTTTTTCATTGTATGATCTACAGAGACTTAAAAACTGACATTTCTCCAATGCTTCAGGATCAAGCAAGTGGCTCCAAAGCTTTTTATATTTTCTTAAATGTTATCAGATACTAGGCCCTGATATAATAAGGTTGCCAAATTTTGTGCTACAGCAATAAGTTAGAGGAATGATGCTGGCTAGAGGATAAATGCAGAACATATAGCTGCAATCCCTGTGAAACTTTTATCACTCAAAACATGACAGCTCTGACTAGTTTTAATATGCCATTTTATACTATATTTGTGTTTTATGTATATTTGTAACTATAACTTTTTTTCCAGATGTTTCTGGACAGAGGATAAATGAAATGCATATAGCTGTAAATCCCTGTGAGTCTTTTATCACTCAGACACATTGCTTCTCTGACAATTTTTTATGCTATTACATATGCATATATTTATGTTTTTGTATTTTTGTAAATATTTGTAACTCATATCTGATGTTTCCTGTGCAAATGTTACTGGTCTATGACTATAATAAACAATATCTAGCTAGACTTAGTATGGTCTCAGCTCAAAGGAGGACCAGGCACCACATACTTCTTTTGTGTGTGTGCTTGGTGTCTTCAAGCCATTTCTGACTTATGGTGACCCTAAGGCAAGGCTATCACGAGGTTTTCTTGGCAAGGTTTGTTCAGAGGGGGTTTGCCATGGCCTTCCCCTGAGGACGAGAGAGAGCTGACTTGCCCAATGTCACTCAGTGGGTTTCTGTGGCTGAGCTGGGAATTGAACCCTGGTCTCCAGAGTTGCAGTTTAACCACTATGCTATGCTTCTTAGTCAGGTTTAAAATGGAGGACGTTACTCCTGGAGAGAAGGTTGAAATGGAGGGTGTGTCCTAGAAATGGAGAGCGGGCAGTCACTTCTTTCCTTAGAGATCTTTAAATGGCAGCTGGATAGTCATCTGTTAGGGATGCTTTTATTGTGTATTCCTGAATGGCAGGGGGTTGGACTGGACTGCCTTCGGCATCTCTTCACACATTAGGATTCTGTGATTCAGAAAATGTAAACCTTGGTAATAGTTATCATTTTGGAGAACAGCTCCCTGTCCTCGGTGAGTCTTGAGTCCCCCCCAAAACGCCCACGTTTTCTGCTTGTCTGGAGAGTTACTGAGGAGAGTGGGAGAAGGGTAACAATATTTAAGATTGTTGTGTGCCTCCATGCCATTTCTGACTTATGGCGACCCTATCATGTGGTTTTCTTGGCAAGTTTCTCCAGAGAGGGTTTGCCATGGCCAGGTGACCAGATGTCTTTGCTTCAAAATTGCATAGAGCACAAATAGGAGATGTGTAGCCATGGGACAGATATAGGCCCGTCCTGGCTATTTTTGCAACCCCTAGCAAATAAAACAGAGAGTGGAGTGTCACTACTGGAACTTTTAAGGAACAGATATTCCTTAACCAACACCACTCCCATTTAGTATCAAAACTGGGTGCCAAACCCCTGGCAGAGACATGAATTTACATTATACTCTACAGAAAATAATGGAATAACCTTACCCACACAAAACATTCATGCTAGAATTAACAAAATGAAAATATCTTCCGCTTCAAAACTTTTCTTGTAACTGTTGAAAATTAGTAATGTATCCCATGTGACCAGATTAAACGTGGCAGCCTCTAATACAGCCTACAAATCCAATTATAAACCAAAACTAACTTATCTATCTAGGCATTTTTAAAGCGGCTAGATTAGTTGACTCCATAGCAAAACATTTGCATTGCTTAATATTGCTACATACTAAACATTCTCCATTTCGAAAAACAGTTCTCACACGCTCTGTGTTATTTGGCTATTGTCATTTTTCCAAACCAGACTTCCCTACTACATTAGTTATCCCAATTTCCAGTTTGCCAGTGTCCATATAGCAATAGACCTATCTGGACAACCTAAGCTTCTATGTAAAAGCCCTATGCTGTTGTGAATTTGATTTAGATCCGCTCTTCCTACAGACTTTATGCCAATTGCTCTGTAACTAGAAGGCTGTGTAAAATTAGACAGCCCCACACACTAAAACAGTATTTCTAGTCATTGGAATACCTGTGACTTTTAGATATCAGTGAAAACTGTTACTGTGATTGTGGAATATCTGTGATTCAAAATGTGATTTTCTGTGATTTCTGTGATCTGTACACTTCCAGCAGTGATGTGAAAAAGTAACAGTTCTGTGATTCTATACCAGGCGCCCCCCTCCATTGCACTTCCAAATGGCCCTCCATTTTGAGCCTGACCAAGCAGCAGCATTTGATGTTTTGTTGCCTTTTAGCTTTTGTTTTGGGCATGCCCTACATTTTTCCATGCATGTCCTTCATTTTGAGCAGAACCAAGAAGCATGCATTTATATTTATATTGCTTCTAGCTTTTATTTTTATCATGTCCTCCATTTTGAGCATGACCAAGAAGCAGGGATTTACATTTATATTGTTTTAATTATTATTTAGGAATTTATCAAATCGGAAGAATTTCTCTTAAATTCGAATGAAAAGAAAGTGGGGCCAGAACACATTCACTTAAAGTCGCTAGTTTTACGCAATTACATGAATGTGCATTGCATTCGAACTGGCTTCCCATTGCCCAAAAATAGCATGACATTGCCCGAATTTGCCTGTGGTAGTCTATCACGCAATAACATGAAACCACATGATTGCATTCGGACTGACTTCCCATTGCCCAAATTTGTGTGTAGTGGGTTATCACGCAATAACGTTAAACCCCATGATTGCGTTCAGATTGACCCCTGTGAATTTCAGTTCTGTGATTCTATTCCGTTGCCAATTTGGTGACTTTCACATGAAAATTTGAATTTTTAAGAGCTTTTGGTGCGATTTCGGTGTCTGGCTCTATTTCAGTGCAGATTTAGTGACTTTTGCACATTTCAGTTCCAGCCTGCTGAGAGCGAGGCTGGAGAGCCACCAGTCCTTTGGAGTCATCACACACTAACAGTTTTAAGCCAATCAGAGAGAGGAGAGTGGTCGAGCTCAGCTAGTCAGCAGACTCAGCACAACCAGGGGCAGGCGGACGCGCGGGAGGCAAGCAGGCAGGCAAGTGCTGCTGGGCTCCGTTGGCGGCTGCAGCTCTGAAGCTGTGGGTTGCAGCCTGTTGCACAGGTGGAGTGAGGGATCTCGGCTTGCTGTGCCTGTTTCCCAATTGCCTTAGGATTTCCAAACAAGAAATAAGTTTAAGGAACTCAAAGGCAATAGTTGACATTGTTATCATGGCTTGAGATGTGGTAATTAATGCATTAATTTATTGCTGTTGTGAACTGCCTTAGAGTGACATTTGAATTTCTGAGCTTGGGCAGAGTGCCCCAAGCCTACTTCTCAGGGTCATTGTTGTACTGTGAGGACCCGTTTGGGTTGACAGGAGGAGAATCTAGTGGAGGGAAAAAGTAGAAGAATACGAGATTATTCAATTAGGGCTATGTTTATTTGCAAAAGATCCACCATATTAACATTACGGGAATTTTCTGTCATGCATCATGCATCCCAGCTGTCTTTTCCCAGACTGCCATTGGCTACAGCCCCTAGCAATCAGTTGTTTGCAAATCTGTTTGAGTTCCTCTCTGCTTCTATACTGGTTCATATGTAAAGATGGATGCTAATTATTGCAAGCAATGTGATATCTAAAGAATAAGACACAGTTCTCTCAAAGAAACTTGTGATGCCTACGAAAGGAAATCAAAAAGGAACAACATGGAGAAGGAGGTCCTGAAGAAACAAGTTGAGGTCCTGAACCAGCAAAGCAAAGGTCTTCAAACAACCTAGCTGTAAAATCAAGAAAGCCACCTTGCAATGAAAATTAATTTTTTAAAAAAGTCTATCCTTTGATAATTTGGCATATTTTAGAGCCATTCCTAATATAGCTCTGGGATTGTTTTCAATTGTGAATTTTTATTTTTATGTTATTTTATTGTTATACTTTCGCTGTAATCTGCCTTGATTCCCTTGGGAAAAGCTAGAATATAAATAAATAATAGCAACAACAATTTTGTTTTTCAGCTGTGGGGCAGAGAACACTCCCACAAAAACGTATTGTCATGTCTGCAAAAAAAAATCGTTCCAACGTTATTAATTGATAATTTTATTATTATTATTCTTTATTTTTATAGCAATGTAAATAATAAATAGATAATAATAAATAAATTTAATTGCTATATATACTTGACTACAAGTCAACCTCATGTACAAGTCGAGGGCAGGTTTTGCGAGACTTGGGATTGCTCTGACCAAAAATCCACAACAACTTAATGTAAAACAAAAAGTTTATTGCAAAGAATAAGGTAGAAGCACCCGGGACCACGTCTTTGCAGAATCTGAGGCACACAAAGGGGAAGCCTTAATTTAAACAGATCACGGACCCCACCCTTTTTTTCCTTTCCCTCCTAGGTTCACCCCCCCCCCTCAGCAGAGGTTGAAGTCCTACATCAAAGCAGTCATAGAATCATAGAGTTGGAAGAGACCACAAGGGCCATCCAGTCCAACCCCCTGCCATGCAGAAAATCCAAATCCAAATCCAGTCTTTTATATGGATGGGATCACCTAGAGTACTAGTTCTCTAACTCCCATTTATTCCAACCAAACGTTAGACATAAGTGGACTTGGACTTC
>NC_056523.1:206172602-206214246 GCF_019175285.1 Sceloporus undulatus
CCCAACCACCATGAAGAATGGTACAAGCTCTCTCTTTATCCACTGCAGTTTAACTGGATGTGAGGAAAATATTTCTCTGAAAGGCCCTCATGCTATTCCCAAGACTGCCATTGCCCTGGTCTTGGTGGGAGAGGGGGGAAAGGCAGCCTCTGCTAGGCTTGGTTGCCTCAATTTTGTGTCATGTAAGCCTGCATGGTGCAGCAGTGTGTTTTGAGTACAACTCGAGAGATCAGGGTTCAATTCCTCGCTCCAGCATTAAAAACCCACTCAGTGACCTTGGCAAAACCACTCTCTCTCAGCCTCAGATGCCAATGGCAAACCCCTCTCTGAAAAGACTTGGCCCTACCCAAAAATGACTTGGGAGGAACTGAAAAATGAAGCTTGAGAACAAGCCTTGGCGTTGTAGTTATTTTATTTCTACCCCCATGTACTGGTGGCACTAAAATTAAGTAATTCCAATATATAAATAATCCCACAATATAAATAAGTAATGACATTGTGATTTGAATGTTGGCCCATGACTCTGGGGTTGTATTCCCAGTCCAGCCATGAAACTCAGCCTCAGAGGATGGCAAAGGCAAGCCCCCTCTGAGGAAACTTGGCTCAGAAAACCCCGCCACAGGTTCGTCTTTGAGCCACCACAAAACTGGAAATGATTTGGAGGCATATATTAAAAACAGGCATATTGAGTCCTGTCTCTTGTTCTATTCTATGTGAGTGTAATCACAGGCCCACATATAACTTCGCTTTAAGGCCGCCCTAAATCAAAAATAACTGGAAGGCACAACACTAATACACGCAACTAAACCAGCCCTCGCAACACACAACCGCCCACCCGCTCCCTCCGCGCAAAATGCCGCCCGGGCTCAGCCCAGCCCCTTTTATAGAAAACGCGGAGGCCGTGACGTCACTTAACGGCTCAGCGCGCGCGCCTCCGCGCCCCGCCCCTTTTCTTCCGACCCAAGCGTCTCCCTCCCCTCATATTACAATACAGTAGGACTAAAGGGAAGGCGGGGCGGGGCTTTCGGCGAGAACGCCCACCCAATCAGCGACCAATGAGGGAAGAGTATCATGCGGTGGTGGGATCAGGCAGTGAGTTAGACAGCTATGTAGGGAACGTTGCCCAAGATGGAGGGCAGGGGTCCTTTTTAACCCGCGCCAAAATTCAAATGGAAGGAGGAACGGAAGAGAAGGAGAGCCTCGTCGTCGTCGTCGTCTCCCTTCAGGCTCTCCTCCCGCGGAGCAGGAAAGGCGGAAGTTAGCTTGCTCCGGAGCTAGGGAACCGGATCCTCCTCAATCCCATGCGGCGCTTTTGATTCAAAGCGAGGTACAAGATTGTGAACCAGAGCATGGTGGTTCTCTTTCCGCTCCAAATGACACAGGCTTCTAAAACTCAGGCTCCTATATATATGTGTGTGTGTGTGTACATTATGTGTATATATATATAATGTACACACACATACATATATATATAGTGTATAATATATATGTAACATATGCCTATATAAATATAAATACATATATATGTGCATTTCTGTATGTGTATTTGCATATATATGTGTGTACATTATATATATATATATATGCATACATTCATGTAGAACATATATTTAAGTAACATAAGTATGCAATTATATATATATAATGTACACACACATATATGCAAATATATATATATAACATAAGTAACAAGCATGCTAATATATGTACACATATATATATGCACATGTATGTGTGTGTATATGTATATATGTATGTGTATATATATATAATATAAATAGCATAAGTATACAAGTATATATATATGTATGTGCATATGTAGATATGTGTGCATGTGTATATATATATACATATATCCATATAATATATAAGTAACATAAGTATATAAATATGTATATGCATATATATGTATGTATATATATATATATATGTTTGTGTGTATATACACACACATACTGCATAATATATAACTAATATATAAGTATACAAATATATACATATGTGTTATATGTGTGTGTATATATATATAATGTATACACACACATATATATATACACATACATATGTGTGTGTGTGTGCTTGTTATGTGGGAATTTGGTGGCCTAAGCCCAAAAGCTCCCTGGTGTGCAGCGTTTCCACAACTTGCTTTGATGCTTCCTAAAGGCTGCATCTGCACTGGAGAAATAATCCAGTTTGACACCACTTTTTAATTGCAGTGTTTCAATGATGCAGAATTGTGGGATTTGTTGTGGCACCAGAGCTCTCTGACAGAGAAGGCTTAAATGCCTCATGAAGCTAATATTCTCAAATGCCCATAGCAGTGAGCCGTGGCAGCTACACCGCAGAAATAATCCGGTTTGAGACTGCTTTAACTGCCCTGGCTCCATGCTATGGAATTCTGGGATCTGTGAGGCATTTAGCCTTCATCGTGAGAGTGCTCTGGTGCCACAACAAACTACAATTCCCTGGATCCCATAGCACTGAGTCATAGCAGTTAAAGTGATGTCAAGCTGGATTATTTCTACAGTGTGGATGTTGTAGGGAACTGAATGAAATGATCCTGCAAAGATTTTTTAAAAGGGGGGGGGGGGGGGGAAAAGCCAAAACACCTGAATTTGGAACACAAAAACCCTTTCAAAAGCACTAAAAGAAAATGGATTGGTGGTACGTCACTGTCGGCACTTAGCCAAAGCTGAGTAACAATGGAATTGGTTAAAAAGATTGGATTTGTGAATGATTGGCTGTGTGTGATATAACATTTTGGCTGAGCTTTTTGAATTCACAACCCAAAAATTCATTAAGTACAGCATTACACCAGTGTGGTGTAATGGTTTGAGCATCAGTCCAGGGCAGTGGGAGACCAGGGCTGGAATCCTGGCTCAGCCATGGAAACCCACTGGGAGCCATGACCGAGTCACACTCTCTCAGCCTCAGAGGAAGGCAATGGCAAACCTGCTCTGAACAAATCTTGCCAAGAAAACCCTATGAAGAAACCCTTTCTGAAGAAACATGCCAAGGAAACCCTATGATAGCGTCACCTTAGGGTCGCCATAAGTCAGAAAGGATTTGGAGGCACACAATAACACTATCTTTCTCTAGTTTAAAAAAAAACTTGTGAAGATAAATACAGATGGTTAGAAAGATATTTGTTCCACCTTCTGGTTGTATTTGTGTGTGATGTGATTGCAGTAAGATGCCCATTTTTGCCTCATCCCAACACTGTAAAATGCACTCTACTGCAACCCAACACTGATGGTCTATTTTTCTCCAGCCCTTCTTCCCAATATCAATGCTGCAAAAACAAAGAAACAAAAAACCTTCCAGGTGGAGAGAAAACAGGAAAAAGGAGGGCTGTACTCCAATAAAAAGACTTTGTAAAAAAGGAGCTTCTTTGCCAGAGGCTTTGTGAACTGAGGTATACTGGAGGACAGGGTTCAAATCCCTGTTTAGCCATGGAATCCACTGGGCAAGTCACACTCAGCTTCAGAGGATTGCAGTGCCAAACCTCTGAAGAAACTTGCCAATAAAACTCTTGCCTCAGGGTCGTCATAAATTGGAAACCAAGTTAAGGTACACAACAACAACAAAGTGATATTTTTATTCCTGTATGTGAGTGTAATCGCAGGCTAAAAGCCTAAGAAAAGAAAAAGGTCTTTCCGTAATGCCTAAAAGATGTTAATGTTAGTCTGTTCCAAAGAAAGCAAAAAAGGTCTACACCTACTAAAAGGCTACCATTTATGCCAGTCTTTCCAGACCATAGCCCACTTTGCAGAGGGACAGAATAAGCAAAGGTGGAGAGAAGGTAGAACTGTATCTCCCCGTGGATCTCTTTAAGTGATATTTAATAGTTGACCTAGGATTTCCAGTGTCCCATGGCTTAATAAATGCAATGACAAAATGACAGACACTTCACTTTGCCCTAAACTGTACTGCTGGAATGAAGAAAGTTTGAGCAAGCTTGTGTGTGGATGGACTGAAAGGTCTATTCTCTCATTCTTGTTACCGCATTCAAAAATCTTTTGTTCTTTTTTTTTTCCAAACTTTATTTTAATTTTCCATAGCTTGAATTTACATCATTCTAAATTTACTGATTAACATAGTTAATTCTGACTATCACATATGTATATATATATATAATTAGTGTCTCCTATTTCATAACCATACAGTATATCTTTCTCAATATCTAATGTTCTTTCCCAGAGCGATATTACAGGGAGCCATTCGCTTTTCCATTCATTTTCAGGTCTATTGTGTAGCAATTTTGTTAATCTGTCCATTTCTTTCATTTCTTGCAATTTGCTAATCCAATCTTCCAGTAAAAGAGGTTTTTTGCTTTTCCAATTTTGTGCAATGATTAATCTTGCCGCCGTCACTAAATATAACAAAACTCTCCAATATTTTTTTATAATTCCTGTTTCTAGTTTGGGTATCATATTTAGTAAATAAAATTCTGGTAGCATTTTAAACTTACACTCAAACAACTTTTGGATTTCTGCATGTATTTTGCACCAGAATTTATTGACCTTGCTACATGACCACCACATGTGGAATAGTGAACCCTCACTTTTCTTACAGTTCCAGCATTTTATTTTCTGTGTTTTATAAATCTTTTTGATTTTAACAGGGGTGAGATACCACCTATTCAGTATTTTTACCTGATTTTCTTTCAAAGCTTGAGAGGCAGTTTTACATTTTGTTCTAAGTGTGTGTGTTATGCACCAGGCTCCATTTGGTCTAAATTTTACTAGAACTGTAGTAGGTAAAAAAGTACAACTGAAGTCTATACCCAGGTCCCAAGTCATTCAAAGCTTCAGAACGTAATGCCAGCATCTTGTACCTGTACTAAGCTTTCGTTATGTATGGTCAACCTTGCTTTATCCACAGATTTTTTTTATTTACGGATTCAAGCATCCATGGCTTGAAAATATTCCAAAAAAGTATAATTCCAAAAAAGCAAACCTTGATTTTGCCATTTGGTATAAGGGACACCATTTTGCTATGCCGTTATATTTAATGGGACTTGAGCATCCACAGATTTTGTTTTCCGTGGGGTGGGGTGGGGGTCCTGGAATCAAATCCCAGCGGATAGTAAGGTCCCACTGTAATATCTCTAGCTACAATCCAGCAAATGTTTGTAGCGCTATGTCCCAGTACAGAACTAACAGAATTTCTGGTCTTTTAACTGAACTCAATGGAGCTTTGTTTATTTGTACAGTGGTACCTCGGGATACGAAATACCCAGGTTACGAAATTTTCGGGATACGAAAAAATCCCATAGGAAAACATTGTTTCGGGTTACGAATGTTTTTTCGGGCTACGAAAAAACTTTTGGTGCTTTTTTCGGCTTTTTCGCACGGAATCGCGGCTTTTCCCCATTAGCGCCTATGGCAATTCGGCTTACGAAGGCTTTTCGGGTTACGAACGGTGCCACGGAACGAATTAATTTCGTAACCCGAGGCACCACTGTATTCTCATTTGCTTGCCAGGAGATGTGAGGCTTTCCTGTGCATTGCTACTATAAAACAAAGTCCAGTGAGCTTCATAATACAGTACTTAATCTCAAATAAGTGATTGTAACATTTCATCGGCCATTTGCTTCATTCTTCCCAATGCTGTTTTAGGAAGCATGCACATTTGTTAACCACAGAATTACAAACTGCACATATTCTTTCATAGGTTGGACCTAGATTTGCTTGGAATTATCAGGAAGACCAGCTGAAATGTATATCAAATCAATTGTCCTTGAGGGGTTCAAATCTTATGCTCAACGAACAGAGGTTAATGACTTTGACCCATTGTTCAATGCCATTACTGGCTTAAATGGAAGTGGCAAGTCAAATATTCTGGACTCCATCTGTTTCTTGCTGGGCATCACCAATCTGTCACAAGTGAGTATATATGTTGTAGATATGCCCTACCACCTGCTTGTAATAACCATAGCCCTACCATGTATAACCTCACTGAAATGAATGGACTTGTTATTCCCAACTAACCTGTCCCTTATTTCATAGGGTCTGTTTTAGCTAGAACTAGCATTGGTTTTAGCTGACTGACTCATTCTATGTCCCATCACAAAGCGTTCTGTGATGTTGTTCATTTTAAAAATCTGAAATAAGTACTAGAAAATTTTAGCCATACTTTGGTCAGGATTCATATTTTTCAACACGAATGTGTAGTTTCAGCAGAAAACTGCTGGTCCCATGGGTAGCACTGAAACATGAAGAGGGAAGAAATGTCATTAACCTGCCATTGTCACTAATGCCTTGATGTACTTTTGGCCAATTCAATGCCTCTTTCCATTTGGTAGAACCAAATAATCACTTGTCTTACAAGAGTGATACAGTGATAAATGAAATAAGTATGGTAATCTTACCATGCAGTCTGAAAGCAAAACAAGCAGGTTATGTAATGTTGATTTGGTGTAATATCTGTTGATGTGGGAGTAACACATCTGAAAGGAGACTAGCTTGTAAGATGGCAGAAACAGGATTCAAATTGCTATCTTTATTTGCACTTGTCACTGTTCAAACAGATTGTGGACTGCTAACTTAACACCATTCAAATGTAAATTGAATTCATATAGTTCAGAGGTAGGGAATGTTAAGAATACGTGTGGCCTAGAACCCAACTTTCAGTTCCCTAAGGCCCCCCCTACACACAAAAATGTAATTTTTCTGCAAGATTTGTGGGTGAAAATAACCCACAAATTTTGCCCAAAGCCCCCCTCCAATGTGCAAGAATACCTGTTCCAGTAAGGAGTAATACCTGTCCCTAGACTGTCCCTTTTTTTTTTTCTTCTTTCTTTATAACCCTGCCAAAATGGTGACTGGAATAGATGCAGCTGCATGCGAGAAAAAGAAAGTATTTGGAAGCATGGGGGAGGAGAGGAAAGAGTTGAAACTGACCTGATATAGTGAAATCAAAACTGCATTACAAGTAAAAGTAGTTTTCTTACTGATAGGATTCTAGAGCAGTGATGGTGAACCTTTTAGTGACCGAGTGCCCAAACTCAAAGATGTTCTCGCACTGGGTCTTACCGGGGGGCGGGGGGGGGGGCTTCCCCAGCGACAGCTAAAGGCCTGGAAGTGTAGGGAGAAGCAGAGGAACAGGCAGCATCTCCTCTTTCCTCCCACCCTCCCAGGCATTCAGTGTCCTCAGAAATGGGTTCATGTGCCAGAGAGGGCATGCATGCCATAGGTTCACCACCATGACTCTAGACTGTGCATCAGCAATTCTTGTAATGTCAGGAACTGGGCCATGCAGATTGGTCCTTGCATTGCTAAGCAGTTTTATAGAAATCTTTCTGAGCAATAAAATTTCCCATGGGAACAACCCTTTAAAAATATATTTTGTTAAATTTTCAGGTACGAGCTTCCAACCTGCAAGATCTTGTATACAAAAATGGACAGGCGGGAATTACTAAGGCTACTGTCTCAATCACCTTTGATAATTTTGATAAGAAGCAGAGTCCACTAGGATTTGAGAATCATGATGAGATTACAGTTACAAGACAGGTGAGCCATTGTTAGGTTCTAGATATTGTATAGCCTCACTATGCAAATAGAAACATTCAAAATGTGCGTTAACTCGTGTTACTCTTGGGAATACGGATGGCACATCTCGCTGCATGTGCTAAGTAGTCTACTTGCCTGAGCCCCTAGGAAAGGTAATGTGTTGGTACATAATAACTCTTCTTTCTTCTTTCCTTCAGGTGGTAATAGGAGGTAGAAATAAATATCTTATCAATGGTGTGAATGCAAACAATACTAGAGTACAGGATCTTTTCTGCTCTATTGGATTGAATGTCAATAATCCTCACTTTCTTATTATGCAGGTACAGTATGTGTGTCTATAAATCTAGTCCCTGTTCTTTCTCCTTGTAATGTGCTCTATGTTGTATTAGTTGTTTTAGATCATGAGGCAGGGAGTTAAACTGCTATCCTTTCCACGCATATGGCTGGGAATATGGCTCACCAAATTCATTGGCACTGTTGTGAGTCAGTAAGCACAGGATTGTGCTTTGTATCTTCCAAACCCTTTGTAGTCAGCCTCCTTAGGTTTTCTATAAATAAAGGTGATGTCTTGCATGTGAATTTGAATGCTTTCAAAATACACCTGTTCATAAACATTCTTTGTTCTTTTAGCTAGAATCTGGATATTTGGCTGCTGAAATTGTAAATAAATATATTTTATTTGCCCATGAACTCCTCGAGGTTTTTTGCCTTCCTCCAAAATATAGCCTGCAGAAACTCCTTGGTAATCTCCCATTCAAGTACTAGCCAGGGCTGACCCTTCTTAGCTTCAAAGAGCAGACAGGATCTTGTGCATTTAGGATTGCAGGCGCAGTACAACTCATTTGTATGATTCATAGAGACCACGAAGAAGACGTACATGTACCTTAGTATTTTCCTGAGCTATTTTCTTTCCAAATCACTCTGGGATGCTAGGGAAATGAGGAATCATTCACTTTTACTTAAATTAATAAAAGACTGTTGACTAATCGTTTTTTTCCCCCTTAACTTTTAGGGGCGCATTACCAAAGTTCTCAATATGAAGCCTCCAGAGGTAAGCATTATTTTTATGTCCATGATACTTTAATCTCAGCTCAATTAGTTTTTTTTTTTTTAAAGTATGTGGTGTTCTTGTAGATTTTGGCTATGATTGAAGAAGCCGCTGGCACAAGGATGTATGAGTGCAAGAAAATAGCTGCCCAGAAGACAATAGAGAAAAAAGAAGCAAAGCTTAAAGAAATTTGCACGGTACTAGAACTTTGTAATTAGTTTGTTTTGTTTCACTGCTGTTGCTTTTCAGGAATAGGACAGCTGATAAAGTTCGTTAAAGCAGATTTGATAGTTTAAGGAGAATGAAAGAGATGTTGATACTGACTCTTATACATCACTTCCAGTCTTAAAGACTTCTTTGTTCTTTGCTTTGTGTATACATATGTGCTTTCAAGTTGCCTGTCAAGTTATGGCAACCCTATGAGTTTCATAGCATTTTCTTAGGCAAGTATTACTCAGAATGCCATTGCCTTCCTCTGAAATTTAGCCTATAGCACCTGATGTTCTTTGGTAGTCTCCCATCCAAGTATGGCCCAGACCTGACCCTGCTTAGCTTCCAAGATCCCTGGTATCTTTAGGGTATTTAGGTCTTTTTACTTTTTAATTTTAAATTTTTATTAACCTGACTATGCCATCCACTTAAAGTATGATGAAAACATTTGGGAAAATAGAAAATAAAATGTTCTGGGGGTTTATTTTACAGATTTTAGAAGAAGAAATCACACCCACTTTGCAGAAACTGAAAGAGGTAATTCTGATTTAAACTACAAATGTTATGTTTTGCAATCCTTTGCAAGTTGATTCAGAAACAACATCTAAGCCCTCAGCCTATGTCTGTCTT
The DNA here is from genome assembly GCF_019175285.1 of Sceloporus undulatus. NCBI lineage: Eukaryota > Metazoa > Chordata > Lepidosauria > Squamata > Phrynosomatidae > Sceloporus > Sceloporus undulatus. Next base: position 206,182,005 of record NC_056523.1, read on the forward strand.
TTCTCTCGCAGTCAGTCTTTTTAAAATATTTAAAATTTGATGTGAACTTGTGATCATACAGGTTTTAACTTGCTACAACAACTGCCTTAGTGTTTTGAATAAGGCTGAGTTCCAAAGCTTGTAAAAATTGCTTTTTAGACTGTAACTCTTAGAATCCTCAGACAGTGCAGCCACTGTTTTTGGGGTGTTTGGGAACTAATCCAAAATCTTTGGTATTGACTATTAATCTTCTTGTTCCTGTCATTTAATTTTTATAAGCAGACAGATTAGTATTAGACTGGGCAGGAGATGGCTGCTGGATGCTATAGAATGGGATTTGGACAGCCATTCCTTGAAGTGAATTATGAAACAGCATAAACAGAAAATGGTGCAAGTACTATGTGATTTTATTGTTTCTGATACTCAGTGATACACACCACTCTAGAACCAATTTAAGTGAAGGATGGAATAAATTTCTTTTAAATGAGTAGCTCACAATATCATTTAACTTGAACCCTGTTTCTCTTATGCCTTTTTAATGGGCAAAATAGATTTTGATGTATGTACTTCATTTCTCTTACTTTTGAGAGAAAGTCAGGTGGGCCCATATGCTGGAGGAATATTTTCTCAGTCAATAATCTGACTGAGTTTTCCTGTGAAATTAACACTGATCATCGCTGGCCATGCATTCTGTAGTTATTACTATACTTGGCAAAATTATGTGTGTGGAATCCCATACATGCCATGGGACTTCCCTTGCTTCACCTTCAGCCCTACATGCCCTTCCAAAATCTGCTCTGGAGTTTCTTTTGTTCTTTTAGAGCAAAGTGGGAGCGGGGAAATGATCTCCCCATTGTCCTGCTGAGGGAAGCTGATCTGTTGTTGGGTGTGCTGAATTAATACAGCCCATTCTTTCATCTTAGCTTGGAATAATGTCTTATCATATTGGTTGTCTTTCCAGGAACGATCCTCCTATTTGGAATACCAAAAGGTTATGCGAGAGATAGAACATCTGAGTCGTCTCTATATTGCATATCAGTTTGGGTTAGCTGAAGAAACCAAAGCACATTCTGCTGATGTGCTAAAGGAAATGGAAGACAATATTTCAAAATGTCAAGAAAAGATCACCGAGAATGAGAAGGCGGCAAAGGAACTCAGCAAAGAAATATCAGAAATGGAAAAGAAAAGGGATCAAGTAAGACCTGTTAAGCTGTTCTTGAAATTTGCTGATGCAGGGAATTAAAAATCAAAATTTCTTTTATGGAATATGTACTATCTATTCAATTACATTTCATTGACAGTTGCATTAGTTAATTTTAAGCAGTAAGTAATTCAGTAGTATATGAGTTCTTGACTTTAGGGCAACCAATAGCTAGCTACATTCTAATCGTAGAAATACAGTCAGCCCTCCCTATGTGTGGATTCTGCATATGGATTTAACCAACCACAGTTTGAATTAAAAAAAAAAAAATCCAAAAAGCAAATTTTGGTTTTGCCATTTTATAGAAGGGATACCATTTTATGCATGTAATGGGACTTCAGCATCCACGTCTTTTGGTATCCACATGGGATCCTGGAACCAAACCCCAGATATCAAGGGCCCACTGTAAATAAAACAACTGAGCAGCTGTAGTAGAGGTTATAATTTGAGACCACCAAACACTCTCTGTTTCAAGAACCCTGAATGAAGGAGGCTGAGGTAGGCTAAGCTCTTATAGAGGATCTCCCCAAAAACCAGTCTTCTAAGCTGACAATTTGCCCAAAGCAGTGATCCTAACAGTATGGCTGTTAGTTAGGCTGTTCCTGAAAAGTAAATTATACTGTAGCACTTGCAAGATAAAACTTCAAACAGTTTCTCATCTCTGCCTCAGCTGGCATAGAGATATCTAATGAGCTGTGCTGTTAATAACAAACAAGATGATTCTTTATCATTGTTCCTGAAGGTATTTGAGGATTCTTCCCAAGGGCAGATTCCCAAAACACAGTTTATTATCCCTTCCTTCCTCTCCACTTTCTGGTGGTGTCACTTTTCTGTGAGACATGTTAAGTGGACTGACACTTTTCAGACACACTTGCAAATATATAGAAGGCTTGGCTAACAGTTGGTATATTTGTAGGAATTTGGTGGTGTGCTTCATTCACTTGAAGAAGCTCTTGCTGAAGTTCAGAGAACTGATACCAAAGTGCAAAGTACACTGGATATCAAAAAGCAAAACTTGGCAAGTGAAGAAAAAAGGCACAGAGAGCTGGTGAAATGCATGCAAGAGGTCAGTGGGGGTACATTTTCTGTTAAATTACATACTCTTTTTCACACAACTATGCTTAGGCTGCTTCAAAATTAAGAATACAGTACTATTAGGCAATATGCCTTCCCACTACAATCCATTATCTAAATCTGATTCAAAGACATAGCTTTGTTAATCTGGAAAAATCAGTATGCAAAGGGATTTTGTAGCACCTTTGAGACTAACTGAGAGAGAGAAGTTGGTAGCATGAGCTTTTGTAGTCTTGAGTCTACTTCCCCTGATGCATGGAATGGGGTGCAAAGCCCAGGAACAAACCTGTGTAAGCAAGCTGTGTGCGAATGTCCATAGAAATGTAAAACTTTGTGGGTGTTGAGATGAGGTGACAAATTCAGTTTTAACAGTGCGATGGTCATTGGGGGACAAGGCAGGAGGAAGGATGTTGCCTAAAACCAAGGGGAGTAGGCATGAATGAGAATTGGAATGTAGTGTGGGAACTAGAAAGGTGATGTGATAACCTGGCTAAAAGCACCCTTATTAGGCAGGGGTGTTAGCCAGTACTATAATATCTGTAGTGTGCCAATAAATCCTGTATTAGACTAGAGTAGAGCCATTAAATCAATCAGACTGACCTATGTTGACTCACCGCTACAATTGATTCAGTAGGTCAACTCTAGTTGGGATTAGCCAACAAGATTCCAGCCCATGTTCATTAGGTACAATATCACAACCTGCTATAGGATATTCCCTCAGTTTCAAAACTCAGTCTTAATGCACAAGGGATTGCTGTGTTTGGCCCCTAGGCAGCTGTCAGCATATTCTGCTATTCAGCTCCAAAGGTGGAGTAGAGAATAAGGTTTCACACACAGTCGCTGCAGTGAAGCCAGGAACCAGAAATCCGAACCTGATCTACTCAGAGGCAAGTCCCACTGAATTCCACAGAGTTCATATGCTTGCTTGAGACTAGGTCCAACTGAACATATTGGGGCTTAATTCTGCATAGAGATGTCCAAGAGTACTTTGAAGTGGAGGAGCAGGCTCTAACAACAAAGACTGTGCTTTTGCATGCACAGAACAAATCGTTCATTTCTTTCTCTCCAGACTAGGGGTAAAGCTGAACTATAAAGATTATTGGGTATTGCTGCACGTTAGGCTGGGAAAGTCTTTGTAAAACAACAACAAAAAGATTTGCTACTGGCCTTTGTAGACTAGGTTCAGCTTTGTGGCTTTCAGTTCACCTGGGCTGCTTAAATTTATGTCAAGTTGTTTCATCTTCCAACTCTATGATTCTATGATGTTTTAATTTATATAAAATGTCTTCCTGTAGGATTCTAAAGCTGTGGTCTCAAAGGAAAAAGAAGTCAAGAAGATAACAGATGCACTGAGTGCTCTTCGTGAAGCCAGTAATAAAGACACTGAGGCCTTGGCTGCTGCACAACAACATTTCAATGCTGTGTCAGCTGGTCTGTCAAGTAGTGAAGATGGAGAAGATGCCACTCTTGCTGGACAGATGATGGCCTGCAAGAATGATATAAGCAAGGCACAAACAGAAGCTAAACAAGTAAGCATCTGTACATGTGTATTCCTATGTCAGCCTGAAAGTTTTTGTAGGAATACCACTAAAGAGCAGGAATGAGACGATAAAAGCACAAGCAGCAGTAAGCAGAAGTATGTCAGGACAAGGAACCAATGAAAGACTGCTCCTTCTATATCAACTGAAAAATTTATCTCTTTCCCAAGGGCCAACTCCTACTCCCGTCTTTCTTTAACTTCACTTCCCAAAATTAGCTTTCTCCCTTTCATTTTAATGAACAATGCAAAATGAATTGTTTCTTTAAAAAACTGAAAGAGGATATACTGTAGTGTTAATATTTTAGATGTTTCATGTTCCAATGTGGATAATGTTTTAGTCAGCATATCTGGCAAAACATCAACTCTTAATCTAAGTCTTTTGTTCTAGACTTGCTTTGGGTTTTATTATGATCTGCTATGAGAGTGTATTACAGTTCAAGTCTTAGGCATGTTCTGGTTTCCCTTTGTAGGCAGAGATGAAGCTGAAACATGCTCAGCAGGAGCTCAAGACCAAACAAGCTGAAGTGAAGAAAATGGATAGTGGATATAAGAAAGACCAAGATGCTTTTGAAGCAGTCAAAAAGCAGAAAGAGAAACTTGAAAACGAAATGAAGAAGCTGAACTATGAAGGTATGCTCAAGTCTTCTCAGTTGAAACAATAGATAAAGAGTGAAGGGAGGAGAGAGGGAAATGTCCAATTAACAATTTGTAAGCCGCTCTGATAGCCTTTTGGCTGAAGAGCGAGGTATAAGTAAGTAAATAAATATTATTATTATTATTATTATTATTAATGAGAAACGTGTAGAGATATAAAGATAATACACTAAGTGCATGAAGCTACTGAAACAGGAGGCTGCTCAGCATTGCTCGGCTGCTATTGCCTCCACCTCCTTCCAGTGGTCCAAACAAATACGAATATTTTTATGCAATAAGAGTATAATATCCACCTTTAAAGAAACAGATAATGTTGAAAACAAATGTAACCAGGTGCAGAAATGTATGATACCCACAATATATATTTAGAACAGGGGTGGGCAGCTGGGAAGGGGGAGGAGGCCCGTGTTCCCCCCCAGTTGACTGTATTGCATTTTAGTGTGCCAGAAATGATGTCATGTCACTTCTAGCTATGAGGCCTATTTACCCTAAAGGTACTAAATCCTGTCTGAACTTGGGAGATGAGCAGGAGCAGCCCTGTTTAGTACTTGGATGGGAAACTCAACAAATACTAGGTGCTGTAGGCTGTATTTCAGAGGAAGGAACTGATCAAACAAACCATCTCTGAATATTCTTTGCCTAAGAAAATGCTATCCAATTCATGAGTCTCCATAAGTTGACAGGTGATTTGAAGACACATAACATACTGAAATTTAAGATGGGGAGGTATAGACACACGGACACTCCGACATGGTATTCTTGAATAATATGGTCTAAGTTAAGCAAGACAGGAGACAAACTTTTAACGCAGGCATGCTGATGTTGTATGTATATGAACAAGTGCATGTGGTAATAGAAAAACAGAACTGGTATCACATGTTTAAAATGGGTATGGTTCAGTTTAAAGTGGAACCTGGTTATTTCTGGCACCTAAATCAAAGTTGTTACCAGCTTCACACATTTTGTGGAAGTTCTATATGAGCTGTGTGTTTGTGTCCATGCTGAAACCTTGTAAACAGTAAGCCGAGGATTTCTATGTGTTGGCTATTCCAGATAAAAAAGAAGAAAACCTTTTAGAAAAACAAAGGGAGTTGTCTCGTGTAGTTAACCACTTGAGAGAATCCTATGAAGTTTTAATGACCAAGTTCCCCAATCTGCGTTTTGAGTACAGGTAAGGCTATGGAACAATCTGTTCAGTAAAAACAACCTTCCCAAGACCTAGTGCCCCACCAACATAGTCAATGGCCAGGATGGAAATTAATCATGAATATTCTGGAATACAGATGGTAGAGCAGGCTTGGGCAACAGGGGCAAATGTGTGGGGCATTTATTTTTTACTATTCAAAGTCTCCAGGGACATCACAAATTGCCAAAAATGAAAAGCTGGGGGTGGGGTACTGACAGTGACCCTATCTCCACTTCTGTTTTTGGAAGACTGCTAGTTTATGATGATAAACAACACAGGTGGGTCTACAACCTATTTAAAAGGTGAATTGTCATGTCTGGAGACCTTTTTGTTTAAGAAATAGTGGGGTTTAGATGGGTCAAGGACTGCAAAAACCCCACACTCCCATCCCTGAGGTAGAAGAAGGCTACATTATAATGCCTTCTGTTGAAACAAGGAAGTGGAGGAAAATCCATTAGCTATTCATTTTGGCAGGGCTGTACTTAGCAGTAGTGGAATTTCTAACTATGTTAATTTGTTTTAAGGGATCCAGAAAGAAACTGGAACCCAAATCATGTCAAGGGGCTTGTGGCGTCTCTGATTACTGTGAAAGATGTCTCTACGGCAACAGCACTAGAAGTGGTTGCTGGTGGTCGACTGTACAATGTGGTGGTGGACACAGAGGTATGTTCTTCATAGATTTAGTTAATTAAAAGAGAAATATGCAGCTTGTTAAGGACATTCCACACTTTAGGTAGCAGCAAGCTAAGGTTGGACCACTATTATAGTATAGTTCATTGTCTTTAGTCTCCAGATGTTATGAACTTCAACTCCCAGAGGTTCCAGCCAGCTTGATCAGTGGTCAGAAATTCTGGAAACTGAAACCTCAAACTTCCGGAAGACCAAAGTTCAAAAACCACTGGTGTAGGTGACACTTACTTGTAATCAGTCCTAGCTCTTGTGGCTGTGCCTATGTATCATGCACCTGTGTATTACTTAATCATGCATTATATTGTTACCAGAATTTGGAGAAATTTTTGGTTTTTGTTTAAACTTTGGAAAAATAACTCTTTCAAAACTCTGGATTTTAGGTGTGCACACAAGAAGGTAATGTGTGAAGTCAGGTTGTTAATCTTGATAATTACCATGTGTGTGCCTATATTAGCCTGGTTAGAACTAGCCTTTATGTTTTAACCAATCTGAAGCTTTTAATCTCTCAGAAGGCATTTTATATTACTACAGTACAACCTATTATTTTAAAACCAGTTATGAATTAAAGCTATTAGCATGTAAGTAAAGCAATTTCTGACCTTTGTTCCTTTGTTTATTAGGTTACTGGCAAAAAATTGCTAGAAAAGGGTGAACTGAAGCGTCGCTACACCATTATTCCATTGAACAAAATCTCAGCGAAATGTATCGGGAAAGAAGCTGTGAGAGTGGCCAAATCCTTGGTATGCACTGTGTGGATAACTGTCTTGATGATTAATTTTCTTATGTAGAGTTTGCATTTTTTGTTGTTGTTGTTGTTGTTGTTGGTTTGTTTGTTTGATTTTTTTGGTTAGGTTTCTTCTTACTTTAAAGTTACAATGCCTCTATTGCAGGCTGTATAAGTGGCTTACAGTGGTTACGCTGAGATTGGGGCTGCTGCCACACTACAAAATTAATGCAGTTTGACACCACTTCAACCATCATGGCTCCATCCTGTGGAAACCTGGGAGTTGTAGTTTGTTTTGCCACCAGAGCCCTGTGATAGCAAAGGCTAAACAAAACTGCACACCCCGAAATTCCATAGCACTGAGCAGTTAAAGTGGTGTCAAACCATTAATTCTGTAGTGTAGATGCAGCCAGGGATGCATAACTGGCTAGCATGCTGTTTTTCCTCTATCCTGCCGTTTTCCATGCCATCTGCTCCAAAGGGTACCCCAGACTTGTTGACAAAGTTTTGTGGGGACGTTTGTGCCTGCAGCTCAGGAAAGAGAGTCACCATTCCTCTGATGGAAATAGTTCTGTCGGTATAATAACTGCATTGGATTCAGCCTTTTAACTCAGTGGTTCCCAACTTTTTCTATGCCCCATAACTCAGAAAATGTTAGATTAATGTTCGCACCCCCTACAAAAATAATACCACAATTGAAGAAGTCTAATTTCTAATGTTTGAACCACAAATTGAACCACATACATTCCTGGAAGCATATCCAGGAGTAACTATGTTAGCCATATAGCAAAGTACAATAACATCCAACATCCACAAAACAGTGATACCTTTATTGGAGCAACCAAAATGCATGTATGCAACAATATACATGTTGCAAGCTTTCAGTACACCACTGGCTTCTTCCTCAGGCAAGGTGTTAAAAATCAGAGGAGAAAGAAAGAAAAATGGCAGTGTTAGACATAGGCCTGCATTTTGACAAGATGTTATGGAGGTTGTCCTTAGTTAAGATGGTATGTAGGGCTACAACAACCACAGCATTGCAATAAAATGCAGACCTGTGACTAACATCATCACTTTTTAATTTCTTCCCTTGTATGATTTTTAACACCTTTACCTGATGAAAAAGTCAATAGAGCTTCCAAAGTATGCAACACTTATATTGTGCATCTTGATTGGTCCAATAAAGGTATCACTGTTTTCTGGATTTTGGGTGTCATATACAATACTGTGAGTGAAGAAATTGAACTTTTAAAAAAGAACTTTTAACTCAGTGTTTAAATTGCAATTAACTGAGCAATTAGATTCTAATTTATTCAGAAACTAATGAGTGATGACTTGTGACTCTGCACTCCCCTTGAAATTCCATCTCTCAGTATCTGAGAATGCAGGCATCCCATGTTGGGAACCCCTGCTTTAACTGAACAATAGGTTGTGGAGAGATCATGGGACAACTACTCTAATCCAAAGAGTATGCTGCTGAATGCTGCCATGAAAGGGGGGGGGGGGGGGCACTGTAGTCCCCAAAAAATAACATTTCCAAGCTCAGTACCGATCCAGTATGACTAACTGAAATCGTGCTTTGATTTGGGGAAGTAAATCTTTTGAGTCTGGCTCTATTGTCACTATCCTTCTTAAAACCTCAATACAGTGTTAATGTTTTTCTTTTGAACTTTAGGTTGGTGATAACAACGTCCATGTAGCCCTCAGCCTGGTGGGTTATGAGTCTGAAATTCAAAAGGCCATGGAATATGTCTTTGGGGGTACATTGGTTTGCGACAACATGGATAATGCCAAGAAAGTTACTTTTGATAAAAGAGTTATGACCAAAACTGTCACTCTTGGTGGAGACACATTTGATCCTCAAGGCACTCTCAGCGGAGGTAACGGCTATCTTTCATATTTCATTTTTCCTTTCTTATTACCTAGTTTGGGCTAAAACTAATTGTTCTATGCAGAATAAATTAGTTAAAATGAATAGTACCAGTGATGTCAAAGCTAAATTAAATCTCATTTATTTCAATGGATCACCTGTGGGTAGGATTAAAATCTGATTTAGCCTTTTATGTCCTTTATAAAAAAAAGTTATCTTTCTGTGCTCTGCTAAACTGGACGACTTATACTACTGACTTGCTGAAGCCCACACTTCTAATTTCATCCTATTTATGTCACAGGGCAGAGTGGTGGTCCATAGTTGACATCTCTTATGCTTATGTTATAGGCTACAGGTGAATTTATGTATTATAGTTGTGATAACTGTGACCATCAGTTGCTTATACAGTATAACACAACCATCATTGACCAGACAGCTCTAGTGACCTGATATCACTCTGCTTTTTAAGCAGTCCAATTTGTAGTCATAGCTATGGAATAGCCAGCCAGTTTTGATTGTCTTACATAAAGCTTCATTTAGGCCTGTTACAGACTGCCAAAATAAAGCTGCTTCGGGTCTCTTTGGAGGTATGCTATTTAAATGATGCATGGGTCCTAAGAGTCCGGAGGTCGCACCAAAGTCACACTCCATTCCTAAGCACTGGAGTGCAGCTTTAGTGCAGCTTCCGGATTCTTAGGACCCATGCATCATTTAAATAGCATACCTCCAAAGAGACCCGAAGCAGCTTTATTTTGGCAGTCTGTAACAGGCCTTAAGTAACTATGACTGTCTCTTTTGTTCCATGAGCCAGGTGCCAGATCACAATCTGCATCAGTTTTATCCAAGCTTCAGGAGGTGAAAGAGGTGCAAGAAGAATTAAAAGCAAAGGAGGCAGAACTACAGACGATAGGAAAGGAACTAGCAAGTCTGCAGGGCACTGCTGAAAAGTAAGTATTGGCTGATTTTGCATTGTATTTGAACATAGCAGTAGAAAGGAATTTCATTGGAAGACAGTGTGAAGCCCTGGCATGAAAAACCAAATCGTGGAAAAATTACCTTTTGGGACTAATCCCCCAGCCAGTATTGGGCAGTGGTCAAACCACCTGGGACCTTATGGGAGCTTTAAAACTGAAAAAAAGTAGCTTCACTTTGGAACTTCTTTTCTGTGGGAAAATCTGTAAATAGAAGAAAGACTAGCTTAACCTTTTGGAGGTACTGTATTCTGGAAGCTGTCTGAAGTAGTAATACCTCTGCAATAATTAAAGGGACCACAGTTGTACAACAACTGCACTACAAAAACACTAAAATGATCACAAGATAGTTGCTCTTTTTCTGAGAATTCTAAATAGATAATGCTGAATAGAAAATATTGCTAGTATCCACTCATCTTGTTTTTAAAGGAACAAATATGGTTGTGTTCAAGTGTATTTTTAAATTATTACTTTTATTAAGGTATCGTCACTTGAAGCAGCAGTGGGAGATGAAATCTGAAGAAGGCGAACTATTGCAAACCAAGTTGCAGCAAAGTGCCTACCACAAACAGCAGGAAGAGTTAGATACACTGAAAAAAACCATTGGTGAGAAGAAAACAATGGCCATGGTTATAACTGACAGTGTTTACTACTGTAGTTGGTCGGAGTCTGTAAACATGGAGAGGGTTTGAATGAACATGTTTCTAATAATTTTTGGAAAGTAAGCAGTAAAATTGAATTCAAGTGCTTATTGGGAATTTTGTCTCTTCATGATGACATCCAATTATGGATTGTCATGTAATATAACACTTCCCCAAAGAGAATCTTTCTCCTAAATCTCCAGTTGCTTTTTACATTGTGAGCTCAACTGATGTACCACACTCTTTCCTAACCTAGTGCTCTCCAGATGTTTGGGTTACAACTTGCCTCATGCCTGACCATTAGTTGTAATACAAGAATGCCCAGCCAATGTTAGGTTGCGTCAGGCTGACAAGCATTGTAGTAATGACAGGAATATGGGGAAGGATGTGGCCATACTATTCAGGTGGGCCCATCCTGTCAGCAGCCATCATAATGCAATGGCTGCCAGGACTGCACAGTTAAAGCCCTTGATGGCTGTTGATGTCCATGGAAGGCTGATAACATCTGCCCAAGTAGGAGCACTGAGCCACCATGCACCTATATTCCAGCTTCCAACAAGTGATTCCTACCAATATGGATAATGCCTTTCCATACAACAGCTATATGCTACCATAAATACTTGCATGGAAAGTCACAATAGGCATGATGCCATCTTATCTATTAAGATCTTGTTAGGCCACTTCTCACCCAGGGCAGGTTACAGTATCAATCTTCCTCAACATAGTGTCTCCCAAATGTGTTGGACTACAGCTCCCACCATCCCCAGCTAATAAGGCAAATGACTGTGGTATGTTGGTTTTGGTTGATGTGAATTGTGTTCCAGCACATGTAGAAGCTACCAGGTTGGAGAAAGCTGCATGAATAAAACAATGGTAATATTTACCTACTACAAGAATTAGCTATTTAAATTGAAAGTGATTAAGGATTATACAGTGTAAACTTGTTTCCTTCTTCAAAGGTAATACACTTCATTGTCTCTCCATGTTTTTTTTTTGGGGGGGGGGGTACTGTGGAAGGATTATGTTTAAAAAATAATTACTGCAGTGGGTTTTTTCCCCTATATAAAACTCTGAAATAATTCCATTCTGTTTCAGAGGAGAGTGAAGAGACTTTGAAGAAAACAAAAGAGGTACAAAAGAAAGCAGAGGAAAAACTCAAAGTGCTGGAACACAAAATGAAGAATGCTGAAGCAGAAAGAGAGAAAGAGTTGAAAAATGCCCAGCAGAAGCTAGATGGAGCCAAGAAAAAAGCTGATGCTTCCAGCAAAAAGATGAAAGAAAAGGAGCAGGTGAAATGCCTTTATAGCAGTATAATAATTCCAAAAATTGGTGAGCTCAGAAGAGAAGTAAGCTGGATTGATGCCTGAATGTTTATTTTATTTATACAGAGTTTTCATGCTGAAGGTTGTTGAAACTTTTGATTGTTGCCAAACTAACTGTGAAAGTTTAGGGTGCTTAAGGAGAAGGGATGCTAGTTCTTTTTGGGTTTTCCTGTTAACATTTTGTACCTCTCTAGACATCAACAATAAACCATGGCTTTTGGTTCAAGAGCTTCCTCCTCTTCACGCTGTCACGAAGAGGAAATTGTAAGCTTCTGTTATTGTTTTGTTGTTTGTCTTAACAAGCTGGTTTATTTAAATAATGACACCTTTGAAACAAGCCCGTTTCCAATACAGTGGTTATGAAGCGGATGTGTTTCAGGAAACCATTATTTTGAGATTATCTGATATAAAGCAAGATGTAAATATATTAATGTAGGGAGGGAGGAAGTGTGACCACAGTTTAGGATTATCTTAAAACCACGGCATAGAATCACTTGCAGCAAGACAATTTTGTTACAGGTACTCGGGAACTCCTTAGCAGACATTTTGATATATAGAAGTGTTTCCTTGAAGATAGAAAGTATGAAAACCAGTGTTCTCTGAGAAGCTAGTGTCTATTATTCCTGTGATGTGAGGAGGGACACATGCAGAGTAGGTTATACTTATCACTCAGAGAAAGACAGACAGGAAAATCGCATGATCAGCATTGCTGGCTAATGAATTTCCTCTAGATCCTTTGTTTCCCTTTCCTTCTGAAACTCATTCTAATCACAGCTAATGTTTGGCGCACATTCATTCCTTCTCTTTCTGTCTCCCGTTCCCTTTTATTCCTTTATATTTCCATGAGATTAGCATGGTGTAGTGATTTGAGTATAGGACTTGGATTCTGGAGAGATTGCAGTTTAATTCTCTGCTCAGCCATGGAAACCCATTGGATGGCCTTGGCCACGTTACACACTCTCAGCCCCAGAAAAACCCATGATAGAATCACCATAAGTCAGAAATGACTTGAAGGCACACAGCAACAACAGCAAAACACCCGTACAGCTCAATCCTATGACATAAGCCGCATGTGATTCAGTGCTGTTTTCTCCTAAGTTGCTGTGTATCAAATTGCTTCTCTAATATTTATTGGCTTTTGTTTGTTCATTCAGGAAGTTGAAGCTTTGGTGTTAGAACTGGAAGAACTAAAACGCGAACAGACCTCTTATGAGCAACAGATTGAGGCTGTGAATGAAGCTATTAAATCATTCCAAGAACAGATTGAGGTTATATCTGCAGAAGTAGCAAAGAACAAGGTTAGTTTTGCCATTCTGCTTTACTGGAAAACATACTCTGTCCCCATACCCAACATGTTTTGCCTGGAACTCTCAACAGCCTACCAGTCATTCAAGATAATTGATGCTCCTCCTTGGCAACCAGCTTTTGTTGCTTTGAGAAAAGGGTTTGAGGTCATGGTCCAGGCAAGCTCCTTGTTCTTAAAGGAGTTTGCTGCTAGACAGTCTGCACCCCACTATTTGTCTCTAGATTTGCAACTGGAAGGACAGGATTTGCCCCTCAAAGGACCAGAACCTATCAGTTTGTAATTCATACTCTTTTCCTTTTCCTTTTACATCTGAATATGATTTCCTTGTATTTAAATATTTAATTTAAATTAATGCTAACCTAATCTGGAGTATATGGTTTCATTTGCTGTTCAGGAAAACGTGAAGAAAGCTCAAGATGAACTGGCTAAGCAAAAAGCAGTGGTGATGGCCCAGGATAAAGCAATTAAAGCAAAATCCACCGAGGTTGTAAAGTACAAAGAACAAAACAATGAATCACAACTGAAGATTAAAGAATTAGAACACAATATCAGTAAACACAAGCGGGAGGCTTCTGATGCTTCTGCAAAGGTACTGTATCACTATATCTCATTCCTCAACAGCAATTTCCTACTCCTATAATTAAAAGGTCATTTTTAAAAAAACACTAGATTCCAGCCCTCTGTATCCACAGACTCTGAATTCATGGATTCAGCCACCCACAGCTTGAAAATGTAGTTTTAAAAATTCGGAAAACAAATCTTGATTTTGACATTTTATATAAAGGACCCCATTTTGCTACACCATTGTATATAATGAGACTTGAGCATCTGTAAGTTTTGGTATCCATGGGAGGTCCTGAAACCAAACTTCAGGGAATACCAAGAGCCCATTATATCAATAAGTCAGAATACATAGAGAACTGTGCTGTGACTACAACCACTCTTGGTCTCCTTTACTTATAAAAATCTGTTACCTGGCTGTTTCCCTGAGAAATGTAAAATTAAAGGAAACATCCATAGCACCAAAACACGCTTCCCTTTTTAACATTCTCCTTCCATACCTTAGAGTAAGTATGGCTACTATTTTACTGCTACTTTCTTTTTTTTAAATACCTGTAGCCCAGGTTTTTTAAAAAAACAAATTGGGAGATCACTGCCTCAGCATAATTAAATCTCTGTATCAGAGGTATCCCTGGTTCTCTCTCTCTCTTACTGTTTCCCAGAACAAAGAGTGCTCATCTGTGAATTCTGTCTGGTCAAGGGAGAGCAGGACCTTGTCATAGGAGAGCAGTGGGCATTTTATAGCCCTCCATATATGTTGTACTGCAAGTCCAGTATTCCCTTCCTTTTGGCTATGTTGGTTAGGATTTGCAATCCAATAGCACTTGGAGGGCCACATAATTCCTACTCCTACCTACCCAGAAAAAGTAGTTGATATGGCCTCCTTATATCCTTGTCTTCCCTTGGACAGGCAGTATTCACAGATGGACAATGGTTTCTGTGCAACAGTGACAACATTTCAGAGATTCGCCTTTTTCTCTTGGTTCTAGTGCCAGAGAATGACATTGCATCCTGACTCACCCTCTTGGTTTGGTGCTGCTGGCCATGTACAGTGGGCCCTGCTGGGGCTTGGTTCCAGAACCCCCTGTGGATATCAAAATCTATGCATGCTCAGGTTCCATTATATATAGTGGTGTAGTAAAAGGGTGTCCCTTTAAAAAAAAAAAAAAAAGTGGCAAAATCAAGGTTTATTTTTGAATCTGTGGATGTGATGCAGAATCTGTGAATGAGGGCTAACTGTATATTTCGGTTTTGTGTAGCCCAAACTCAGTTGTCTGGGTTTTCTCTAGCCCAGTTCATACCAGTTGACCTGAATCACTGAGCCCCAGAAAACAGAAGGGCACCTCAGAACACAGACAGGGAAAAAAGGCAAAATAAAATGATGAAAGTCCAAAGTGTGTTCAGTTTTGTTTTAGTTCCCCAAGGAAGCTGCATCAGGAGCATGTTGGTATTTGAAACCTTTGTTGTTTTTACAGTTGGTGAATTTTTAATGCCTCAGCAGTAGTGTGCTTCAGCTCTGTCTCAGGGATTGCTCTGCTAAGAGTTTTACAGGTACTGTGGGTGGAATCCTGTTGGTTAGCCCCAAGCAGAATAGACAATTAAATTAATTGTTGGATCATAAGTCACCATTTATGTAATTTCTTTTGATTCAATGGATCTACTAAATGTACCAATAGATTTAGGCCTATCTTTTGTGTATGGATGTGCTTTTCCACATGTTCTCTATACAATTCTCAACTGTATTTACAGGTTGCTAAAATGCTGAAAGACTATGATTGGATAGCTTCAGAAAAGCATCTCTTTGGCCAGCCAAATACAGCTTATGATTTCAAGACTAACAATCCGAAAGAAGCTGGTCAGAGGCTACAGAAGCTGCAGGAGAAGAAAGAGAAGCTGGGCAGGAATGTCAACATGAGAGCTATGAACATGCTTTCAGAAGCAGAAGAAAGGGTTAAGTTCTTACTTTACTTTTTTCCATACTCTATATAGTTGGGTGACATTTAAACAGGGAATGCTGTGTGTAAATTGCCAGGAGGAAGCCTGCAAAACCCTCTGGAGTCTTAATCCACATGAAGTTATTCAAACCTCCATTGTTTATAGGATATAATTGTGGTGGTGAACCAGAGATGGCACATCAAGCCATGTTTTGTGGCACGGGGTGGGCGGGGAAGAGGAAGAACAGGCACATGCCTGTTCCTCTTCTTCACCCCTCACTCCCCCAGGCCTTCAGCTGCCTCTGGAGCTGAAGGCCTGGGAGGGCATGGGGAAGAAGTCCCGCCCCTCTGCACTAAGTAACATCCGGTGCTTGAAGGCCATTTAGTTTGGGCACTCGGTCCCTAAAAGATTCACCATCACTGGGATATAATTGCAAGAAATTGCTTATAGACATGAAAAATTCAACTTACAAGATTTTCAGCAACAACCAGCTGCCCCAAAACATCCAGATGCCTGCTCCCATACTGGGGCAGCGCACCTAGTGCATATGACTTGAAAAAGCTTATACCAATGGCAGAAGGGCTATGACACGTATGCCAACAAAGACCACAAATGGTATCAAGCAAGGCAGCTTCTTCACTAGGGGAATTTTTAACTTTTTGTTTTTAAACCCTGTCTTGACATGAGCCGTCAGTTTAGCCACAGCAGTTCAGGCTTGCCTTTCCACAGCACCAAAGAGCTGGCCTCTTTATTCTTCTTGTTTTGGTGAAATAGTTCACATACAGTCAAAGTCCAACAGAACTGCAAGATCTCAAATCAAGGTCTTCCCCGTGCCAAATTATGTTATTTTCCATTGCTTGTGTTATAGTATAATGACTTGATGAAGAAGAAAAGAATTGTTGAGAATGACAAATCTAAAATTCTTGCAACAATTGTGGAGCTTGATCAAAAGAAAAATGAAGCTCTAAACATCGCCTGGCAAAAAGTAAGTCTCCTTATTTCTGGTACGCATCTTACTGTGTAATTCTTTTGTGCACAGACTCAAGGATGTCCTTCACTGCAGTACCCTTTCTTGATGGATTAGCTTAGATACAGCGCTTAAATTCAACCCAAGATTCACATAATGTACGATCAAATAAAATAAGGTAGCCAAGGAAAACCTTATGTGATCTGTGGAATTGTTCTGTATGCTGAAAAGAAGATTTCAGTTCAAGTCAAATTCTTTTATGTAAATCTTGGTTCAAAAGAACTGCAGGAAATATGACGAAAGTGTTTTAATTTTCTAGGTAAACAAAGACTTTGGATCAATTTTCTCAACACTTCTGCCAGGGGCCAATGCAATGCTGTCTCCTCCTGAAGGTCAAACCGTTCTAGATGGTCTAGAATTCAAAGTTGCTTTGGGAAACACTTGGAAGGAAAACTTAACAGAATTAAGTGGGGGCCAAAGGTGAGTGCATTTGTTTTTTAATCCATGAGTGGGTTTTCTTTGCAAAATCTAAATAAACTGGTATACCCATTGTTCTTCTATGGAGCACTCTGTGGTCATATGTTAAGGTGCAAGACTGCAATGAAACATTCTTCTTAAGGGGAATGTGGTTCGGAAAGGAGTCAGCTCAAGCAGCTACTGGATGTCTAAACTGGGGGTTCCAGGAATTCCCTTTTAAAATTTCAGAATTGGGCAGTAGACTGCTACATTAAGCTAATAAACGCCTAATTTGTTATTGCTGATGTTGCTACAGTTTCTCTTGAGACATGATAATGGAAAATGTGCAGTCCACAGTTCAACTGAGGAATGTATTTTTTGTCAGGTTTCTGATCTCAGGGGTAATGGATGGTGGGTGCCGAGTGATGTATGAAATTGATTTTTAGAGACAAATATAACAGAAGACAGGAAAGGTGGTGTGCATACTCATTAACAGCATGGATTCTGAGTTCAAATGTCAGCTTCTCCTTTGTGAACTTGCTGGGTAGTGTTGGACAGTTGCCAGCATCCCACTCTTTTCTTTAAATGGCAGTAATGAAATGGCCAAGCTTAATGATAAAGTATATAATTAAAGAAGAATCCAGTTCATCATCCAGGGTGATCTTATATGCCTTCAAGGAGATGGGAGGCTAAATGAGAAATTTTGAGTTTTTAAAACCAGCTTTAAAACTTACATTAAAAAAAAATTCAATTTTTATTTCTCAAGAAATAATTTTGTTCTAGAAAATTAGAAACGTAATCATTTATCAAAAAGGAGGATGAGTGGCATATCTCCTACAACAGTTTTTTCATTGTTTTGAACTGTAGGTCCCTCGTAGCATTGTCTTTGATCTTAGCCATGCTTCTCTTCAAGCCGGCTCCCATCTACATCCTGGATGAGGTGGATGCAGCCCTTGATCTCTCTCACACCCAAAATATTGGGCAGATGCTTCGGACCCACTTCAGGCACTCCCAGGTAAGAAGCAAAGACCAGACAATGTGAGTCACAGACAGCATCTCCTGTGCAAACCCTTCTAAGTGTTCAAGGTTTTTCAATCCTAACCTTGTCATGAGTTTGCTGGGTTGTCTTGCATATGTTCTGTGAGCCTTATCACATGGAGGGTTTTGCAGCTCTGTTCCGACGCGACTGCGGGTCCAACCATGCAAATTCACACTAAAATGTAATGTATTATCTCACGATTGCTTTCTATGGGGGGTTATTCTGAGACACTTCTGCAGTCTATCCAAAGTGACTCCTCATTTTGGTGAATTCAGTAACAAGCGGATTCACAAAAATTGCTTCTAAGCTCACTTTGATTTCACTCCAAATTAGTCTGGTGTGGAATGTAACTTTGCTTCTGTCCTGGTACACACACCCCAAACCGCCAAGGTTCCACATTTCCCATAATGCTGCACTCCAATTTTGCCCCATTTGCTTCCGGTGTTCGGAAGGGTAGATTTAGATGTAGATGAAAGGTATGAAACAGGAGGCTGGGGAGAGAGATGGGAGCAACGGAGGGGGCCATCAGAGGCTGCGGGGAGCAACAAACTCCAACTCCCAGAATTCCATAGCACTGAGCCAGGACAGTGAAAGTGGAGTCAAACTGGATTATTTCCTCAGTGCATAATAAAAAAATCAAAACAATTGTTTTTAAAATAATAATAATATTAGTTTGCTGAGGCACTAGAGCTCTCTGGCAGAGAAGGCTCAATGTCTCACGACACTACAGTTTCTAGAATTCCATAGCACTGAGCCAGGACAGTTAAAGTGGAGTCAAACTGGATTATCTCCCCAGTGCGGATGCAACCTAAGAGAAGGCAACTGTTACAAAGGAGAGTGGATTAGATTCAGGGAGGTGGTATTTTAGGGAGCATGGAGAATAAGGGAAACAGGATCATTTCTGCAATCCTCCAAAAAGGATCTCCCTCAGATCCAAAGAATTTACTTCCAAGTAAACCTGCAGCTTCTACACTGATTATTTTGCAGTAAAAGTTTTTATTAATAATAATAATAATTCCTTAATAATAATAATAAATGGGTGGGGGCTCTGAAACAGAAGATAGATGTAGATGTGGCTGAAATGGATGAAGAGAATGACAGGATAGATGTAGATGTAGCTGAAATAGAGGAGGAGAATGACAGGAGGATAAATGTAGATGTGGCTGAAATGGATGGGGGCTCTGACATGGAGGACTCCTTTGAATTTGGCTGCCAGAGGTAGGAAAATAGAAGGGAGGAAGAAATGTGAAGGAGTCATTCACGTGAAACTGGAACCAGGTAGTGGCCCCCTTCTTCACCTCAGAAGTGCAATGGTTCACGATGTGTTCAGACCCCCACTGAGCATGTGCAAGGGTCCCAATTCAAATCATTGAATCTGCACGCTATGTACCAGTGTGATAATTTAATGTGCACTCACTCCGCTTTGACTCAGGAATCACCACAATTTCATTCTTCACCTGTGATAATTCATCACGTGAATTGACTTGGATTCAAATTGACTCTGCTCCCTCTTCAATTCAAATTGGCTCTGGATTGGAGTTCCAGTGTCAAGTGTGATAAGGGTCTGTGTCAGTTTTCTAAGTAGGAGTAAGAAGTGAGACATGCAAGAAAAAAGAGGTTCCCCAGATTTGATGGGACAGGCCCACAGAAACAACACATTTTCCCCTTCCATGAGGGCTTTCCCTCCTGTGCTATAAAACTTGAGAGTTCAGCTTTGAGAGACCACACTGTGTTCTGTTTCTGCAATTCCAGCCTTCACTTTTGAAGTGCCAAGCAAATGTGCAAACCATTTCCCTTGAATTAAAGAAACCCTTTCCTGAAGTGATATACTAGAAATGAACTAGGCACATTTTAAAGGGATCTGTGTTCTAATGTGAAACAAACCTTGTGAATGGGAAAACAAGTATTTAAAACACACACAATACCTCTGCATTTTCAATGGTTTTATTTGCTTGCACTCTTGCACTGTCATGCTATTAATCGTACTGTATCCCCACAATCAGAATTTGATCATGGGTAATATAAAGAAGTTAAATAATAAAACACTTCTCCGTTCAAAAAGATGTTACTAAGGGGTTTTCTTCATTATTAGAGTTTAGATGTGGTGGAGTAAAATACAATTATGTCCTCCACTCATATAGAAGATTGCAATCAGGAAACATTACATCTTAATAGTTTCATTTGAAAACAGGCAGAGAAGGTTGACAGTGTTTTAGATTTATGTTGTAGGTAAGTGTTTTTCTTTTCCTAGTTCATTGTCGTGTCACTGAAGGATGGCATGTTCAACAATGCAAATGTACTCTACAAGACTAAGTTTGTGGATGGCGTTTCTACTGTGGCAAGATATACTCAAGCTCAAACAGGAAATAGTGGGGCTGCTCAACACAGACCTGATAAGACCAAAATGAAGGAGAAGAGACAAAGACCACCGGTGGATGTTTGAAGAGTAAACCTCTGGATGACATTTTTCTCTCTAAAGACACTGTGTTGATAACCTGTTGTAAATTTAGTACTGTTCTTACTCCATGCCTTAACATTATCCCATCTAAAATGGAATCTGGGATAGTTGTGTTCTTTGGATCTGCCAATCTGCTGGATCTTGTTCAATATATTTATGACATGTTTTGAAATGTCTTCCTCAGTGTCAGTTCAGAAACTTGTAAATATTTTTTTGCTGTTTTCTTAAGTGACTGGTATATATATTTTCAACTATGAGAGGGTAACTAGTATGTAAACTCTTAAGCTTACCTTGCTTTTCTTTGAAGGCAAGAACCAAACATTGTTTGATTTTTGGAATTTACTCATGTAACGATTTTCAGTTATGTATGGAACATGTTTACAATTACAAACATGCATATCAGTTTTTATTCCAGCAATAGCATGGCAAGATAGAAAGAAAACATTGAAAGGCTGTGCACCCCACAAGCTTCCTTCCAAAGGAGTGGGAGACTCGGATCCAAAACACACTGCAGAAACAATCCAGTTTGAGATCACTTTAACTGCCTTGGCTCAATGCTAGGGACTTCTGGGAGCAGTAGTTTTGTGAGACATTTAGCCTATCAGAGAGGCCACCACAAACTATAGTTCCCAGAATTCCCTAGCACTGAACCAAAGTAGTTAAACTGGACTCAGACGATTTCTGCAATGTGTTTTGGACCAAAGACTGGGAAAGCATGCAAATATAAAAATAAAACTTTACAAGAGTACAACACTGGTTAACTCCAGACCCTAATGTCTGATACTTTTTAAAGCAAACTTGGCTCTTAATGTTTGTATTCACCAAAATCATCATCATCATGAAATATTCATCTTTCATTAATTGAATTAAAGCAAACAACTTTGCTTCCTCTTGTTTCTCTAAACTTTTGTTTGAGACCAAAGGACTTAATTTCTAAGCCAGAACTGTGGGAGGGCTGCTTTCATAATGGAAAGAAAGCTGCAAAGAGAACCATCTTTAATGACTACTGGGTGGGAGGGGCTCACAATTTTAGTGGCCTCTGGTAATTATTGAAGACAGCACCACCAGCTTACTGCAGTAAAAGGTTCACATGCCAGCAAATACAAGAACACTTGCTGATTTTGCCTTTCATTCCATGGCTTTACCTTTCTACAATTAAGCTCATATCTAGAATGCAGCAGATATGTCCTGCTATGAGCACAGTTACCCTGATATACAGTGGTACCCCGGGTTACGAAATTAATTCGTTCCGCGGTTAATTTCGTAACCCGAAATACCTTCGTAAGCCGAATTCCCATAGGCGCTAATGGAAAAATAGCTCTCTGCTGCCCTCCGGTGGCGGAAAATAGCGCCGCGGTTTTTTCGTAACCCGAAGAAACCTTCGTAAGCCGAAGCAATAAATCCCTATGGGATTTTTTCGTATCCCGAAAAATTCGTAACCCGGCGCATTCGTATCCCGGGGTACCACTGTATATACTTTCAGGTAATTGCTCACAGGAGAAACGTTGATTTTTGCATAATATTAAAATCCTCTAAAGCATAGAGGTTTTTCATGATATGGCCCTGGTCCTATGTTTCTCTGGAAGGCGGTAACAATTCCTATTCCCATTTTAGGCAGCAGTTATGACTGGATCAGGTGCTGCTTGGCTTTGCGAGGCAGGGATCCACTGTAAATGTGTACTGCAGCTCTCAAAAGCAACAGAACAGTGTAAAAGTATTGTACAGAACTTTTGCTAAACAAGCATGGGTGGGGTTATGCAGTGATCAATTCATAATATGCTAGATCTATATATGTATAATGCAAGATCTATGTATTCAGAATGTATCTGAATATGCCCCCTTGAGGGGAAAAATGGTTCATTCTCAATCCAGATAGTTTTGTAATGGCAAACAGTTTGTAATACAATTCATAGTTGTCTCAGGGGACATTAAGTCCTGTGTGGTTCCTGACAGTGGTCTCAGCATAAATGTTAACTCCCCCAGCCCAACAACCAGGGCTCCTTGATTCCAGTGCCAAGAAAGATGGTTGAGATGGTATACCAACGTACTGTATTTGCTGCTACTAACTGGCTGCTGTGGGTCCTTTAATGAGTGTGTTGTACTGTTCTCCCTTTAAGTTTCCAAATGTTTTCAGTCTTTCAATTCAGTGCTTGATTTTTAACATGACAGCTTCTTAATAAATTGTTCTTCACTGTCATATAATTTGTTTAGCTGTATTGTTTTAATGTGTCCCTCCTGAATCTTATATTCAGAGAAACATGTGCTATAAATAAATAGGACAGGATATGGATAAAATGGACAAGCCAGAGGAGTGCAAAATTATTTTTACATCTTACAATATCCATGTTTGCACATGGTGGAACTTTACAGAAGCATAAGCTTGTGTCACACACACCACCTATGCATTGTACATATTCAGTTTGTACCAATTACAGTGACACTTCAACAAGGATTAATCTAAAAGAGACTTTGAAACAAATATATCAAGTGGGAGCCTTGAGGCAGCCCTTCTGTGCATGATAAACAGGAATAGCAATCTGCTGGGATGAAAGACTGTTAGCTGTTCTGTCACCTCTTAATTCAGAGGATCAAAATCATGCCCCCCTCGAAATACTAGTGGACTGCAAGCCCCAGCTAGCACTGCTAAGGATAGGAATGCTTGAATTTTCAATCCAACATCTGAAAAGCCACATGATCACCATGCTTCCTTTGAAAAGAATCACCAATTACTTCTAAGAGGTCATGCTCCTTTATTTAATATAACACTTTATGGAGGAAGGTTTCATTCATTCAGTCTGTATACATACTTGATATCCAGATACAGAAATTCAACGCAGTGAATTTAATGGAGACTTTTTTTCTTGCAACATTAGAAATCTTTCCCAAAAAAAAAAAAAGATTGTAAAATCAGTGGGGTGTTATAGTGTCAAATTCACACACTTCAATCCAGGTATACAAAGCAGCATTAAACAGCAGCACAAGCACCCATATTTGGGTGACAGTGTTTTATAGTGCAATTGTTTTCAGAGGAAAACATAACTCTCCAAAGGCCACTTTTTTCTATCAAGTCAACAAATTTGAAAGAGGGATAGGTATCTTGACCTCTACGTTAACTTTTTGCAAGTAGGTTTCTCAGAGAGGCACATGTTTGTTTGACAAATTCAGAATCTAAATTTGGAAGAAAACATTAGTGAAGCGATTTATCCAACTTGCATGTTCCAGATAGTTCTTATTCTGGAATTTTAAAGTTTTCAATACAATTGATATAAAATCCATTTGGAAATATCTACTACAGCAAATGCTTCAAATTTATACTTTAGATTCCATTTAAAAATATTGAAGCCCTTGCTGAAGAGTCATACTGGAAATCTAGCAATTTGTCTACAGTTGTCATGGGTTCTATAAAACACTCAAAATGACTGTTGCAGAAAGAAAAAAGTTTCTGCCTATGTTTTTTTAAAAAGCTCTTGTGAGACAAAATAAAATGATGTTAAGTTATGCAGATATCTTATGCCTTGAAACATTCACTTTTACTAATGTGTGTTTGGCAAATTTCAAACTAAAGACAGACAGGCAACTCTCTGTAAATACATTTAAATCCTTTAGCTGATGGCACCTCACAGTTCCTTAGCCACACAAGCTAGGCAGAAGACAAAAGGCTTTTAACAGGCAGTCAGACAACAAACACACAGCAATCACAATTTCTCCACTGAGTTCTAAAGGCCAGCGTATATAACACATGCTGGCATTTCTGAAACTTGTGCGATGTCAAGAATGGACATCCCACCCACCATCACAAATTTGAGGTATGGCTAAGGATAAAAGGATCATACTCCACCACAGCTTAACATTTGTGGACAACAGCAAGTGCGGAGCAACCCTAAAATCCTCTTGCTTCTCAAATATGATAAACAGGTGGTAAATGTGTAGCCTTCCAAATATTATTGGACCATCAGTCCTAGGCAGCATAGACAACATAGTCCAACTATATCTGGAACTTTCCCCATTCCTGTATTTAACTTTCCTACAAAGATCAGGAATATATTGAACAAGCCAATTTCTAAGGGCTGGTTTGAACAGCTTGGTGACCCTACCAAGTCATTTTAGGAAGCCTGCAACTGCATGAAGCATAATCTCTACAGTGGAACTTTTCATGAAGCTTCCAGAATTTGCACAAAGAAAACTTCAAAAAGGGTTGTCTGCAACAGCTACAGACATATCTCTGCAGACATTGGTACATACGGCCCCAGCTGAACCATGGGCTCATTGGTGGCCCTGTTTAACAATTACTTGGGGGGCTGCCAGATGTGGGAACAGGCCTACAGTGTATCACCTGCTCTGGAGGATGAGTTTGTACATTGGAAAATTCCTCCGCAGAAGGCATTCGACATGTGAATCAACAAGCTACCTGAGTATAGATCTTCATGCAAGACACACCATGTTCTTGCCACCATCTTACATAACAGGAATATCATACATGTTCTATTTATTAGCAGGTAGTGCACAGATTCCACCACAGTTCTTCCTTGTGTGTGTATAAGATAAGCAGCTTCTTGTTGAAACTGGTTCTGAAGTTAATACAAACTAAAAAATTAACTTTACCACCTAAACATTCTTTATTAAAATTGGAACAATTTTTTTTGTTCTTTTTCTTCTGCTACTACAGAGAAAAGGGACAGGGTAACAGCGCTATTAAATACAATCACATTTTTACTAGGTGTTAATGGGCATAATGTCATGTCTTGCTGTGCAAATCAAAAGTACTTCTTAAAAACCAGGAGATATTATGGCTGGTAATGTTACTAACTGCATAATCCTAATAACATTGAATGGTTACAGGTTCCCAAAGCAAAAGAGGAATTACAAACTCAAAAGGGGAGGTCTGCTATGACATCATTCTTTGGAAATGTAGGACATTCTTGAAACATTTTAGGCAAGGGGTTTGCTAGTACAGTTCATCATGTAAATAAACTTTGGGAAAGAGCAGGGCTCATTTTATCTGTTTTTTAAAAAAGCTGTCCCCACATATACCCTTATTTCCAAGCAACTAATTAAAGTGCTTCCGGTGTGCATTTTTATGTGAAATGACCCACACTTTTAACTCAGGAAGGCATGGACTTGTTCAAATACTCATATTTA
Source organism: Sceloporus undulatus (assembly GCF_019175285.1). Classification (NCBI taxonomy): domain Eukaryota; kingdom Metazoa; phylum Chordata; class Lepidosauria; order Squamata; family Phrynosomatidae; genus Sceloporus; species Sceloporus undulatus. The sequence goes on from NC_056523.1 coordinate 206,207,718, forward strand.
CTCCAATTTTACATCTGATGAAATGACAGCCTATGGACAATCGGAATAACCAGCACATACTGAGAAAATTCCAATACGAAGGTCAGAAAAGTTGGCCTCTTTATATTATTATTAGCTTGTTTCACCCTTCTATTGGCACCCACAGTGCTACTAATGTAACAAGTAATAATTACACCAAACGGAAAGTACAGGCAAAGCTTTGGAAAGACCACCGCTTTCCATTTCTCCCAAAAATCACCTTTGTTAATCCTTTTACGACAGTAGTTTTCATGTACACACTAACAATTTGTCTAATTTATTAATAAGGTGCTTCTTACCCTCTTTATTCACACACACAGATCATAATATTTCCCAAAAATCCATTACGGAGTTTAGTTCTTTTTTTGTTTAATACGTGCCCGGCTTGCACACACACACTAACCAAACAGCTTGAAATGGTTAAAACAACAAAAAGAAAAGGAAATTAATTGGGAACAGAATTCAAGGTGTTCTTTATTTTAGCCAAGGAATGATGCATGCTACAAAATCATCTTTAGTTTCCTCCTTTGAGTGTTCAAGAACTCACGGTGCACAGTTTTGCTAGCTTTGTTTTGCCTGGCACTCTGTTGGTTTTTCAATCAATAAAGATTTTCTAAGGTTCTCTTCAACACTGATGCTTTCTCTTGTAGCTCAGGCCTGCTGTCCAGAGTCAGGGCTGTTAATGAGTTTAGGAGGAGTTCTCTACTTTCCGTGCTCAGGCTTTCCCACTGTCTGGATTCTAAACAGGGAGAGGGAACACAACCCCATTATTTTTATTTCATAATCACTTCTTTACTTTTCAGCCAAAAAGCAGTTTCCCAAGGTTTGGGAATTGACAATTAAAGTCCATCATAACTTGTCAGTTAAAACAGCATCTTAACATTCAACATTTCTGGACCACTAGATATTAGTATATATGATCATGCATAGGAAAAGGCTATCTTTCAGTCATCCACAGCCCATAGAGAGCAGAGCTTTAAAGGTCAGGACCAACTCACTGAATTAAGCCTGGAAACTAAGTAGTAATCAGTGTGGTTCCCTTAAAAGTGGAGCTATATAGCATTAATTAATTATAATATCTATTAAGTATATATTAATTATTTAATAGATTAATTATATATTCATTAATATATATTCAGCTAGCAGCCCTAAACACAGAACATGCTGTAAAGGTTTTGTCTTGGCATAACAAACCCATGGAAGAAATCATTTCTGCTAGCTTTTGAAGCTGGTAGACAAACCATTTCAGCAAACAAATGGTCACACACATGGATTGTAGATTTAGGAGCACCCAAACCAACCTCTATTGCTTTATCTACATATATGTCTGCCAACATGTCCAGGAGTGCTTTGAAAGATACATAGGCTGGTACTAAGGTAAGATGCCAGAAATTATGTGCCCTGAAATCCACTTTCAGAGCCTTATTTTATGTTTCCTTCCTTGCCCACACATTTCAATTACCTATCATTTGTCCAGGGCTCCAATAAGGACATCCCATGATTTAAGAGGGGGAGAATCAATTTTGCTTTCTAACACCTCAAAAGATTGCTGCCCTAATAATAATAATAATAATAATAATAATAATATAATAATAAGCATGTTCATGTCAAACACATGAAGGGAATCACTTAGGTTTAAACCCAAAGCTTGAACCTACTTGTAGGAATAGGGTAAAGGAAACTGATAGAATTGAATGGTGATTTAATACTTATATAAATCCCACTGATTCAATGGATTTACACTGATTTGGATTTCCAAAAAGGATTCAGGTCACAAACTTGGGCTCTGCTCTGGGTTTGATTTGCATCTGCAACAATTACTTCTGTAAACAAGCCTTCTACAATCCAACCACGCAGCATTAATCTGCTTTTTAAACTGAAGAATTAATCTAGATAATCTTTTCCAAAACAAAGAAACTTACCTTCAAGTTTTGAAAGTAGCACTTCTATTACTGACAAGGCTTCAGTTCTTATAGAGGTGTAGCTTCTGTTCTCTAAAGGAATCAATGTTAAATTTAAGGATAAATTGTAAAAAATATATATACTGTACAGCTTTATACCAGACAAGCTAACATAAATGCCTTCTAAATGGCTCACAGAATCTGAGCAACCTCTTTCTTTCACTCACTCCCAATTCTGGCTCATATTTATTATCATTGTTGTAACACATCTTTGCCAGAAATACTCTCATTTGAAAGATCCTGTAACTAGGGAGTAATGAGTCATACATTTCCCATTCAATCGGTCCAGGAAGCCCGCAGTCTTGGTTTCATTTTTTATTCTTCTCTGTCGTGTATCCCCCAGATCCAGGCCACAGCCAAGGCCTGTCGATTCTTTCTCTACAATATTGCTAAAATCCATCCATTTCTCTCAGCCTCTACCACCAAGACTCTGGTCCTCGCTCTGGTCATCTCATGACTAGATTATTGTAACCTCCTTCTGGCAGCGCTTCCTCTCTCTCACCTCTGTCTTTTAATTTCTGTTCAGCACTCAGCTGCATGCATTATTACATCCGCTCGCTGGTGTGACCATGTTTCTCCTCTACTTTCAAACCATCACTGGCTTCCCTTCCCCTCCGGTATTCATTATAAGCTCCTGTTGCTGACTTTTAAAGCCCTGCATGGGATGGCCCCTCCTTATTTATCTGAATTTTTTTCTCCTCACATTCCCACTTGTACCCTCCATTCTGGTAGTCAAAGTCTGCTGTCCCAGCCTAGGATCTCCACTGCCCTCATCCCAGATTCATCCCTTTTCACTTGCTGCCCCTCACTCCTGGAACCTTCTTCCCCCATGAACATGGATCATCACTTCTTTGACCAGTTTCACAACTGAAGACTATATTCAACTCAACAGGGGAAGTGTGGCCCTGTTGGTGCTCTTAGACCTCTCAGCGGCCTTCGATACCATCGACAATGGTATCCTTCTGGAGCGCCTGAGGGAATTGGGAATCAGAGGCACTGCTCTGCAGTGGTTCCAGTCCTATCTCTTGGGGAGATTCAAGATGGTGTCGCTTGGCAACAGCTGTTCGGCCAAGAGGGAGCTCAAATCGGGTGTCCCTCAAGGACTGTCACCAATGCTCTTCAACATTTACATGAAGCCGCTGGGTGAGATCATCCAGAGACATGGGGCGGGGTGTTATCAGTACGCTGGTGATACCCAAAGTTGTTTCTCCATGTCTCGGACTGCTTCAGTGACCAATAGCATCTCTCCTCTGCACCACACTGGCTCTATGTACAATTCTTCCCCTTAAAGCTCTGGAACAGCCTGACTAAAATCAAACTTTGAAATATCTGACATGACAAGTAGAATATCTGGCTAACAAAATGACTTAAAGATCAGTATGGATAACCACAAGTACTGATACTGCCACTGTCACACCTGTTATTATGATCTGTTGGTTGGCTGCACGAATGGCTCCTCACTATCTATACAGAAACTGTGGTTTCCATAAGCCATACATAAACATTCATAAGCAAATGTGTGGTGCATCCATTAATAAGTTTTGCTTTCAAATAATCCCTTGGGGTATTCCAACCAAGAAACATTAACCATCTCAGTTGGCATCAAGCTAATATTTAATTCAGTTCACCTATTTGTCTCTCAAGATAGACTCAATAAAGATGGACAACAGAGAATTTTTATATCTGGTAAGTCAAGATTTAGAATGAAGTGATCAAAGAATATGACACACACACACACACACAGGTATTTACCAAGAGAATGGGTAATAGATGAACATGTTTCCAACAATATTCTTGACAAAGCTACTGGGTCTGAGTATTCTGCTTCAAGCAAGAGTAACCTATCCAAAGAAAGAATAGAATAATTATGCTCTGATATGTTCATATATGTATGACCTTGTACTCATGTTCATGTAGATAATCAGCAGCTCAGAGGCCTTCTGTGCAGTCTCTGCAAGTGTTTAAGCTAGCACCATGAATTTTAGCCTAACAGCAAGCTACTTAGGCTCCTCACATGTCCCTCCCTACACACTCCTCTCCCAACCTGCCCTTCACATTTAAATTCCACTCTATGACATCCTGCCAAACAGTTCTTTGGTGGAATATGTGCAACACAATTATGGTGGAGAGGGCAGTGGGAATGTTTTACCCTCCCCGTTGTAACTGTGCACCTCTGCCCTCTTCCACCCATACAAGTCAGCTCTGACCCACTGACCAATGCTGCATCTGTACTGTCTCATGAAACAGTGTTATTTATTCACAAAATGGCATTGCATAATTGAGAATTTAGAGTTTAAAAGACCAAACAGAAGCAAGAACTTATTAGAAGATGAAACATTCTAAGGTCAAGGTTAACAAAAACAAAATGTTCCATTAGCTTCAATCTCCATTTATTCGACAAAGGAATCAAACTATATTTAAACATTTACTTCCTTTTTAATTATTCCAGTCGCCTTGTTGTTCTTGCTGTTCTCTTACTTCTACAAACTTCTAATGAGATGCAAAAATTAAAACTGGGTTAAAAAAAGTTTTCCATAAGTAGGTAGAATAGAACAAAATATTGGTCTACCAATCATTTACAAATACACACTGGAAATATGCCATTTGGGTGTCTGAGCTCACCAGCAGACATGCCCTCACAAAGAGGAATGCCATGCAGTTATGGGATTTCTCACACGAAAAAGCAAAATATCACAGGGAAGCACACAAAAGCAGCTGCTCCAGCACTCATAAGAACATTACCCTTGAAAATAAGCCTTCATTGCTTGGAGGACTCCAAGCTGAACTTTCCATGTACTGAGTTTTAGCCGTTCACACATTAGTGTACATAATTCTTGTCGATAGCAGCCTGTGAAACAAATATTCAAGACAGCCTCAGTTAAACAAAGACATCACTAGTTCCCACAAGGGGTTCAGACCCTCTCCTCCCCACCTCCCTTCTTGGCCCCTTATTTCTGCCAAAAAAACATTCAGTGGAGAAGGGGCTCCCAAATCAAAGGCCATCATTTCCACATAGGTTTCAGACCTACCTCTCCAAGAAAAATACCAACCAAGCTCACCTCTCATATAAAATACTCAAGTCTCTGGCACTCTTCCAAAAGAAGCTAAGGAATGCTCTAGCTGAATTCCCTGCACTGAGTTGAGGGTTGGACTCAATGGCCTATGGGGCCCCTTTATGATTTTTCTTTCCATTTATCTGTTTATTTAAACAGAATTTTCATTCTCCCCCAAAAGTAATCTGATAGACTACTATTCTAAGTATTTTTCGATTTCACCGATTTCCTGGTGGACTTTTGCTTTAAGGATAAAATATCACTGAGTTTGCTGAATTAAACCTACACTGTGTTTCTGGGTTTCTAGGCCATGCTTTCCCCAAACTCTCAAAGGCACAGAGGAGAGATTCCATCTGAAGTTCCTTCTCATTTTCATCCTCATCATCATCATCATTCTGTGGTGAACTGGTTCCCATGTTCTCTGGGCAGTTCTGCAATAAGACCATAAGGAGTTGGTTTGGTAAAGATAAAAGGAAGCAAATAGTTAGTGTTTTACACTTCTCTTTCCATGATAGCTCAGGCTTCTGAGTTATGTTATTGCTATTGCTGTTGTTAATAACGAGGTCAAGGCACTGAGGGCAATATCCAATAAAATCTAAATCTATTATACTACTACCTGTACTACAATACTAGTAATCATACTGAATGGTTTTAAAAAAAAAAACAACAAGCAAAGTAAATTTTAAGAAAATTAAGCATTGCTACTCTGGTAATATCCTCCTTAGAGGAGAGACTTAGGGAGGTGGATATGTTTAGCCTGGAGAACAGACAGGAGGTGATACGATAGCCCTGTTTAAGTATTTGACGGGGTATCAGAGTGAAGATGGAGCAAGCTTGTTTTCTGCTGCTCCAGAAAACAGGATATGGAACAATGCCAGTTTATTCCTGATGTTTCGCCAGCATTCTCTGAAGATGCCAGCCACAGATCAGGAATAAACATCAGGAATAAACTCTTCTAGAACATGGCCACATAGCCCAAAAAGCCCACAAAAAACTATGGATGCCAGCCATGAAAGCCTTCGACTTCAAATCATGAATCAACCGCACCCATGAGCCAGAACTCCTGGAGGTGTGGGGAGAACCAAACAACACATTCCAAGCTCCACTTTCCTGCTCTCACCTTCTCTCAGTTATGAAGGATTTTACAGACAATACTGTATTAGCTCCACAAAGAGAATGTGTGTGAGATGGCCTATGCACTCATTTATACAGCTGGTTCCTCAGAGATATAAATGGCATGACGAAAAGCTCCAGTACTCAAGAGAGCCCTATGAGACACCTGACCTTTTCTCTGAAGCATATGGATAGAACACAGAAGTTTCTAGAATAAAAGAAAAACAGTACCATCTGTGGCTCTTGGATCATGGGGGGAAATAGTGTGCACCCTCCTCTCAGGGAAGTGACAACTGGAGAAGTTGGAGGATCTTAACTTACTTAAAAATTTTATTCGGTCATTGACCAGCGATACAGTACAGAGTGCAATTGCAGCAATACAAA
>NC_056523.1:206219246-206241442 GCF_019175285.1 Sceloporus undulatus
AGGTTTACATCCAGTATTGTCTTGATTAATATAAACAATAAATGGCTTGCAAATAATCACAAATGTATCATCTTTTATCTCTCCTCTTGCTACTTCTACTTTCATCTTCAGTTATAACAGACCCCCTCTGCAAATTTATTCAATTTCTTTAATATTATAATATTTGCTAGAATTAGCAAGTTGACAACTATAATCTTACTGCTCTTAACAAAAGATTCACAATTCACTCTATCAGAGATGTTATGGCCCTGGAGGAAAAATTCCCTGTATTCTTCCCCTTCCCTCACTACTACCAAGATCCTTAATGTCTCTGATAGGATGCATTACCAATCTTGTATTGAGAATCCATGCTCCTAGCATCTTCTCTCTGTTTCTTTCCTCATATGCTAATCTATTCATCCTTTCTATGTAATAAATGTTGCTCTTTCTTCACCCCATACAATTTTCCTCCTGCCATCAGGTACAAAACGTTTTCTATCTCCACAATAAAAAGAGTTCTTACAGTGAGTAGTCTGAGTAAAAACTGTGGTTATACTTCTGATAACATTGTTCCAATTCTTCAGCAGAAACATAAGAGTTTATAACTTAACACATTCTCATATAGGAATACCACTATTAACACAAAAAATATTTCAGAATTAAAATATGATTATTTTTTACCTGCATGAAGTGATGACACTGGCAATAGCTTTCAGTAATTCCTCCTAAAAGTGGTATCAAAAAAACAAGATATGAGAAGAATTATAAAATTAAAGGTCTTTAGTGTGGAGGGAAATCCCTTAATTACTCTGGATTTGGTAGAAAACAATTTTTCAGACACTATGTCAATATAAAAACATTGATTTTTTCCCCCCAGAAAAATTAGAAGTGATAAGCTAGTTCACCACCTATTCCAAGCTATAAAGTACTTTTAAAGATCCTTTTCCAAACAAAATGTACCATATATATATATATATATATATGGTACATTTTGTTGTATGTATGTATGTATATATATGTATGTAGATAGATAGATAGAGAGAAAGAGACAGACAGACAGACAGACAGACAGATAGATAGATAGCATCCTACAGTAAATTTTAGTAGTACAAAGCAAGATATGGGCAGGGATTGACCAAAGAAAGATTTAGGCAGAGCAGTATTTCTAATTCAGCCTGTTTTCACATGCAATCCTCATGTTTCTGTCAATCAAGTGCTAATAATCTCTTTGTTCACTTTTTTTAACATTTCTTTAAAAGTTAAACTGTAGGATTCATACTGTTCCACTTTAAAAAACAAATAGTAAGACTAACAGAGGAACAAAGGTGCAAAAACAGATTAATTAAACAAAGGGAGGCATGAACCAAGACACTGGAACTTTTTCTTTACTTGATCACAACACCCAAATTAGAGGTATAACTTCAAAAAGAATAAAACAGCAATTTGCTGACACTGTTAATCCCATTTCTGAACTACAGGATTTACCACTCTGCAATCTATTTAGCATTGCTGGAGCCTTTACCTTTCCTGTCCACGTTCTTCCAGCCAGGCCTTGCAACAGAGCAGTGAGCACCATGCCTAAGTGCGGTGGAACCAAGGAGCCAGTTTGCTTTGCTATAGATGCCATCGCAGCTGCTCCCTGAGCTTTCATCTTCCAAGATGGGGACTGCAAAGCCTTCTGGGTAATGGCTATCAGTTCCTCCATATAAAGCCTTATACCACCATGGGTGCCTATGTTTCAAATAGAGTGTTTCACAGGTTAAGTAGACGAGCAATAAAACAAGCTGAATTTTTAACAAAGATATATTTCCTGAAAACTATTTTTTTCTGAGTGAGATAATCTAGCACAGTACAAAAGGTGGTGCTTCAATAAATGATAAACAACAGTACTAGTACATAATGCCATGAAAGAACAAGAACCAGCATTCTCATAACACACATCAAAGATACGGTCCCAAAATACTAGTTGGTGGCACAGTGTACTTATACAGTGGTACCCCGGGATACGAAATACCCAGGTTACGAAATTTCCGGGATACGAAAAAATCCCATAGGAAATAACTGTTCCGGGTTACGAATGTTTTTTCGGGTTACGAAAAAAAATTTTGGTGCTTTTCGGCGCTTTTTCGCACGAAACGCGGCTTTTCCCCATTAGCGCCTATGGGTTTTCGGCTTGCGAAGGCTTTTCGGGTTACGAAAGCGGCCGCGGAACGAATTAAATTCGTAACCCGAGGCACCACTGTATACAAATTAAATAAACACTTTTTAAAAGTTGTTGCACTATCATGGGTAATTAATGCTCCAAAGCCAAATTTGAGAACTCAAAACACTTATACCCCTCTCGCTTTTTAATTGTATCCTAACTTTCAACTTCATATAATAAAATATTTGAAGTGGCAAATATAATAATTTACAATTCTATAGATCAGCATACCAGGCACATTTTCCTGCCACACTTCCGTCCATAGGTTGCTATCTTCTTTTTCTCCTTTTTCTTCCTCAGGAACCTCATGCATGCCCAGGAAGGCCAGGGGCAGGACATATTTGGCTTGATTCTTCAGTACATCTGGGCTATACCGTCCAATAGCATGAATAGTTAATGCACAGCCCATTTTATAGATTTGTTCTAAAGTGAAAGAAGAGAGGTTACAGGCATGATTGTTTCTGTTTTTATTGCACTACTGGTATAAATCAGGCACAATTTAATAGAACCTACATGCCTAAAGGGCATGTGCCCTGAATTACATCTGCCATCTAATAGAACATGGTGCATTATTCAATAAAAATCCTGGAGAGATAATTTGGGAGACATTAGGTACTGAATGAAAAGTCCAGAAGGGAAGGAAGTTTCACACTACACTCTGGCTGGTATCCTGTTAGGGACATATATGCACATTGGTTTCCTTTGTGTCTTTTCTTGGGTGCTGCAGCAGTTGACATTTCCTTATTCCCTCTGTAGTGCTCAAAGCTAGCTTACTGAATACCCCCTGAAACCACCTGCCAACTAATCCTTGCTTCAAGGGGAGCAAGCGGATTCACAGAACCATTTCCCCATAGCCAGACATGAAATGATGACACAAAGAATGAGATCCATCAGGGACCTCTGGAAGTCTCATCATTACTATGATCCTTTTCATCTGACTGTGGCAATGTAGCCAGACCCATCTGTAATTCTGTCCATTCCCCAGCAGGGGGTGTCTGTACAGGGGGCAGGGGCTTCAGAGACTGTTCAGTAAGTTGGGGTGGTATATGACTTAGCATAGTAGTCCTACCATGGTATGCTGAGTCATACAGATTGCAATCCCTGACTATTGCAACAGTTAAAGATTTTGAGAGATTAAATATTTCACCTTCTTTTTGAAACGCTAAACACACTATGCATCAATCTGTACAACAATAGTAATGATTCCTATTATTCATAGCTGCCAATTTTCCCCATGTGCTAAATCATTTTACAATACAGGTGTCCCCTGCTCTCCAATGCCCTGCTCTTTCAGCCATTCCAAATCACTACCATATATTCGATACATGGTCTGCTCTTTCAGCCATGCATCAGATTAATGGGTTCCAGTTACATATAATTTAAAAGAGTCGAAAAAGTTATTCTGGGGTCGGAGAGAAGGGCCAGGACTTCACTGGTTCTTTGGGCACAACAACCTGGATTTCGGGGGGGGGGGGGGGGAAGGAAGGGGGACATAGAAGGAAAGGAAAGGAAGGTAAAGTTACCACTATGAGTCCTGAGGAGATGACAACTATGGGGAGGAAGAGAACATGAGAGAAAAAGAATGGCACTTGTTTAAAGTGTCCATGCACATGCAAATACAAACACACCAAGGGAGAAGTGTTTGGCAGGAGGAGGCACTGCTGCCAGAACAAACCAGAAAGAGCTGCTGAGAAGGGGTGATTCTCAGGGAACAACAAATTGAAATCATCTTAATGTTGTCACCCAGTTGCAGCAGCAGTCAGTGTTTGCTACATCACTCCCATTCAATGCTGGTTGTTGTTGTTTCTCTTGCCTCTCTTGAATTATTATTATTATTATTATTATTATTATTATTATTATTATTTATATCCCGCCTCGATTGCATTTTGTAGAGAGGCGGGATATAAATAAATTTTATTATTATTATTATTATTATTATTATTAAAGAGAGACAAGAGAAGCAACAACAACCAGCACTGAATGGGAGTGACGCAGCAAACACTGACTGCTACTGTAACTGGGTGACAACATTTTAAGATGATTTCATACATAATTTGAAAGCAATTACCAATATTATATTCAGGCCATATGGGAAGCAGATACTATTCACTCTGATACAAAATGCAGGCCATTCATCTACTATATTCAGAAAGCGCAGAAAGACCACAAACAGCGAGATCAATTCAAGCATCCACTGCAAGGCAGAAGCAAGAGCAGCTGCATGGGGTCTCATGTCCTCTCAAAGCCTTTACGCCACTTATCCTCATGTTCTCCCTCCCTCTGGCTGCTCTCTGGATGGAGTGAGCAGCTGCTTCCTACTCTCCCTCTCTCTCTCGTGTCTCTGTGTGCATGTAGACTCAAAATCACAATTTAAAAATGTTGTGCCTCCATGCACAGAGCTGACCCTCCCCCCCACACTCCTCAAGACCTCATTTGGGGTGAAAAGGAGCAGCTCCCAGGAATTGCAAAATTGTCATAACAAACCTGTGTGATTAGGAGGGAAGAAGGAATTATGCACTGTGTGTGCTTGTGTCCCTCCTCATCAGTCCAAAGTAGAACTATCAGTGCCCTCATCCACCTGCTGTTGGTAGGCTCTCAACACTTCCTATCTCTGCTAGCAATAGTCTCTCCAGCAAAAGCTAATCAAAAGTCAGGGAACATTATAGAAGAAAATGCCCTGCTCCTTATTCCCACCCCTCCTTTTCTGTGGTTTCTAAGACCCCAGAGGAAACGATCAAAATTCAAAATGACCTGAATAGACTAGAAACCTGGTCCTAAACTAACAAAATGAAATTCAACACGGAGAAATGTAGTAAGGTATTGATACAAAACATATGCCATTCATCCATTATATTCAGAAAGCACAGAAAGATAAGAAGTGACCTATTCCTGTCTCATAGTGTCTACTTTTCACACAAAATGTCAAGATTTCACACACACGCACAAACCTTCCTTCTCCATGTACCAGTTATTCAACTTCTGCAGTAGTTTGTCAGTGCTGCTGTCCCGTGAGGTCTGTGAGAAGTAAAGGAAAAGTTTCAAATCACTTCAGAACAGTTGAATATACAAAATCAGATTTGACTAACATGAAAGAAAGCACAAGGCTCCACTTACCCGAACTAGATGCCCCATGGCAAAGGCATATGATTTTTGCACCACACTGTTGCGATCTGTTAGACCACCAAGCAAAGCACTCATGAGTTTACCTGTGTTTAAAAAAAAAAGACATGGGTCACAATTTATCATTTACCAAACAATTTTAGTTCTCTTTTTGGAGAAGAGGCAAACCAAGTTTTAGAACTTTCTATTAAAATATTGCTCTTAAATCCATGGATGAAGAATCCATGGATATAAAAAGCCCACTGTATATTTCTTTCAAACTACCCAAACCTAGAGAACACATATTTGCTTACTGGTTTCCATTTTAAAAGCTTCAGTAAAAAACAAAACCAACAGTTGACTTGCTTAATATTACAGAAGTATCATTTTTTCTATATCACATTGGTTTGCAACAAATTTTTAATACTAAATCTATTATTTACTGTGAAGGGCCAAAGCACAAGAAATTTTGACTCCATGACTGAGTCAGTCCCACAGAACCTGAAAAAGACTTCTGTTAATAAGCCAGCTGGAAGCCATGAGCTAGGTAGGGACTCCAAGCACATGAGAAAGCTGATGGAAGAAGACCAGACCATATAATTCCTCTTCAAGCAACCCATTTGGTTTCTGTAAAAGCCAATAATGAAAAAAGCTCTTTTCTCAGCAACCAGCATGGAAAGGCAGAGGACTGGCAAAGAGCAAATTGAATGTTTTGTCCCTCCTGTACCAATATGCATAGTAGAAAGTAAACATAATACCCTGTCAAGAGACTAGAAGCCTGTGGATGCTGGACACAAAGCATGGGGTTTCACATTTGCTACAGCTAGCATGGAAACAGACAACCTAATGAAGTCTGTGTATGTTAGTAAACTTTGTTGTTTTATTTACAAGACTGGTAAAAAGGCAATTTAATCCCATCTTTCGCAATACAAACAGCAACAAATGCTCTGGCAGACCCATTACTTCAGAAGCCTCAACTGCTCACTATCATTGCCCTATCTCTTGGCTCATGCACAGAAGTGAGCAGCTGAGATATGTAACTGAAGAAGAACTCTGCCCAGGCCACTCCTGCTATTCACACTTCTGGAAAGAGAGAAATTATAGAGCACAAAAAGTAGCTCAGGAACGCAATGGAAGAATCAAATGGCTGGACTATTATACCATTACATAGCAATGAAAACATCAACCCCAAGGCAATATGAATGATGTATAAAAAGATAGAAGCATTTCTAGTCAGTTTCAGCCTATATTTCAACTAAGAGATTAAATGTTTAATTTAATTAGCAATATCAGATGTAGCTGTTGAATCCAACTACGGTATATCCACCTGTCAGTTCCTGCACTCCCCACATAGCCACCTTCCATGCAATTTGGTCTAAAAGGCTTGGGATTTCAGCAAAGCAAATTTAAAGAAGAAAAGAAGGGGAAATGCATTACATGAAGTCTACTCACAGAACAATGGATAATGAGTATTAAATATAGAATGAATAGAATGAATCCTTATTGCATGTACTCTGCAATCCCAGAAGTACCAACTATCTCTACTCAAATTTTTACCCACTACTACTTAGAGCAGAGATGGACAAAGTGTGACCCACGGTCCACATTGTTTAGAGACCCCCTGGGTGCCCCACTGGTAAAAAAAAATTCCACCACATCCCCCAGGCTAATTTAGTCCCAAAGGAAGAATTTTTGTTGTTTCAAAACACAGTGAAAATGCCCCACTCCCCCTATAGAATAGTTGGGAGGAGCAATTGGATGCAATCTTTTAGATTTTTACCATTTATTTATTTATTTATCTGCTGTAGCAGAAACCTGCCCACTAGCCATCTACATCTGTCCACCTCTGATGTATAGAGAATAGGATTATTAGAGTACACATAAATAGTCAAAGGAAATAATGAAATATGTTTCCCAGCAAAATACAGAACACAAAATCAACCACAACATAAAAGGAAAATCCTATGTGCATAATACTACCTGAATATGGTGTCAAGTCTTGTGGGCACTGTGTAGTTAGTGATACAATTACACTGGCACAACCACCCTGAAAAAATTGAAAGAAGACAATAATTAATTTATTCTGATGAATGAAATTCAGAGACAGTAACCCCAAAAGTGAGTAAAACTCAACAATTTTACTAAGCAGCAAGAAAAGCAGATACAGATAAACAGAACAAAACCTCTCCAACAGAATTTCAAGTTTACTTTCCCATTCAGTTGTCTAGAACTCCAGGTGAACAACAATGGAGAAAAGCAAGATGATGGCAAATACAGCATCTTTTCAGTCTAGGTCTACACTGCAATTCAACAAGGGCAAAATCTTGGAAATGTATATACCTAAGAACCCTAGATCCCTACTTGCCTGAAACTGTGAAAAATATACACATGAACTCTTGTCACCATCTTAGATATCCTTCCCCTACCTTTGAGCCTACTTTATAGTCCCAACTGGGGAAAAGGCAAAATAATAACAAGAACAACAATAAAAACAGTGTTTATTATTAATTATATTAATTATAATTAATTGATATTAAATTAAATATTATAATTTATCATCATCATTATTCATGCCCATTGTCACCATTCCACCTCTGGATCAACTTCATAAAGCACACTCACTCTTCAGATCTGATAGCTAGCCCTATATGCAGACACTAAAACTATTTTGTTGGCAATTAAATGTGTATCATTCCATTGTTCCTGCAAAGCACCCTCATAAGAATCACAAGCATACCTTAGTGCCAATGCCTATTCCATTCCTGGTCAGCTCACATAACCTAGGAATCAGCTCACCAAGCACAGACACATCCAGATACTGCAAGCACTAGAGAAAAGAAGAAGAATATCAAATCAACATGAAAAATGAGAACATAATTATAAACATTGTTCACAAGCTCTTTGGCCTAGGTTTTCCAGTGCCACTCTAACAAACTAGTCAAGGGCAGACCTCATTTTGAGAACCTGGGCCACTGCTAATCAGCAGCCAAATGAAGGAGGGGAAGTGTGATTTGCAGAGAAGTGGATGGAACGTTATTAATGCTTTCTTTACCAGTCACTGTTGTACATGTAATCTGCTCAACCCAGCTGCTTCTCTCTATGTCTCAAAAAGGTATGGCCAGACTCCTGACTGAAGAAAAAAATTGGGAAGATGGAGTTACAGAAGGAAAAATGCAGGTAGAGGATGCCCTTCTCCACCACTGCCATCACTAGGAAGTAAATTGGCAAAAGGGAGAACGAAAAACCCTAACATTCAGTTATCAAATCATAATCTATTCAGAGTATGTTTCCTTCCATATGTACAAACTGAAAATGATGAAGACCACACCTTCTCTTCATTATATAAACTGGTACCTGGTTTCCAGGAAGCACGTGACGATTGAACAAGTGAAAATGTAATACTAGCAGAAAATTCCAAGCGGGTCCAATCAAACACAAAATAAAGCTTATCCAAAGGTCTATTCTGGGGCAAGAAAGGCAGCAAAGGCAAATTTCTTCTCTACCTCTTTTGCATCTGCAAGGAGCCAGCCAGTGGAGATGTTTCAAGTGGTCAGAGGTCTTTTACTCATAGGCCCAAGAGGAAAATCCAGACCACTGTTGCACTTTGCAGATAAAATCACTCAAATCTGATTTAAGACGCTATAATTGATACAGATCCAGTAGATGTAACTTTGGCCCTTGTTTGTCCAGTGGCAATCGATACTTTTCAATTTGTGCAACCCAAGGATATAGATAGGATTCTTGGTGAAGTGAGAGCCACCACATCTAAATTAGATCCTTGCTCTTCCCAGCATATTAATAAGATAGAGGACTAGCTGACTGGGTAAAGAAACCACTTCATTGGAAAAAAAAAAACGGGGGGGCACCAAAGAAAAGCCTGATGGCCATATGCAGCCAGCAAGCTACACTTCGCCTTGTTGTTGTGTACTTTCAAGTCATTTCTGACTTATGGTAATCCTAAGGCCATTATGGGGTTTTCCTTGGAGAATTTATTCAGAAAGGGTTTCCCCTTGCTTTCCTCTGAGGCTGAGAGAGTGTGACTTGACCAAGGTCATCACGGGGGCTTCCATACCCAAGTGGGGATTCAAACCTTGGTGTCCAAGTGTCATTATCCAACACTCAAGCCAGCACACCATGCTGTCTCTTTACACTTTGCCTATCTCAATTTGAAAGGGAGAAGGACTAATTTATGTCCACCTTGCCCAATTTCTTGTTAAAGAATGAGACACGCTTCTTAACTGCGGTACCCACCATATTTATAGTTTCCATCATGGGGGAGGATTTAGCAGCACTTAGTCTTGCACTATCCATTGCAGCCTGAAGAAAGAAAAACAAAAACATATACACTCAGAAAACCGAGTTTAAAAAGCAGTAAGACAAAATAGAAGTTGTATATGAAGAACAGACAACATGGGAACCATGCAGCCTCCCTGCTAAATTTTGGCAATACAGCAGCAGCAAAAGAAGCCAATCTGGCCACCTTTTCTCAAGAGACATGGTGACATTTTTCACGTCTCCCACTTGTCCTTTGAATTTAGGCAGCAAGTGGCAGCAAGGTGTGACCCCCAAGAAGGTTGGGGGTGTTCAATATAGACCCCTTCCTCTCATAGAAAACATGATTATTTTAAGCATGCCTGAAGAGTTAGAGAAACAAATACCCTACTGGGGGCGGGGGTACAAATAACAATTCTACACCAAGAACTCCATTAAACTCAAGCACGTTTTAATATACAGTTAGCCTGGCAATTTCTCTTTGCCCTTTTCAAATTAAAACTGATATTCTGAACTGATAATCGTTCTCTTGCGATTAATTGATTTTATAAATCTATTATCTGATTACTTCAGGTTTCCAGAAAGCATTCAACATACAACTGTTGTTTATCAGCTTGAATATGTATATAGCAGGGGAAGGAATTATATGACCCTCCAGATGTTATTGGACTATAACTTCCTTCAGCTGTATCCATCACAGGCAATAGCAAAGAATGCCAGAAGCTGAAGACCAATGATATCTGGGACGCTGCATGATTCCAGCCTTGACATATTTTGAACTGTGAATTTTCAATATGTGTCTCACTTACCTTTTCCTGCTCTGTAGCACGCAGGCTCAAATAATTCAGCACCTGGGGCTCCAACACGCTTAGTGATTCCAACAAAGCAGGGATGAGCTTGGGTGCATGTGGTTTGAGCATTGCTCCAGCACTTTTACTGATCTTCACCAGAGTGTTAATGCTATAAGCAAAGGGCAGAGCAAATGAGAAGGAAGAAAGAGAAATAATTTTACTCTTTCAGTACATTTGAATTAAGTTTTATTTTTAAGAGCCCAGTAAACAGAAACAGTACTTTTAATCTTCCTGTTGAAGTAGTAATAATCCACCACAAGTGGTACTCCACCAAGAACATATGTATTACTATTTAGGATTTTGAAGAAGTTATAATATAGGCATTGCCCTGGTAGCAAAAAGTAGGTAAGTCATCCCTTTATTTTTGCAGCTTTGACATTCACAAATTTGATTATTCAAAAGTGTCATGGCAAGTGCACGTGTGCTCTCCTCTCCTCCTCCCTCCCAGGCTTTTCCCTTTAGAATAAGGAAAAACCGAGGAGGGAGGGAGCAGCTGGGAAGGGTGCACCCCTCTTCCTATGCCTCAGAGAACTCGGGCAAGCTCTGAGGCTTCAGAGGAGGGGCGAGTGAAGCATGCATGAGTCCCCCACCTCTCTTCCGATGCCTCAGAGAGCTCAGGCAAGCTTTCCGAGGCACTGGAGGAGGGGCGAGTTAAGTGTGTGAGTCCGCTTCTCTTACGATCCCTAAGAGAGCTTGCCTGAGCAGGCAGGTGCGCTTCTCTTCTCAGCTGATCCTGTTACAGGGCAAGAGGGAGAGACAACAGAGGCAGGGGCGTGCACTGGGCTTCTACCACTCTCCTGTCTTTTAACGGGGAGGGGTGTTGTACATGATTTTTCCACATTCACTGAGGTCCTTCGCCCCTAACCCCTGAAAATATGGAGGGACAACTGTACTATGCATGGAGCAGAAGTATCCAGGTGGCTGTTGCACAGGAATGGGAACTGTGCAGTTCAAAAGCTGCATCTGACCATTAAGGGGGTCCCATATGGCCCTTGATGCCCCTAGGGCCACCCTGATCCTTAAAAAAAAGATTTGGAGGGCCTCAAGAGCTGTGGTTCTGTTCTTAAAGGCTGTTTTGAGGATCACTTTGAAACATGTGCAAACAGCAATAAACACAGTCTAAAATCTGGAATGTCACTTCTGATTGCTTCTGAAGCAATCTTGCATCCAGCAACCCATCCAGCCCTGATGTAACCAGCTGAGAGCAGCAATTCCAACTGCTTCTATGGTCCCCTGGAAGAAGCCTCTTATGCCCTTTTGTCATTGCTGTAATTTCCTCTCATCGGCCTTCTCTCTCTCCAGTAGCACCTCCTTCCTGAAGAAACAATGCTGTTGTTGCTCACAGTGCTATTGTTCAGTGAAAGTAATAGAAGGCACAGTTCAAAATGTTTGTCTGGTTCAACTCACACATAAGTAAACACATGAAGGATAAAAGTAGCAAAACTTTGGTTAGTTGAGTATGTTCCAAGAAATGTGATTTAAAAAAGGAAAGATTAGGAGAGACAACAACAGGGAAGATACCTCAGAGTCCGAACTTCAGTCACTGTGTTCATCATTCCTTTATCAAGAAGGCATGGCAACAGGACAGCAATTGTTCTCTGGCCAACAGCTCCTTTAGATGGGTCACACATCTTCACACACACCTTAAATAAAAAGAAGAAACTAGTCACCCTCTGTGAACCAGTGTTCTTGAAATAAAATATATGCCACTGTGTAGAACACAAGAAATCGTACTAAGTCAAACAGAGTTGTGTCATAGGTAAAACTCTGCTGATGATCAGTGGAAATGACTATGAGAAAATACCTTGCTTAATGTTTTCAGGGCTAATTCTGCTGCCTTTCGCACAGATTCCTGAAAAAGAAGAAAAGGAAAACATTTTTGCTCAACCTATTTGATGTAACTTCAATGATGATCAACAGTGACATAAAATGTTTTATCTTGAATATCTAAATTTCAGAATTTCTGATTTGTGTCAGTTGCTTGTTTAGAGAGTCAAAGAAAGACCCAGGAATTTGGAACACCTGAACTGAAATAGCAGAGATAAGGACTGAACAGGTCCTGAATCCAATTTAACTCCCAACCATTCCAATGGAAGAAGGCAACACAAAAACCTCCAATGAAAAGCTACATATTTGTTCATTTTCTGTAGGAACCATAAGCTATTTCCCCTCTAAAATATTCAGTACCTTTATATCATCTTGCACTCTAAACAGAGTTTCCCATATTTCTGGAAGCTTATGAATAATGTCATCCAAGGGTCTTCCTCTCAGCAAGTCATTCAGTGCTAGACAGCTATAGCAAGAATTTCATTATTATATGTCAGTACTACAAAGCAATATGAAATAAAACCATTCTGTTTCTCAATACATACAAATTTTGATAAACTCAAAGAACAAATACTAGACAGAAATACCTATATGAACAAAATCTAATTGGATTTTAAAATTCTTATTTACCCCTCATTTTCTTCAAACATACTAACCATTTTAAGACTCCACTTTCCCTGGAAAAAGTAGTCTTACAGTAATTCCTAGGTGTGACATATTCAGTTCAATGGAATTTTATCTGCACCTAAGGCTGCTATCATGATTTCTTGTATAATTAAAATTATATGTGGTGTCACTTTGGATGACATGACAAGCTTCTGAATTCCACCTTGAGAGGTGGGGGAAGTATGCAAGCCATATATACTCGACTATAAGACGACTCATGCATAAGTTGAGGGCAGCTTTTGGGGTCAAAATTGGGGATTTTGATATGACCTGTGGATAGGACAGCCCAGCTGTTCCTTTGGAAGACAGCCATACTGGGGGGGAGGGGGGGGCGGGCAGCCGGGCAGCAAGCGCTTGCCCTGCCTCCTGCTCCCCACCCTGGCTTTCTCATGAGGGGCAGCCAAGTTGGTGGTGAAGCTTGGGGAGCCAACACTGGCCCTCCATCTTCCTTCCAACCCTGATTGTCCTCCGTGGGGCAGCCAGGCTGGGGCCGAGGCTTGGGGAGTCAGCACTGACTTGACACCCTCTTCCCCAACGTGGCTATCTCCTGAGGGGCAGCCAGGATGGGGATGAGGCTTGGGAAGCCAGCACTGGTCCTCCATCTTCCACTCCACCACCCTGGCTGTCTTCCGAGGGGCAGCCAGGGGGAGGATTGGGGACCCAGCACTGGTCCTCCATCCTCCTCTCCCCACCCTGTCTGTCCTCTGTGGCTTGGGGAGTCAGCGCTCACCACCCTTCCACCCCGGCTGTCCTCCATGGGGCAGCCAGTGTTGAACCGAGGCTTGGGGAGCGAGCACTAGCCCTCCAACCTCCTCCTTACTCTGGATGTCCCCTCAGGAGACAGCCAGGCTGGGGAGGAGGCTGGATATCGTATTGACTTGTGGACAAGTCAACCCAGATTTTTTTGGATCCATTTTTAATCTTTTTTTATTATTATTATTATTTCCTTTTACACAAGTATATATGGTAGGAGCAGGAGTCCTACCTTCCTATTCATTTCCACAACTGAAATTCTACTGGAGATAATGGGGAGGGGCATTCTGTTGATATCTTCTCTTCCACTGAGGGTGAGCGGGCAGCAGATATTTGAGGATAGCATATGTGAGTGATCTCCCCCACTGTAAAGGCTTGGGCAATATAGCTCCCAACATTTGCACATTGCCTATCTCACTGTAAGATCCAACCCACTATCTTAAAAAGCCAGTACAGGAAAGATGCATGAGCAGTTGTGGTTTTTCCAAAGCTTCGAAACCTTTATTTTAATCAAAACGAATGGTTTCCGAAATACGCACCTGGACTCTCGAATCCTCCACATATTGCTGGTCAGGTTGTTTATTAAATCGTCAAGAATTTCTTTCATATATTTGTCCACCTAATTAAATGGAAACCAACTGTAAACACTAACAGTCTCCACATATGCAAGAAAAACACGATCCTAGGGATTGTTTTGTATTTAGCTGTAAATTACAATGACATAGATATATTTGAATAATATGACAATCTCTAGACATATGAAAGAAAAACCATCTAGGGTCCAAGTGTTTAGAGATGAAGAAACTTGAGTTGCCTTCACAAGAATAATTTTCCTCGGCAGATAAAATACTGATTGTGAATAGGTACATAATTCTTATATGAAAGAATATGTGCAATTTTGCCATATGTACAAAAGGTGGGAAGGCAGAATCAATCATATGTATACACAGTGAAGCACTCAAATGCAACAAATGCTTTGAAGGAGTTTCCAATCGGGTAGTCATATTAATCTTACTGCTTAGTACATTATTAAGTGGTATAGAAATGTACTTACTATTGCTTGCTATTGCTAATCTATTGCAGAAAAAGCCCTAAACAAAAAGTAGAGGCTTGCTGTATCTTAAATATCAGTATATTTATTATTGCACAAGCTTTTAGGGATCTAGTTCATTTTATCAGATGCTATACAAAAATCTTTATATTGATTAAAATCTAGATCACAATGTTGTGCATGTTGTGATTTTCCCCAATAAATATCAGTTTCGTATCCATGAGTGCTGCAGCAAAATATATACCATTTATCTCTGACCATTTGTTCCCTTAGAAATTTCCCCATACTTTTAAGAGAATCTCCCAATTTTGCCAAACTGTCATGTGTAACAGAAAGACAGGACTAGGACAAAGTTGCACGATGTTCACTTACTGCAGATTTGTCTGTCACTAGTGCATTCCAAATGCTGGTCATAGCCTGTCGAATCCCAATATTAGGGTCAAACTGGTAACGATAGAGACGAGGAAGTAGTTGGGGGAGAAAAGGAGCCAGTTGTTCCCCAGCTTTGGTAGCAATCACGTTAAAACCAAAAGCTGCTCCCTGAGAAAAGAAAAGTACAAACACATCCAAATCTTTAAAGCCTCATTAACATTAATTTAATTCTCTGAAGACATTAGAAAATGCTCAACACCAGCAAACTCCTCATGATTGATTGATCGATTTGGTCAATGAATAACCTGCCCCATGTTGGAACATGTGGGGTAGATACAAAGTAATCTCACATACTGCAAGGGTCCAAAAGATTAGTATAATGTGTGAACATTCCTTGTGTTTGCATTGCATAGTCTGGCCCACTGCAACTGAAGAGCTACCTTGCAATAAGGCTGGATGGCTTTTTGTTCCTTTCCAGGTTTCTGGACTCTACAATGCTGGGCTTCAGATCCAGAACTTGGAAGAAAGATGTTACAAGTATCAACACTGCCTGTAGCACATTATGTTTCGGGTAATGCTGTTACTAATGTCAACACTTTTTTAAAATAACATATCGACTAATAATACCAGGATGGGGAGGTAACAAGTAATGTTCTCTCATTATTCAAACACTGCTTTTGAAGAGTCTTTTTGTAGGATTTGGGCCTTTTTTATAATTTTAACTGTGTTTTTAAAAAAGAAAAAAATGTTTCAAGCAGAGTTCAGATCAGAGTTCAGAAAAGAGGATCAAATTCCTTCAATGAGACTCTAAGCATTCACACTACAGGTTGAATCTCCTTTATCTGAAATTCTGAAATACTCCAAAATCATATACCTGGAGTGGTTAACGTAGTGACACCTTTGCTTTCTTATGGTTCAATGTACACAAAACTTGTTTCCTACACAATTTTTTTTTAAATATTGTGTATAAAATTACCTTCAGACTATATATGTCAGGTGTATGGGAAATGTAAACAAATTTTATTTTTAGGCTTAGGTCACATTTCCAAAATATCTCATTATGTATTTGGAAATATTCAAAAATTCAAAATCCAAAACACTTCTGGTCCCAAGCATTCTGGATAAGTAAGACTCAACCTGTACTATGTTATTTTACTGCTGCTGCTGCTGCTGCTATTTTGTTGTGCCATTCATGCATGCATTAGCAACAAGTATATTACCTTTCGGGAGTTCCACATTGCATGATGATTGGCCAAATTCATGAATTTGTACACCAAATCTGGCTGGTTGAGGTCACTAGCAAGTGAACAAAGCTCCTGGTAAGTAGAAAGACCCTGGCTTGGGAAAACAGAAATGAACCATTAGCGCAGTTTTTAAAAATCATGTGCAGATGTTACCTTAAAGCTGGCGTTCATGATGGATAATTTCAGAATAATATCCTCAAGCATGAGTTTAAATAAAAGGCATTGAATCTGGATAGTTCTGCAACAGCTGAATGCTTTTTTACAACTCAAATAGAAAAATCCTCAAGACAAATCAAATGAACAAATCATATGCTACCAGATAACTGCATTCAGTTCCAGAGAAGAGGTGAAGAATGTTTTTTACACTGGAGGACACACGTTCTTTTTCCGTTAAACTTGGGTGGAGGGGACGTGCCACTGGCAGACCAAATTTAAAACACCACATATACACACACTCTTTGTTCATTCTCTTTTTCCTTGTTATTAATCAGCTGTTCCTTTGGTGGTAGTGAAAGGGAAAGATTATGGGGTTGGGAGGTAGGTTTTTGTCAGGGATTGAGGAGCTCGCTTACTTTTTATGGGGTTTTGAACTACTGCATCTAAATTTATCTTTATCTAAGTGTTCTACCGAATGACTGTGATACCGGGGGCAGTGGAAAAATCCAGGGGGACTTTATGGGGGAAAGGGGCAGCCAGGGGGGTGGTGAGAGGGAGTGAGGTCTTTATTCAAAGCATTGGTGCACAAGAAAAAAAGGGGAACCAGTGGCTTTGAGGAACATAGTGGGGATGAGAGTTGCATAAAACCTCTTTTCAGAGTCCTTTAAAACCACTGCACAGCTTCACGGATCACTTCATGTGGTAGTGTCTCCCTCATATTCCAGCATGAACTTACTCCCTTAACCATATCTTTTGCTTTCAGTGACAGTGGCAGTTAGGAAACTTGCAAAGCTAGCCACAGGGCATTGCTTCTGTGGCCCAGAGTGGCACCATTTGGAAAGACTGATTGACTGGAGCAAGGAGTTAGAGCATGTGGTGGCATGAGAGAAACAGTAGAAAAAAAGAAGCTTTCAAATTTGGGATCCTGCTTAAGCTTTGTGAGCTTCTTGGACTTGGCTGGCAGGTTGGAGCTGAATTGCGGCTCCTGTTTTCTTTCGTCATTCAGGCTGAGAGAAGACGTAGCAGAAGTAAACAATGTTGGTGTATGTGGGAAACATTTGAAGCTGTGTGGAGAAGACATGTCTCTGGCAGACGAGGAGGAGTATCTGGGGTCAATTCTTGGAAAGAGTCCTTCACTTTGGAGTGGCTCCTTTAGTTAAAATCTCTCCCTTTCCCCATCCATGCCAGTCTCCAGTCCAGAGTATGTGGCCTCCGTAAACCCCTACAGAAGCACCAGCTATATCCCTCTCTGCCCTAACGAAGGATTAACAATCTTTTCACACCAGGGAGAAACTTCTCCCTTTGCACCCAGTCATCTTAGGAACAGCAACCAAGCAGTTGGCTGAGCAGTGACCAAGAGGCCTCTTGCCCACACTGGCCTTTGCTAGAAGGGCAGCATGGACAAGAGGCTTCTCGGTTGCTGGTCAGCCAGTTGCTTGGTTGCTGCTCCCTGAATGAGCAGGTGCAAAGGGTGCAACTGAGCTTCTGCATGAGAAGCAACCAAGAAGCCTCTTGCTTGGGTCAGCCTTTGCTACAAGGCCAGCATAGTAAAGAGGCTTTTCAGTGAGTGGTCATGCAGATGCTCAGTTGCTGCTCCCAGGGTCACTGGGTGAAAAGGAAGCATCTGCTTAAATGTGTTGCTTTGAATTTGCAGTAAAACAGTATACCTAATATCAAGAAATACGCGGGCGGGGGGGGGGAGATAGGGGAGGAAAGGGGGCGGTAGCTGAAAAATGTTTGGGGACCACTGCTTTAAAGGCACACTAATAACAGACCTACTATTTATTCCAACAGTTTTCAGAAGCCTCAGTTGAAAAATGGCAGACAACTGCAATTTGCTTTAGATAATAATGCATACAAAAGAGGCACCTCTTTGCCTCTTATCTTTCTCATGGGCTTTGAAAAGAGGTAGACTTCACCTGACACCTTGGTAGGCCAGCTGAAGTGGGGAGCAGTGAGGGGTATAGGATCTGACAAGCTAGAAATACCTCAGTGCTGTTCTAGGGGGAAAACACCTAAAGAGGAGGATGTTGCTAGTTAGTTTTAAACATTGTGTTTGGTGACTTACCCATCTGGAGTCTTGCCAAGACCTGACCCCTGGAACATTACTGTTTCTCCAGAAACTTCATGCTTGACTCTGGAAAGAAAGTGTGCTTATATAGACAAAACCTGAAAGACACTGACTATGTAATATAAAGTCTTCATATCAGAAAATGATACCCATCAGCCCTATTGTTGCAGACATTTTGTGAAAGTAAAAATATACAATGAAGAATAGATCCTGCTCAACTGTTCCTGAAAGTGTCCATCTCACTTCAGATTTAAGAGGCATCCCTGACAAATTCTGGGTTAAAAATTATAATGGGATAAAGAATTTGTTTTGAAGGCTTGTGCACTTTGGATCCTGATCAAACTAACACAACTAGCAGTAATTCAGCTCTTTTAGAAAGGTATGGTTTTGGCTGAATCTATGCAAGCATGAAGGACATCAGCTTGTACAAATAACTAGGTCCATTCATAAAACCAACTACTGTAAGACTTGAAGGAGTCTTCAATAAATGAATCTGTCCTATTTCCTATGCTAGGTATAGGCAATCAAGTGCCGTTTGATTAAACAGCTTGTATAATGGCCATGCTGGCCAGCAGGTTACCTCTCCCTGCCCTTTTCTCATGGCAGATTTTTTACACCCACATATATTTTAAGACTAGGCTGCCCAAATCAATAAGTTACATCACAGAAAAACATCCTGAATTGAAATTATACAGCATGTCACAAGCATAAGGCAGAGAGACAACAGTAAATATACCTGCAGAGTTTAGATGAAATGTATGACACTCTATATTCTTAGATTACTTCCCCTTTGAACAACAAGCCTTGGAACCTGTAAAACTAGACAGACTTCCTTTCCAAAAATATCATTATCCAATCTTTGTCTTTAAAAATTATTTTGAAAGCTCTTACTTTTGCCTAATTTATGGTTGTATGCTTTCAAGTCATTTCCAACTTAAGGAGACCCTAAGGAAATCCTATCATGGCGTTTTCTTGGCAATATTTGTTCAGAGGGGATTTGCCTTTGCCTTCCTTAGAGGCTGAGAGAATGTGACTTCCCCACAGTTACCCAGGGGGTGTCCATGGCTGAGTGGAGATTCAAACCTTGGTCTCCAGAGTCATACTCCAATGCCACACTGGCTAATATATGTATTGAATACCTTTTTCCAGTCATAAGAGTTTCAACCAGAGTTGTAACAAGTTCCTGTTGATCATGTTCATTCCCAAGCTCATACACCAAACCAAGGCCTTTAGAAGCAACATCTTGACTGAGTTCTATAAGTAAAACAAATCAAATTAATATTAAGATGGAATCCTAACATAATTTTTATTATTTATTGAATTTATAATTTGCTAATTACTAAAACAATCAGATCTGCAAGAAAGTACTAAAGCTACAACAAAATATGCTCAACACACATTAAAAACCATAGAACCTTTAAAAACAAGATCAAAGATACAAACAATACCAGAGCATCCCATCCCTCACCTACATTTGCATTTCCACTATATAACATGACACAACTAACCACTCTTTTGTGAAATGGGAAAAAATGTAATGCAACAATACGAAAGGCCAAAGAGCTTGTTATATGCAGATGAGATTTGTGAAAAAGAATCTCCTCTGCTGATCTTAAGAGGGAAATCAAAGCTTTAAAAAGTTACTGTTTTGGATTATAGCTCCCAGAATTCCTCAACAAGCATAGGGAATTCTGGCAGCTATAGTCCAAAAATACAGTCAGCCCTTCGTATCTGTGGGAATTCTGTTCTGGACTTCAACCCCCACTGATGCCAAAAGCCATAGGATCTCAACTCCTGCTGTTTTTAATGATGGCTCAATCTGCACAGCCATGTATATGTACCACCATTCAGGAGAATGGGATGGGGCCAGCCATGGATGTTCCAATCCACAGACAGCAAGCCCATGGTTGGGGCGAGCCAATTGTACCCCTGCCCCTAACCTCTGGGGAAACATAAAAAGCTTACACAAAGCCTGAGACTCAGCCATAGATCCCATCAAAAGCTGAAGCTGAAGTCTTATGTTCCTCTAAATAAACAAGCCAACAAACAAATAAAAAATAATCTAGATAAGGAGAAACATGCTACTGGACCAATTCCTCTCAATCAAAGAGCTACTCAAGCTTTCAAATTACAGAGATCTCTTTATTAGATAGACCTGAAACTCATAAAAGGGACCCACAGAAGGGATGATTAAAGATAGAAAGGTTTTTGGGGGGGGTTAAACTGACAGGCAAAAAGAAGTGCTTTCAGGCTGACTTGAAGGTGTGGTGTTTAGATGACACAAGCCTTGAAGCCAGTAGGAAAGTGCTCTCTAGGCGCCTTATGCAGAGAAAAGCCGTTTCAAAAAGAAGCAGCTTTTTTTGCTTCTTCCTCGCTTGAAGCCTGGTGTACCCCAGGGCGCAATATTGTCTCCTATGCTGTTTAACATTTACATGAAGCCGCTGGGAAAAATCATCCGGAGACATGGGGCAGGATGTTATCAGTACGCTGATGACACCCAAATATATTTCTCTATGTCTCAGACTGATGCAGTGACTAAGGATGGCATCTCTCCTCTGAATGCCTGTCTTGGGGCGGTAATGGACTGGATGAGGGAAAACCGACTCAAGCTGAATCCAGGTAAGACGGAGGTACTTGTTATAGGAAACCCAAGCCCAGGTATGGAATTATGTCAGCCAGTTCTGGATGGGGTCACACTTCCCCTGAAAGACTCTGTTCGCAGCTTAGGGGTGCTCCTTGACTCGTCGCTTCACCCGACAGCTCAGGTAGATGCGACAGTCAGGAGCACTTGTTATCAGCTTCGGCTGATACGCCAGCTGCGCCCCTTCCTGGAGCAGGGAGACCTTGAAACAGTTGTACATGCGCTGGTCACCTCTCGATTGGACTTCTGTAATGCACTGTACATGGGGCTACCCTTGTGCCAAGTTCAGAAACTTCAACTTGTACAAAATATGGCAGCCAGGTTAATTACAGGTACTCGTCGTACCGATCACATAACACCGGTTTTGAAATCCCTTCACTGGCTGCCAATTAGTTTCCGGGCAAGGTACAAGGTGTTGGTGATTACCTTCAAAGCCCTACATGGCTTGGGTCCAGAATACTTAAGAGATCGCCTACTTCCATACTGTCCGTCCCGCACTCTAAGGTCCTCGGGGAAGAATCTACTTCAGCCAATAAAATCTAGGCTAAGTTCAGTCACCCAGAGGGCCTTTTCCATCGCAGCTCCGAAGCTATGGAATGACCTGCCGAAGGAGATCCGTGACATTTCTACTCTTACAGCCTTTAAGAAGGCTCTTAAGACGGATCTCTTCCGGCAGGCCTTCCCTACCTAGTTCTACTCCCCATTTACTGTGACTTATGTCACTCTGTCCACCAATTCTTCTCTTAAATTTAATGAGAAGAATTAAATTAAAATTAATTAAAATAAAATCCTTGCCTCAAGAAGAAGAGCCCTCCCTCCATGACATCATCATCAGACCTGAGAGGGAGTGAAAAAGAGAGGCCCAACTTCCATCAGGCCTAACTGTGAATGTACTCACTTTGCTCTCTTTAATTTTATTGTATTTTATTTATTTATTGTATTTTATTTTCTTTATTTTTACTGTTGTAACCCGCCTGGATTCCTTGTGATTGGGCGGGCTATAAATAAATC
>NC_056523.1:206241452-206305825 GCF_019175285.1 Sceloporus undulatus
ATTATTATTATTATTATTATTATTATTATTATTATTATTATTATTATTATGTGGTCATGAAATGAGCACTCCAGCTGTTGGTGGGGTTTCAATGTGGCTTCAGAAAAGGCAGCTTCAAGCCACTTTTTCCTGCCCATCTGTTTTGCCCCAATGTTAAGAGGATTAGCTGTGTTCATTTTTTTGCAATAAGGAAAAAACCCAAACTTTACAGTTTTAAGAGTAATTTCAAATTAGGGTTTAAATAAGGTCGCTGATAGCATTTGATCTACTATCTGCACTAAGAGGCACTCCTTCCCCAGGGCGTACTAATGACTTCTTTTCCAATAAAGAGGTACATGTTTTTAATCAAGAGGCAAACTTTTATATAAACATTCCTACTTACCATCACTTTCAGACAGAATTGAGACAAATGCAGTTTGAATTTCTTTGAGATGAGACTAAGGGAAGAAAAAGAAGAGAACTTAGTTTTTAAATTGATTTTACTTTAACATTTGAAAACAATTGTTTCCCAAAAAGCAAACAAAAACCCAAACATGAAAGTAAAATCCAATTTCCAGGAAAAAGCAGACTGCAAGACCATGACACCTATGAAGGCACTACAACCTGTTTTTTCAGGTATCTCCTTTGTACACATAGTGAGAAGGGAGAAAGTATACACAATAACAATATTCACTCACTATTTTTCTGTGTAGCCTTCTGAGAAAATACAAGTTGAGTCTCCTTTGTCTAGAATTCCAAAATCCAAAATAATCCAAAAACCAAAATTGTCTACATGGGTGGCCAAGATAGTGACACTTTAAACTTGGGTCCCATCTCCAAAATATCTCATTATGTACATACAAACATTCCAAAATCAAAAAAAATCTGAAACCCAAAATACTTTTGGGTCCTACGAATTTCAAATTAGGGAAACGCAACCTGCAATACCTATCCAGGCCCGATGAGAATACTACCTATAAATGCCAAGGGGTTCTTTGTCCACCCATGTAAGTCATTGCAGAATGAGTCCTGCTGCCAAAGCCTTTACAGGACCAGGCCTGAGCTGCCAGAGTCCTGGAAGGATCAGGGCTAAGCCAACAGGCACAGCCCTCTCTATTCATACAGGGCACCTACAGGTACAGCCATTTAAAGGCTGCATTAGCCTCTCAACCCTTGCCAAAGCAACACAGTTTTCTGTGCCTGTAGCTGCTAAGGTTGCATTCTGCCTTGTCTTGCTAGCCTTGCTGTGTGCAGACCTTGGTCTGTTTCCTGACTTTATCTCCTACCTCTGGCCCACTAGGTTCTCTAAATTCACCACCCATGGTCCTGGTCCTGGCCACCTGCCTTGGAATCCAAGCCGTCTATGCCTCTGTCCTTGACAGTCTCCTGTCTTTTAACTTTACTGTGCTACCATGCCAAAAGGCTAGGCTAGTTAGAACACATGGGCAGGGATTTCTCTGTGGCAGAATTCAGACTATGGAATTCCCTGTTAAGAGAAATCAGGCTAGTTCCATCCATCTTCGGCTTCTGTTGTACAGCTAAGACACCTGCTCTTTGGTCTTGGATGGCTGCTCTAGCTGTGTGAGGCATTCCAAACTATTTTTAAAGAAATTATTTTAGTTTTGTTTTTAAGTAATGTTTTTATCTGTTCTATATCCGCTTAGTAGGCTGTGAGGCAATAAATAATGATTTACGTAAAAACATAAATAAAATATCCACTTTTGCCCAGTAAGAAATTTACTGTATTTTCTGCCAGAGGAGGAAAAAAGTAGGAACCCAGAATACAGAAACTGAGGCAAAAGACAATGAAAAAAGCATGCTAAGGAAACAAAAGATTAACAAGAGATTCATCATATTTTTTACCTTAATCTCTTTGTGGGTGCTCAGCCTCTTCACCAGTGATAAAAGCCAGATACAGGACGCTTGTCTTATGTGAGGGTTTGGGCTGACAATGTGCTTATTCAAAATGGCATCCAGAACCCAGGGAACCACATCATTAACTTTCACATCTATTACAATTTTAAAATGTGGACAGAGGAAGAAAAATTGAGTGTTTGGATACAATTTATTGCTCATGTTAAATGTTCAGCATCTGACCCCTTATTGGAATTTGACCAAGTTCAGGTGTCTGTGTGTGCTTGGATTTATGAAAAGCTGTAACACTTTTTGATGATTATAGTCGAAATCAGGGCTGTTATGCATTAACTTTTGACACCTGAATCTCTCAGAATAACAGCCACCACACTGGGAACAGGGGGTTCATATTTATTTGTACCTTGGGTCTGCATAAACAGATAGCTCTACACACCTGCCTAGCAAACTCAAGTGCAGCACAACTAGATTATCGCTAGATGAGTCCAAAATCTCCAGCTCAGCTGAGCAAGGATTTTGTTATGGCAAAGCTGATCCACTTACTATTCCCACATTTAAAGCTGAGTGTAGGTTTCAAGCTTGTTTCTAGTTAAATGTGCAGGCACAGTTTTAACACACATGTAGAAATCTCTCCATTTTCGCAAGGGATCCTTTTCCGACACCCCCCTCCACCACGAAAACAGAGGCCTGTGAATATTCAAGCCCCATAGGCTTGAATGGGGCGCAGCCCTGTGTGTGTGCACCATTGAAAATAGTGGGTCACCCCTCCACAGATATTCAAGGTTGCGGATCTCAGATCGCGAGTTAGGAGGGGTAGCTGTATATTCAACTGCAATGTGAATCAAGTGTTTAGGTGACATAGGAGAGGAGTGATAGGAAAAGAAAAGTAACTAGTTCCCACCAATAGATTTCTAGCACTCAACTCAGAAAAAGTACTGAATTCACATTCACATTGTTTTATGTTCCCCATGTTCACCTACCAACAGGAGGAGTATATTCTTCTTCAGCTACCATCCACGCATCACGGGCAGCTACAGAGCTGGTTCCTACAGCAGCACTAGTAATTGCTTCACCAACTGTGAACTGTAGCTCAATTTGCTTTGCCTGTAGAAGACACCATCAGAAAGCACCACCTTTAAACTTGATCACTTGCATACCAAACAACTCTCTGTAGGCAAGAAACTGATTCTTGTTATTAAAAAGAGCAAAAAGAAAAAGAAAAAAGAAAAGAAATGGCTCACTTTCGCTCCACCACAACAACACAATAACATGTTCCCCTATCCTTCTTAAAACATGTCATGTAGCCATAGTTTTCCACATAGCTATATTTGCCAAGTATTATGCTGTTATGACAGGGTTGATCCATTTTTAACAAACTCAAAACACAGACAAATTCGCTGGCAAAGTAAAGAGTAAGGTCTTCTGAAAGCTGCAATCAGCTGTAAAAATGAGGAAATTCCACAGTTGGTCAAGTACAAAGCACTGAACTTCAGGGAAAGGCCTACAGCTGCCCATAAGAAATGACTGAACTATAGGAGAAGACAAGCCTGGATGCTATTTCTTACCTCAGTCAAGAGTCATGAAAATGGACCTCAAGGGAGGTGAAAAGAAGGCATTCTCTCCTCAAAGAGATTTGCCTTTATACAGTAATTTCAGAATGCTTTATCTCCTACATGTCACCATAAAGTTGCAACAGGCTGCTGGAAAGGGACATAGCCATTCATATTACATCCACCAACTGCTTGATGTCGATGTTGGGTGTGAAAAATAAGAAAGACCCTCTTTTTTCCAGAATTTGGAAAGCCTACTTTTTTGAGGCTCCAGCTCCCCAAATTCTCCAGCCAACATGGCCTCTGTCCATGCCAGAGGGAATTCTAGGAGCTGTAGGCCAAAAACATATGGTTCCGAAGTTGTGTTCTGGCCAGCTCAGAAACCCAGCAAGCTGCCTGATAAGGCACAAGTCACTCTGTCTTAACAGCTTGCTCACCCCTTAATGCAACTTCAAGCAGATAATTAGAAACAAGACTGCCTACAAAAAAGTTGCTCACGGAGCAACCATCATTTTAATAAACAAATCACTGAACTCACTCAAAACCAAAGTGTAATTTTGTCATCTTCAGTGGACTGGTAAAAATACAACATGAACAACTTAAATACAATTAAGAAACCAGGAACAGAGTGGTACAGTGTTCCATCCTTTCATACACACCTCTTTCTTGGTATTACTAGACTAACTTCAGTTACCCAGAGGGCCTTCTCCACCGCTGCTCCAAAGCTATGGAATGACCTGCCGAAGGAGATAAGTGACATTTCTACTCTTACAGCCTTTAAGAAGGCTCTTAAGATGGATCTCTTCCGGCAGGCCTTCCCTGCCTAGTTCCTCTCCCCGTTTACAGTGGCTTAAGTCGCTCTGTCCACCAATTCTTCTCTTAAATTAAAGAGAAGAATTAAATTAAAATTAATTAAAATAAAATTCTTGCCCCAAGAAGAAGAATTCTCCCTCCATACCTACTGTCTTCATCAGACCTGGGAGGGAGTGAAAAAGACAGGCCCAGTTCTATCAGGTCTAGCTGTGAATTCTGTGACTTATGTCACTCTCTTTTATCTTATTTTATTGTATTTTATTGTATTGTATTCTCTGTATTTTTATTGCTGTAACCTGCCCAGATTCCTTGTGATTGGGTGGGCTATAAATAAATCATCATCATCATCATCATCACCACCACCACAGGGCGCAAACAGACAAGCCAAAATAAAGCTGCTTTGGGTCACTTTGGTGGTATGCTGTTTAAATGATGCATGTGTCCTAAGAGGCCAGAAGCCATGCCAAAGCCATGCTCCTATTGTAAGGACTGGAGCGCAACTTTGGTGCAGCTTCTGGCCTCTTAAGATGTGTGTGTCATTTAAACACCATACCTCCAAAGTGAGCCAAAGCAGATTTATTTTGGCCTGTCTGTTTGTGCCTATTCTTTCTTATGTTTGTCAGCATTCATTACAGTTGAGCATCATAAGTAGCAAGATTAACCACAGTTATGACTGTCTAGGATTCTTAACCATTAAAACCCCAATTAGCTTTAATGGAGCATTGTAAGAAACTGGAGCAATGTAAGAAACCATCCACTACAATTCTTATTTACATCAGAAAGGCAAAGCAATGAAGGGATGAAATCCATAGTCTTCAGTCCTCTACCAAACACTGACATAAGCAATCACCCCTGTTAGGTCTTCCCTGGCAATATTATTTTTAAATACAGATGGTTCTCACATTCAAACTCACACATGACAGTTCCCCAGCATTTTCAGAGATAAATCTCGACTGTAGTATAGCCAAGAAGGTGAATAATTCTGATTACCATATCAAAGTTAACAGAAAGCAAAGAAACAGGGAACACATTCATGTTGAATACACACACATACACAAATATATAATAGAACGGAGATCAAACAACCCAACCTGGAAAAAGCAAAACATTGTTAAGGAAAGTGAAATGGGAAATGCAGAGATAAGTACTGATTTTCTCTGCGACCAAATGCTGTATTGCTAACATACATCTGATTAGGAATAAGACCCAATGAACACAGCAGGACTAGCTTTCAAGTCAACATTCAATGGATGGCACTACACAAAGTAAACTGAAAATCATACTACTCCCAAAAAATTATGGTCGCTTTATACAAATAGTGTGCCCTTACCTAATGTGGGAATCCGTTCTGGACCCTCCCCTCACGTAAGGGAAAAAACGCATATGCTTGAGCCCCATTGGAAGTAATGGAGCTCATTCCCGCAGAGCACCCCCTTACTTCTTCCAGAGCATGCCAGATTTTTTCTGGCGCAGCTTCCAGCGCATGCTGGAAGCTGCATAAGGCAAGCCTGCATATAATGTGTGTGCACTGTATGACGGCAATGTCAAATTATCTAAACATTGCGACAAAACTGAATATGCATTTTTCACTTAGTAAGTGGGCTTGAGTTAACAAACACTTGTTTTAAGCAACACAATGTTTAAAGAGTAATATTAGAGCATTACCTCAACAGAATCCATTAGTCCTTGTAAGAGTAGCTTCTGATGGGGAAAGTCACCATCCCCCACTGGAAAGTAGCCTAGTGTTTGTATAGCTCTTTCCTTCATCTGAAAGAAGAGGGGATTTGTTTCAAATGTCTGCCATGTTTAGGGAGGGAACCATCATCAAATCTCAGAACCTGATCAAGTTTATAGTATTAGCTGCAAAATAAAAAATAAAAATAAATTCTGCCTAAAGTCTTCTGATCACATAATGCTTTCATTCTCTCTCCCATTAATAGAATGTTCCTTCCCCTTTTTCTGAAACAGATATGGTGCAGCATGGTATAGGGATTAATGTCAATCCTAAATGTGATAAACTCAAAATTGCTAGCAATCCCCCTTTTAGATATGGAAACTTAAAAGCTACTATAGTTAATGCTAACATCTCAGAGCAAAAACAACTCTACATCATGATTAATTTGGAAAAAGAAAAGCTTTCATGTGCAATCTATATTTAGTAGATCAGGAACATTATATCTGTACCAAGTCTAACACAAAACAACACATATCCACACTAGGAGTCACACAATGTAAGAGCATTTGCAACTTGTGTTATAACCAGAATTAACATAGTTCTCTAAGATTAAGTAAGTAGGGTACATATCTTACAGAGAGCCAGCATAGTGTAGGGATTATGAGGGATTAATCTCATCAAGAACACCCCGTAATAGATTCACTTTAGGGTCACCATAAATCACAAAAAAGTGAAGGCACACAACAATATATTTTAGACTAATAGCTGGCAGACTGAGCTTGTTACTTGTTTTATTGAATGTACAGAGTTCAGCCTTTTGAAGGCTGTATAAAATTATTCCTATAAAACCTTCACTGTACCTGCAACTTCATGGAATAAAATAAAAAAAGATAAATCCCTACCCCACCCTGACCAGTTTGCAATGCAAACTGTAACTAGGGTTAAGGACTATGATGGTTGAACAAGATTCATGGAGAAAAGTAAAATCTGAATGCAGAGTGGAAGATATTATATATATTTTCTATGATGATGATGATATTAATTTAAAATCCAATCCCTGAACTGCCTCAAGGAGATATCAACAGAAGCTATGATAGTATTAGGATGGAAAGAAAGTAAAAACTGGAACTTGAACAAACTAGGTAAGTATTTGGCAGATAACCTGCTTTTCAATATTTTTAGAGACAGAAGATTAAAATATACTGGAGAAAGGTGGGAAGAAGCTTGGAATTTGGGTTGGGAAATTCTCCTTGACAACGTCAAAAGGAATATGAAGTGCAATGAAGTAAATAATGAACTTAAATCCATATACCGCATACTGAATGTAGGTTTCTAATCGTAAACAGTGTATTGATTCTAACCTCTAATAAGCCGTGGGGGAGGGGGGAGAGAGGCATGGTTATGTGTAACACTGTTTGTATATATGTTAAAACAATTCAATAAAAATGCAAAAAGGTTTAAGTAAAAAAAATATTTAAAAAATTAAAAAATGTACAGTGAGTCCTACATGTGCAGGTCCCTATGCAATGTAACATGTACCAGTAGAAGCATGAGAACCACGTGCCTACAAGTTTTCCCTACCCTATAGGCAAGTCACTTGTATGTGCTCAACTGATTTACACCAATTAAGAATCAAAATAATATCATTTCTTTCTTTTCTTGACAATCTGCTTCCCACTTTTAGCCATAAAGAGACAATGTTTAAATGCCTTGTATGCATGAACCAAAGACACAATCAAAGAAATCATGAAACATAATATCAGTGTAAAACATTACCTTATTGGTTTCCTTGCCAGATGGAATTCTGGCTAGTAAGCTTTCGACAAGATGAAGCTTTGTAAATCCAGTCCCTTCACTGGGGATGGGCAAAGGGGCATTCCTGCCAATTTCCCCCAGTGCTGTACATGCAGCTACTGCCAAAAGTGGTGAGGTACTATCCAAAAAAGAACCTGGTAAAAACAAATGGGTTTATTTCTATATTCCTCTTTTTAAAAGCCCACTGTCTTGAGTTTTTATTCTACCAAGCTAGAAGATCTTGATTTGACTTCCTCTCCACCTTCTCCATCTGTCAGTTTCAAGAGCGTTCTATATATCTCCACTGTTTCTGAAGGTTTCTCAGCATTGTGGAGCAGATGGGAGGTAGCAAAGAAGCAAAGCAAAGGGGGGGAGAGGAAATCCTTAAAGACCACCTCCATTCCAGTTGGATTCCTCCTCTGGATCAGCAGATGAAAGTAGAAAGTTTAGGCAGGATCCAAACAGATTCAAAATTCAAGGAACACCAAAGATGTTAAAAGACTCCTCTTTTATATGAGGTATTACAGCTAGAATTTCCCTTATCCAGAATTCTGGAACCCAAAATATTCCAAAAACCAAAACTTTTTTCATGAGTGGTTAGGATAGTGATGCCTTTGCTTTATGATGGTTCAGTGTACACAAACTTAGGCCTATTACAGACTGCCAAAATAAAGCTGCTTCGGGTCTCTTTGGAGGAATGCTGTTTAAATGATGCGTGCATCCTAAGAATCTGGAAGCTGCACCAAAGCTGCACTCCAGTGCTTAGGAATGGAGTGTGGTTTTGGCGCGACCTCCAGACTCTTAGGACCCATGCATCATTTAAATAGCATACCTCCAAAGAGACCCGAAGCAGCTTTATTTTGGCAGTCTGTAACAGGCCTTAGTCTTATGCACAAAAACTAGTTAAAAACAATTGTATAAAACTAGCATCATGCTGTGTGTAAGGTATATGAAGCATAAATGAATTTGTGTTTAGATTTGGGTCTCATCTCTAAGATATCTCATTATGTATATATATGCAAATACAGGTATTCCAAAATAAAAAAAAATATCCAAAATCCAAAACATCTCTGGTCCCAGGCATTTCAGATAAGGGAGACTCAATCTGTATGACTAACAACATTATACAGAGTAGTATCAAAGGTAAGACAGATATTACTTTTATGTTTAAGGGACCTCCGCTTTAGCTAAAACGTTAGCTCGTAGATGGCCAACTTTTCTATTGTTCACCACTATTGTTCTTCAGACAGTAGTCCAGAGTGGGTCAGGGATAGCATATTGAGTAGTACCAACTAACTGCTACACAAGTTAATAGACTATGTAATAAAGCTGGTGCCATCTAAAAGGAAAGGCTTCACAGGTATGGAGGACTGTGGTTGGGCAGAGCCAAGCCATTACAAACCAAATCTCAAAAAGGTGTCACAATGGAAATTTTTCATACTTGTTAGTGAAACAATGTAAGAACACTGTGGCTGACCTTTAATTACAATTTGGTAGCTTCCAGGAACCATTTAAGATAGCCATCAATTATTTGGCCATATTTGTCAGAGATCAGCTGTAAGATTACATTCTTGTGTCCAGTTAGAAAACACTAATATACAGATAGCTGCAACTAGAGAAATCCAGCACAACTCTACAAGGAGCTGGAAGACCTGGTCTAAATCCAACCAAATGCTGACACAGAACACTGCCTTCCCTTGCCATCCCTACTGAAGC
Organism: Sceloporus undulatus; assembly: GCF_019175285.1. Lineage (NCBI taxonomy): Eukaryota > Metazoa > Chordata > Lepidosauria > Squamata > Phrynosomatidae > Sceloporus > Sceloporus undulatus. The sequence continues at coordinate 206,250,852 of NC_056523.1, forward strand.
CTTTTTTTGACCCTTTCAAAGAATTTAATTTTTTTTATGCATGAAAGGCTGAAGCAGGAAGAGGATATCTACTATTCAATCCATTGTTTGATCCTGCCCATAATTTCTCATGAGTTAAAGTAGCAAAATATCAAGCAACAAAATACAATGCCATAGAGTCTCAGGCCATTATTATTTTATGAGGGCTCTTTGGCAAAGTCTCCTGAACAGAAACTTTCCTAACATTATTCTAAAGATGCTACAATGGTTAAGAGAGAGGTTTTGTTTTTCAGATCTAGTCATTAAACCAACTGGGTCAATATGTTGACTGACCTATAGTTTCTGTTGTCGACTTTATCAGCTGGTCTTGTTCTGGGACAATAATAGTATTTGGGTCTTCTAGGTCATGAAATTCTACCATCCTCGTTTTTCTCTTTGACAAATACCGTCCTACAGTGAATCCTAGAGCCAACAAGGACCCATGCTGCATTTCTAAATTCTGTAGATAAAGAACAACAATCCCAAAAAGAGATGCAATTTGAAACATGATAATCACCTACATTTAGAATGGTACCAGTAGCTTTATAGACATTTAAAATAGGGTTGCAACCTTTAAGCAAGGCTGAGGAACTGTTGGCATTTAGGGGCCACACTGACCCCCCCCCCCAACAGGACCTCAAAGGCTACAACCTCCTGAAAAAAGAAATTTATCCTCAAATATCCCCCAGAGCCCCCAAGAGGTCATATTTGCTTCACTTCCAGATCACTTCCTTTTAGGCAAAAAATGGCTTATCTTGGGCCTACAAAAGGCCAAACTCCAGCTTCCAAACATGACAAAATGTCCTCTAGGTCTGAGGTCTAGGTTTGAGGTTTTTTCCAAAATCAGATGACAGGCCCAGTCTGAAACCTAATTTTAGGTTTAGGTTTAGGTTAGCAGAACAAATAATTTGTTCATTGATAATGGAAGTCCAAGAATGCAATTCTATAGTTCCTATACTTCAGAGTATAAACCATGCTGAGTCCAATGAAACTTACTTCAGAGGTGAAATGTGCAATATTGCACTATACATGTATTCTGAATTATGTACATGAATACATCTTTGCATATGTAGTCTAGAGCTCCAAAAAATCTTTTCTGTTTGATATATAACCTTTGTCAAAAAAAAATTTTTTTTAAATAGAATAACTTGTCAAAATATTCTCCACTCTAAATCTAGAAGTGTGCACACATCTAAATGCATTTTAAAAGCATTTAAAATATATAATTATTTCCAAGATGTCCTGGTATCTCATTTTTCTGGTCATAACTCTGGCTCTTCTTTCCAAATTTATATTTTTTCCAACTGCTTATGCTATTTAATTATAAATTAATTCTGTCCAATTAGTTCAATTTTCTTTAGATCAGAAAAAAATGGAAGGATCATACACTAGCATTTCTATGTTTTCACAGGCATTAAAGAAAACTTCTTTAAAATCAGAAAATGTCAACTCTCTTACATGATTGTCCTTTGCTGTTTTTATCAGATGCTGAACAGATGTTTTAAATTCATTTTCTGAAACTGTTGACAACACTACTGAATAAAATAGAGCAGCCAGCTCCCTCATTTCTTCTTTGTTAGTATTCATAAGGCTCTGAAAAGGTTAAAAGGGAGTAAAAGCTGTTAAAGATGCATCATGTTTTACTAGCAATTTTAAAATCATAAGGCTAATCCTGTAGTCCAACTTAGGGAGTAGGTGAGAAGCATGCACCTCAAAATTCAAACGATAAGATAGGAAAAATGCAGTAGAGGACAGCCTGCATCATCACTACTTCAGCTGACTAGTTAAATCAAGACATATGCAGAACATAGAGGAATTACCTTTATGGACCCCAACTCCCAGAATCCTCAGCCAACATGGCTACTGGCCATGCTGAATGAAGGTTTTTAAGGATTACAATTAAAAAAATAATTTCTCAAAATCAGCAGCAATAACACTAATCAATACAGCTTCAAGTCCTGAAAACTCTTTTATTCCAATTATTTTGTTGCTCTACCTACAGAACAATCTATTTTTGCCTTTAAAATTTATCTTTAAACAACCCAACATTCTTAGGAGAAATTGCCATAATCTTTATTTTTTTAACCCTTATTTTACTTTTATCTTTTAAAGGTTCAAGAATTAATATAGTCAATTCTGGTTTTTATTATGGCAAATGGCTATTGGAAACCCAGACTTGAAAGGTAGCTAATAAATATATTTATATGATCGTTTAAAAACCAATGTTTCTAATAAATGTCCTGTAAAGGACATCTCTATATTTATAGGGGAAAAAAGGTAAGGTAAAGGTAGTCCCTTGACATGAATGTCTAGTCGTAACTGACTGTAGGGGACAGTGCTCATCTCTGTCACTAAGCTGAAGAGCCAGCGTTGTCTGAGGACTACTCCAGTAGTCATGTGGCCAGCATGACTGCACCGAACGCAGTTACCTTCCCATCGAAGTGGCATCTATTTATCTACTTGCATTTGCATGATTTCAAACTGCTAGGTTGGCAGAAGCTGGGACTAGTGACAGGAGCTCACCCCATCATGCAGCACTCAGGCCTGAACTGCCAACCTTCCAATTTTCAGATCATCAGAATTAGTGTCTAAACTACTAAGCCACCCCATCCCTTTATATATAGCAAAACTTGTCCATTAAGGCAGACTTAACAAACATGTCATAATGTCTGCCTGTTAATCATTGTTAATAATGCTGAATCCCTACTCTTTATCTCTTGAAGGGATATGACTCCTTCCTCACTGTCAGAAAAGTAAAATTTCCTGAAATTAAAACATATCTCTTTCTTTGAACATACCTTTATCCAATCCATTTTGTCAATAAATCTTGTAGCTAGTTTTTCAGGATAGACTGAAATAACCTCCAACAAACAGTACATGACTGGCAAACCTACATGATATTATTAAAAAAAAAAAGTAGGAGTGTCAACATTGCCAAATTATTTTAAAAACAGCTTCATTTATACCAGTTCATACTGAACTAACAGTGTCTAAGCGGTTTACAATTGTAAGCTAATAGACCCCAACTAACTGCAAGTGTCTGGAAAAATAAATCATACTTCTATTGGATTATTTTTGTAGTGCAAATATAGCCTAAGTTACCCAGCTGTTCCATACAGTAACACAGAAATATCTGATGCAGTATCTAGCATGCACAGCACTTCTAAAATTGGGATACTTGTAATAGATAATGGATAAAAACACAGGCAATATTTATAACATAGCACAAGCCCTTACCAGTTATTTCTGAAAGTCCTCAAGGCTCTAGACAGCTCAAGTGAAGCTACTGAAACTAAACCATAATCTTGCCATTCATGACACAGAACCTACTTCAATTCAAGCAAAGAGTGGCAAATGCAGTAACCTGGATTACTTACCTCTCATTTCAGGCTCTGTATATCTTATCTCAAGCTCCGTATATCTCAAGATCAAACTTAATTTTACTTTGAGAAACTACTTTGGAATAAACTATTTTAATAACTGAAATGAGCAACTACTTATGCCCAAAATATGGTTATAAGTAATATGATCATTAACAAGAATATAAATTGCTGGAGGGAAAAAAACAGAACTAAATTGGATTTCCTTTTCTCCCTTAAAATGAGAATAAATCTGAATATAATTCAAAATCTACATGACAAGATGGAAAGCCAAGCCAAACCACACCATGAACTCACCGACACAGAACCCAAAAGCAGGAAAGATGGAAGAATGAGAGGCGGAGCTGCCAAAATCCCGCGATACTGGAAGTGATGCCACTTCCGGTGTCGCTGTGATGAGAAGAAGTGATGTAAGAGGGAAATGGGAAAGGCTAGACTGCTGGAGGCAATGGAATGCATGCAGAACAATGGAAATACAAAAAGCTACTATTTATGCATTGGGGATTGCAAGATTAGAAATCTTAAAAAATTAAATAAAAGTGAACTAAGAAACTGACTCCTGACAAGAGGATTTAAACTTTTCTTTGGAAATCAGAGCTCTCCAAGTCCTCCTTAGCATCAAATAACAGTAACACATCTAGGTATTTTTGAGACATCCTATGGCTGAGCTAATTTAAAATGATACTGCAAAATTAAATTCTTAATACTCTTTTCTTAAATGCTCAACTGGTACTGATGTTTGTTAGAATTATTTTGGTAACAGGTTAAATTAGGTTGTACATCTAAGCTTTTCGGGCTCAGTAAACATGACTCATTTTTTAGTTAACTGCACAGTATTTTTGAATTGCTTGAAAGTTTTTCTATTGTTTCTGCCCTGACATCTTTGAATATAGGGCAAGATACAAATACTTAAACAAACACAGAGAAGCTGATTGTAACATGAGTGACAACCAGAAACATGGGCAGCTTTTTAAAAAGGACTGGGGGTGCAAAATTGAGTCTTCAAATAGCTATGGACCATCAAAGTTAAATGGAACTTCCAGATACAGAGGCTGTGTAACTGGAGTCATTGCTTTCATGAGCACCCAGAAGCATCTGCCTGACTAATGGGGAACAGAGTGCTGGACAAGATGAATCTTAGTCTGATGCATCACATCAGCCCTTATTTTCTTAGGAAGTGATCATCTCCACACCTAACAAAATGACTGACAGCAGTCAATGAATTCGTCTTCTGAAACAGCACATTAAATATACAGCCAAGCAATGCTTTTATGAAGTCAGTAATAAAATAAGAATTATTTTTTTATGGCTCACGACTTCTCACCTCCAACACCAGAGAGCAGCTGCTGAAGGAGACTTATATAGATCTGCACAGGGTTGCTTTCACCACCCTTTGAGGTTGAGGATGTTATAACATGTCCAGACAGGAGATTTCTTATATAACGGCCAATGGCTGGGGCATGATCTTGCATATCCGCTAAACTCTGAGAGGTGGGCACCACACCAGCACTATGAGCAAGACACATTCGAAGGTACAGCACTATCTAAGCAGGGACAAAAAAGAAAAGGTTAGAAAACAGGACATGCAACACAGCGAACCATTACCACTATGAGTCAGGTGTTTAGTTCCCTCAATTGCTACTCAGCAAATGAGTAATGGCCAGAATCCTGACAGGACACTATGCTAACAGAACAATAATTATGCAAGTGGTTGGGTTTTTCCAAATATCGTGTACATTTGGTAACTAGTGCAGCTAATCAATCTAGAAGTACACAGCCCTGTCTTTCCTTTTTTATTTTGGGGGTGGAAGCTAACTGACTATTGCACAGTGAATGAGACCAAAGTCACAATGCATATTAGGCATTTTGTGCTACTACAGGATCCAGCAAAACTACACAGGAGTAAATTTATGCTATGCTATGCAAAAAGGCTATAGGATGTTAACCTATGGGTCTACTCTCACTGGGACTAGTAACAGGATTCAGACCTATATATTTTGGGTGGCTACATCAGAGACATGATCTGGTCAAGTATAACATCCTCATACACATACCTCTCCAAAGGTAGCTGGGTTGAAAGGCATGACTGTAGTCCCAGTCATGTATTTAGCAGGAGTTTTCATTCTATGAGAAGCCTATGACAAACAAGTAAACAAAAACGTCAGGGTATTTGTTCAAAAGCCCTACTGTAAATCTAGTGCAATTAAAATTTATCACCCAACATCATATAAAACTCTTGTGTCCTTTTCCTTGGGATTACTATGGCAACTCTCAGCTTAAAGCTCAAAAAGTAAAAGGGAAATATAATTATCAATCTGTCCAGCAACTAAAGGCATGATGGAGCCACCAAGAAGAGAACCCAGTCAGACTACCCTGCCTCAACCCCAGCCTTCCAAAGAAACCAGCCAATCATAGCCCTCAGTCACTCCATATTATAAGCCATTCTGAAATGTCCCACTTACAGTTACTCAGTTTTTATGCCACAATAAAATAATGTATATCTTCACAGGACTGAGTATCTTGTGTATATCCAGCAGTAACAATGCAAATTAAACCTGTTCTAGTTCCAGGTTGTAACATGACAAAATGTGGAAAAGTCAAAGTGAATGTGCATGGATATTTCTGCAAGGCACAGGGCCTTTTTTGCATCTACGTAAGTCATCTGGGCCCAACTATACTCCTAGCAGTAGGAAGGAGTGGGCTGCATGGCCTCCAGTTTCTGATTGCATCATATTCTATATTATAGAAAAGATGACACCAACACTCAATATTTTTCTTAGCAATCCTATCTTGAGAGTGCATACCACAAATTCCACCATCACTCTCTGCATTTTAATATTTCAATTATAATCAGCTCTTCTATCCACCCCCACAAAAAAAAAGAATCATAAAATATATATTTTTAATCTATTCACTGAGTTGGTCACTGGCTTATAGAGCATTTCACAATAAAACAGTTTTTAAAAATCTTTGATGGCAGTATCTTAGTAAAATTGAACAATTTTATTTTTAGTTTTACTTTTTTGGTTTTACATGCAAAAATGAGGTTCTGTGCTGATGTAGCAAAAGGATAATTAAGTTGCTGAGGTGCAAGGGTCAGCCCTTTACAGTATTCTGTAAACCGGGCACGGAGAAATTTAGGCCATCAGGGGAGTCTCATTCAAGTTGCCAAATTCTTCACTCAGGCATCATCCTGCTTCTGGGGCAGAAAGCAGCTCTTATATCCCATTCGAAGCCAGTCATAAATGATAAATTTTCAGTGGGAAAGCATATCTCTGATCGGTAGATGTCTGAACAGCTTTTCCTTGCTCAGCAATGTGAAAGGGAAACTGAGAAATAACACACACACCTCACTGCACTAATCTAGATAGAGCACCTGAGAAGAAGGTGGATTAGAAGGGTGTATGTGAAAGAGAGAGAGGGCCCAAATAGACAGGCCAAAATAAAGCTGCTTCGGGTCACTCTGGAGGTATGCTGTTTCAATGACACACGCATCTTAAAAGGGCAGAAGCTGCGCCAAAGCTGCACTCCAGTCTTAGGACTGGAGCCTGGCTTTGGCGTGGCTTCTGGCCTCTTAAGACACATGCAACATTTAAACAGCACACCTCCAAAGTGACAGAAAGCAGCTTTATTTTGGCCAGTCTGTTCGGGCCCAGAGTGCAAAAGACAGAATTGTGTGGATTAGGGAGAGGTTTTTTTTTAATGGTGCAATGATGTGTATTCATGCACATATGGATGTGTGAATGTTGTGTATATGATTGTATGATAAAGACTGTATTCATGCACTTTGGATATGTGCCTCTCCCGATAGGTTTCCTGAATATCAACCCAACCCTCAGACAAAAACGAAGTTGCCTCTCCTTCCATAAGGCATTCATACCACTCAACAATCCACTCTACAGAAAAGGTGGGGATCGCAAACACACTACAGCAGTCTGCAGAGCTCAAGAGGGGAAATACCAAATGTAAAAAGGAGATGCCAGCTGCTGCAATTCAAGAGCGCTGTAACACCTACCTCTGCAAAACTGGCAAGCAATGGGAGAGAAATTGGACAGCATAAACAGACTTCGGCAGGAAAAGCTAATTAAGAGCACTAGTCCTGCAATAGTTGCAGAACAAGTACTTTGCATGCAAATAGGAATAATGTAGGAATAATGCCACCTGACACCACTTTAAGTACTGTATCTCCATCCTATGGAATCCTGAGATTTGTAGTTTTACAAGATCTGTAGCTTTCTCTGCCAAAGAAGGCTGATGTCTCACAAAACTACAAATTCCAGGATTCTGCAGGATGGAGCCATAGCAGTAGAAGTGATATCAAACTGTATTACTTCTACAGTTCAAATGCACTCTTCATCTCGGGAACCACACCATGGTTAAGTAATTTATCCATTCCCCTTATACTCCGTCTTTAAAACAATAAAAATTATTATTATGAAATCAAGTAGGCAAATAGATAGGCTGAAAGAACAGGAAGACCAATCCCACAGACATCCTGGGAAAGATAACTTTATAAAGCTGAGGAACAGTCCCTCCTACTGGTGGAATCTACTCTCATCACAGTCAGAGAATACACCAGAAGCAAGGAATCCTCAGAAGGTCATAATATACAAGGGGAAACTCATAGGGGGAAAGAGTAATGTCTAAACCAGGAAGGAGTTTAGGACAATTGCAACTGATTGTTTTAAAAAAGCAGATAGTAGGATCAAAGAAGAGGTAGCATCCCAAAAATAAAACATACACAGGTCTTCTAAGTTACCTTGACCATGTAAGAAAGAATATAGGAAGAAAGGGAGCTTTTTCATAGTTATTCAGACCAATGGTTCATCTAATCAAGCACAGCTAATTCTGACTGGCAGCACTCTCCAGCATTTCAAGCTGAATTCTTCACTTCCTCTAACTTTAGTTCCCCAATAGCATCCCATCAAAATACTAACCCAAGACTTGCACTGCATTGGTTCTAAAATCTAAACACATGCCCAGGATGATAACACTTTAACAGTTAATTAATAAATAGAAATCAGCTAACTATTACAAGTACAATGGGCCCTCAGCATCCACGGGGATCCATTACACTGCCTCTTTCTCCTCCTTCCTCCTCCTCCTCTACCCGCCACCACCTCCACCTCTTCCCCGCCGCCGCTTCCTCCTCCTCCTCCTCCTCCTCCTCCTCTTTCCCTCCATCCTCTTTCTCTCAGCTTGTGGCATGCCACCCCTTCCTCCTCCTCTGCCCTCCCTATAGGCCTACCATCCATGGAAGCACAAATCCATGGATGGCAAGTCCGCTGATAAGGAGAGTCCACTGTATTATATAAAATTATAAGGGAGACAGTGTGGTACAGTGGGTTCTTCCCTTACGTGGAGAGGTCCATTCCGGACACACACACCCTCGCATAAGTGAAAAAACATGTATGCTTGAGCCCCATTGAAAACAATAGGGCGCATGTAGCACAGCGTGTGCACCACTGTTTTTCCCACTGTGCAGCTTCAGCGTAAGCTGAAAACTGTGTATGGCACTGGCACACTATATAGTGGTTTGAGAGTTGGACCACAATTCCTAGCTTAGCCATGAAACACACTGGGTGACCCTAGGCAAGTCACAAACTCTCAGTCTCAGGGGAAGGCGATGGCAAACCTCCTCTGAACAATCCTTGTCAAGTAAAACCCCATGATGGATTCGACTTAGGATCGCCATAAGTCAGAAACTGATTGCATACTACAGCAACAATATAGAATTATGTCAAAACATCTATCAGCTTCTTTCACCATTTCATCCATATCTTCCTTTAAAAAGCTCAGAAAGGCTTATGTGTTGTCTGCCAAATATTCTCTCACCTTCACAGGTTTCAGAGACAGGCTTTCCTGTCTGCAGCATTAGAACTGGGGTCAGATGTCTTTCAGTCACTCTCTTACTGGGGAGAAAGTGGAACTAGACTCTTATGTTGAGATATTATACAGATTTTGCCACAGTAAGTAATAATTAAGCTAGAGCTGTGTACCTTCTCTTGGATATACTGCACCATTTCTGGAAATGAAGGCATCTGTTTACCAGCACTTTCTTTTTCATTTTTACTAGGAAATGTTCTCAGTGCACGTTGTGCTTCTCCGTGTACCTCCTCCCGCCTTTCAAATCAAAAGAGAAAAACAGTTTGTTTATTTATTTCATTTTTATGCTGCCTTTCTCCCAAAAAGGGACCCAAAGCAGCTCACAAGATAAAAGCACCTTAAAAACATTTTAAAAAAACAATCAAAATAACCTCAATAGTGGTGCATGCATGCAGCTGTGCTGCCATCAGTGACAATGGAACGTCAATGGCAGCATGTGCACATGGCCACACTGCCATTAGGAACAGCTCCCATTGTCCCCAGTGGTGGCGCATGTATATGGCAGTGTCGCCATTAAAGACAATGGAACTCATTGTCCCTAAGGGCTGTGTGGTCACGTGCATGCGCCACCATAGGGGACAACTGGGTCTTGCCGTCTTCGGATGGTTGATAACAAGGGCCAACTGTATATACATATTTGATACTCCTGACCCAATCACATGGAATTCTTTAATCAGTGTATTACTCTGAATCAATGGCTAGTTCACATATAATGCTAAACTGTAACTTTGTGTGTTGTGTATAGGCTAGAATGTGTCTGAGCAGAGCCAAGAGCAATAATAAATTAGAGTTTTCATTCATTTCAGCAGATTTCTTAATTGCCATTATGAGTGAACAAGAAACTGTGTTTTTAAAAACTTAATTTGGGTTCAGTGGTGGGAAATGCAGTCATCCCTTCTAATTTGCAGACTTGAGAGATCGTGGTCTTGCTTTTCACAATAGCAAGGTGGAGAGGGATTAAAATGCTGTGCATGCCTAAGGCACACGCATGCAGCTGCACATGGGAGCACACACCCATTATAATCAATGGGCTTTGAATATTATTATTATTTATTATTATTATTCATAATCCACCTGGTATTTAAGACTGACAGAAAGCAGATCCTGGAAGAGCCAGTCCCCCTGCCCCAAGAGGCCCTGTGCTCCTTCCTTATTCAGTCCAGAGTCCTGGGAAACTTTCCACAACAGATTTGGAGGGCTTTGGGGAAGAAAAGGATAACTCCTCGTTGTGGATGGTGCATGGGAAGTGAAAAATCATATCTTCTTTAACCTTCTAATGGGGATTCTTTCATCAATTGTTGCCTTGGTGTCTTTCTTGTATAAAGCCAGTCTTCAGATACTAGTTTTCTTTTATGACAGCTTTAATGGTGTTCCCTCCCTCGCCAGCTTTCTGTCAGTCATCTGTATTTAGCTGGACCACTATAGGTTCAGCCATAAACTACTGAGCTGGAACAGCCATGTTCTATTAGCATAATGCAGGACAAGTTCACTGAAACAATCAACTGCAAGCTTTTGGTTAACTCTCTTATATCTCAAATCACAACAAAGTGTAGCTATACAGAGCACTTGCTCCCATCCATTATTTCTTATGCTTCCCTCCTTATAAAACTTACGGATCTCCTGCAGCTAAAAGAAGTAAGTATCTCGAAGGAATGTGATCTGATGGAAACACTGTGCTGGCGAATTTTACAGCCACCTGACGTACTTGGACTTGAGGCTTAAAAATGAAAGAAAAGGAGACATCATCAAGCTGTTTGAAAAACATAGTTCCCTACATGAAGTAAACACAAATAAGCTTTAAAAAGAAGTTTAAAAGGCAGCTATGGGGAGGGGGGAGGATACACTTCATCTATCATTTAGCTAAAGGAGCAAAGCCACTTTAGGTTTTTCATAGTAATCAGAATTACTGATACTGGAAAGTAGTATCACCTTCAATACATTTAAACCTTTTGCCCAGTGAAACTGCAAGTGGTCAGCAAACATGGCAGTATCAGTTCAAGCACTGCCAGAGCTGGTGGACCAAAATATATAGCATAGCACAGCACATTAGGTCTAGGGCAAAGAGATGGGTTCTGAAGATATGACTAATACATAGTAACACATGTTCACACAATGTGAAGCCCTCCTCACCTGTGCAGCTCCGGGCCGTGGGTATTCGCCTCCCTATCTTTTCTTCCGCTCCCTCTTTGCCCCCCCCCTTTTTTTCTTCCCTGCTCATACCCAAATTCATGTGAATTCCCTCTTTTTCTTAGTCAATACTTCTGTGTTGTCTTTCCTAAGACCAAAGATCTTTGGCAATACAACACACTGAGTGGCAGTTAAAAGGCATTCTGGCTAACCTCTACAGGCAAGCAGTTGAGACTATCATAAAAGCCTTCAGTGTTCTGAAATAGAGAGACTGGGTTCATTTCTTATACTACCTTTATATAACTGATACGTATTATCTAAAATCAGACCATTCTGGAACACAGTGGATAGATACAATCTATTTTTTCTGCATTACAAAAACATGAGACACCTTTCAAGTAGATAGAAATGTTAAAAGAACAAGAATTTATCATTAATGTTATAAAAACCTGTATACAAATCTCAGTAGCTTCAAAGAATTAACATGAAAAGATATCCAGGCTTCCATATTCTCTGTTAACCTACCTTAATCAGGTTAGAAGCCACTAGTGCCTCCATAAGAGTGCGTGGTGCTCCTTCTAAACTGGTGTATGCTCCAACCATCATAGACAAGGCCTCCTGAATAGCAAGTCTAGTATCAGGTTCTTCCTGAAATAAGATAAATCTGTTAGTACCTACCATTCAAATCAATTCTATGAAAAATAAATAAATAAATAAATTTCTAAAATCATCAACCTTAGAAAGGGCTTCAAAAAACTGCTGAACTAATGCCAGGTCCTTGGTGAACAGCTGAGGTATTCGACTAAAACGAAGGGGAAAATTAATACTTTGAAAGAGCAATATTCAAGAGTGAAAAAAATAACATACATTAGAATTAGCATATGCTATTTATACAGTTTAAGTATGTTATTTTTCATAGTCTTATTGGTACAACACCATAAACACAACTGAGCTAACAACAGAGTATAATAACCTTAAACATATTAAACACTATCTTCAACCAGAGTAAAACTAATTTAAAATTGCAGTGCCTAACATGTGTCTAACAGAAACCAACTTGAAACAGATCTCCAGAGGTTTTTTTTTTTTGGGGGGGGGGGGGAGGATATGAATTTATGGTTGTGATACATACTTGAGTCATGATGAAAATCAAGAAATTCAAGACCACAACAGAAATAATTGGAAACCTGACAGCACAGTCCCAACTGTTATGAAAGGGGGGGTGACTACCAAGTAAACATGAACAGGTTTGTAGCCTAGAAAGACTGTGCAATCTTATGCATACTTACTTTGAATCTCATTGTGTTTAATTGAACTTACTTGTAATTGCATAGGGAATGCTTGCACAACTGTGTTCATCCATGTGTTGCTGAACTCCAGCTCCCTCCAGCTCTATCCAGCCATACCAAAGGTATGGCTCCCTCCAGCATTATCCAGCCATACCAAAGGAAAAGATATCCTTTTCCAAAAAATCTTGTTGTGGTTGTTGTGTGCCTTCAAGTTCTTTCTGACTTACGGTAACCCTAAGACAAACCTATGTCAGGGTTTTTTTTGGCAAGATTTCATATTTCCTCTAAGACTGAGAGACTGTGACTTCCCCAAGGTCACCCAGTGGCTCTCCATAGCCAAGCAGGGATTTGAACCCTGATTTACAGATGAACATCAACAAAAATTATGACCATAGATCTCTACTTAATTTTAAAGTAGACAATGAAGACATCAAAATAGTTCTAGATTTTTCCATACTTGAGCTCAATCATCAAACAAATAGGAGACTGCAGTCAAGACATCGGAAGAAAACTAGGGCTTGGAAGGGAAGTTATGAAGGAACTATACAAGATATTGAAGCATAAAGATATATCATTAATACTAAATTTAGGATTTTCAATGCATCATATTTCCCATTTCTATGTATGGTTGTAAAAGCTGGACAGTGAAGAAAGCTGACAGGAAAAAAATCAGCTCATTTGAGAAGTGGCGCTGGAGAAGACTTCTATGTTTCTATGATTCTAAGATACTGTGGACTGATGAAACAACCCATGGATGGGACCTACAGCATGTCAAACTCAAGCTCTCCCCAGAAGCAAAGATGACCAAACTGAGGTTGTCATATTTTGGCCATATCATGAGAAGAAAGGACTCATTAGAAAAGACTATTGAGGGCAATAGGAAAAGAGGAAGATCACATTCCTGATAGATGGATAGATTAAATAGAGAAGCCACAGCCATGAATCTGCAAGAGCTGAGTAGCATGGTTGAAGACAGGGTGACTTGGGGGTCTCTCATTCATAGAGTCACCATAGGTCTAAGTAGACTTGAAGGTAGTTAACAACAACTTCCATAGTCATAGTGCAAGGTTCAAACCACCATACAATGCTGCTCCCTCCATCAATATTTTAAAACCCAAACATCCTGCTCTCCTACACTAGTGTGTCTTTACAAGTGCATTCTAAGGCACCTGAGGTGAGATATCAATTGATAATGTCCTGTATTCAGTCAAAACATTGAGCCTTTAATGCAACATTAAAACTCCAACATCAGTTAAAATAATAATAATAAATAATAATAAAACTTGACAGAGTAGCAAGTTATTTTGGTACAATTTGCTGGTATCTCATGAATTTAAATAATTTCTGTTACCTGGACAGTTTTCCAACAGCTGAATAGGCCATTGACAGTAATTTGGGGTCCTTCAATTATTAAAAAAAAAAAAGTAACATCAACAGAAAGAACTATGAATTTAATACACATTTAGATGTCCTAATTAACCCGATTATCACATTTCACCTTGTATCATTCTTCTCATATATTTTGTAATAAACCATGTTTCAAGGACACAAAAAATCCGGAACCAGCATAATTATCTGCGATGGTAAACCTCTTTAAAAATAAAGAAGAGATGGGACTTTGTTCTAAATGCAAAGCTGAAAAAATGGTAGTATATGAGAACAAAACTGCTCCCAGATCCTTTAATTTTACTTTTTTAAAAAAGGAATCCTACTCACTGTGGAACTATACAATATGCAAGACACTGTGGAACAAATTAAGAGTTTGAAACATGCTTAAGTAGCACAATTCCATGTATAATCTGGGAATTGATGACAAAATTTGACCCTCTAAACTTGATGGATTTTATATTAATATACTTTATTCAAATGTTATATCCAAATATGGATGCCTGGTAGTTTCAGAGGTCAGGCAAGTACACTCAGACAGAAAGACAAGATTATTTGTCCTCTATTGAGCACAAACAAGAGATTGGACAGTGTGTCCTTTTCCCAATCCATACCCTTAAATGTCTGCTGATACCCAGTAAAATCCAGATGGCACATCTGCTGCACCATCCAAAACTCCAGAGTCCAGAGAGCTCCCAAAAGGTGCTCCCTGTGCATCGCCAAAAGAAACTGCATAGAATGAGTACAGGAGATACACGTAGGAGCAAAGAACTTGCATGTTATTAAATAAAGCTCTGACTATCCAAGAGTGGCAGTTTCTTTTCTTTACAAGCACTTGCTGTTCTGTATTATACTTTTCATTTGAACCAAACATCAAGCATCTTCTCAGATAAGAACAATTATATGACAGACTCTACAAAAAAGGTCATTCTTTAAGAGGAGCTTTTAAACTCACCTCTTTATATTCATTAATCAGTTTTGTGAGTCCATTCAGAAGCATTGGACCTAATGGCTTGATCTTACTGTCTGGGCAACTGAAATTCAATACATGGAAAAAAAAATTAGGTACGTATTAACTGTACTATTGCAAGACATTCTTTTAGTAAACATTTTCCTTGATAAAGAGATAAATCAAGTGGAATTCCATTCTAATGGAAAACCTCTCTGCTCAGTCATGCCTCACCTTTTGACAGGCAGTGAAAAACTGGCCCTTTGAGGATACTTTTTGATTAGGATACTGTATGTTTCACTGCTACCTTTTCTTAAGAGTGTAAACTATGCTCCCATGATTTGGGGATTGAATACACATGATACAAACAAGTTTATAATTATAATTAATACTGAGTAGTATAACATCATGTGTTACACTGAAAAGGGTACAGAAACACCAGGTTGAACTTTATATGTCATTCACCATAGAATCACTTAACTGTATTTTGACAACCAAGACTATATCAGTACATATGATGCCATGAATATTAAAATACTTACATCACACAAATATGATGCACAAATTGAAGAGATAAGGTTCTTAGTTTTGCATTGGTATTTGCACCAAACAGTCCATCATAAACAACCTAGCAGGGGGGAAAAAGGATTTTCATTTGAACACTTATTATTTTGATTTCTTTTTCACGGGAACCACAATCATTATAAGGGTAGGTCTAACTGTGATGTGAATTTTCCTACCAGAGGTTTCTGTATCCCAATTAAGGTTGACAGTCTTTAAAGTGATTCTAAAAAATATCAACAATGATCTATGAAACATGGGGTCTAAGATAAATGATATCTAAGCAGAGCCAGTGTGCAATGGTTTGAGCGTTGGACTATGATTCCGGAGACTCTGAATCCCACTGGTTGACTATGGACAAGTCAGACTCTCTCAGCCTCTGAGGAAGGCAAAGGCAAATCCCCGCTGAATAAATCTTGTCAAGAAACCCCTGTGATAGAGTCACCTTAGGGTAACCATAATTCAGAAATGACTTGAAGGAACATAGCAACAACCTACTTGTTTCTTCCATGTGCTACCGTAAAAGATTACTTATTTATGCTGCATACTAGAAATGAGATCAGCATTACTGCGTGAGAGAAAACATTACCTGAATATTTGCAGGAAATGTTTCTGCAGCCTGTCTGGAACGCAAAAGATGAGGGACAATCTTTAATTTAACACGTGTGCTGACTGGATCACGTTTCAGTTCGGGTTTCAGAACTGCCCCCTGGTATAAAAAGATATGGGTTTAAGGCAAAGAACTTTATAGCCAGAACTACACAGTACATATGTTAGCAGAAGTTTTTATAGTACCAATATTGTAAAATACATACAAATAGATAGAATGCATACATATGATTGGGGTTCTGTCAGATAAATTCAGTTATGAAATGCAGATATAAACATAGTTTACCAAACCAGGGGGGGGGGGGATTAAACAAAATGTTTATAGCTTATCCATTCCCACTTACAGGAGAAAGGCAAGATACAAGTTAAATGAATAAATAATAATCTCTACCACAGTGGGAAACATGGCAGTAGTGCCCAAAATGCCAGGGCACTTTCTTCTCATGCACTGTGCATAAAATCTTTTAAAAGGCCAAAAGTGCAAAATGATGTCATGAGTACTGACTTTCCCTTAGGCTGCCTGAGAATGTGACAAATTCTTCATAAGAGCTAGTAAGATGTTAACTTTCTCCTTCTGGCAACAGATGTGAGTTACATGGCACTTTAACTGATTAACTTATATTTATTAGTTCTTATATCATAAATGGAAGGTGAACTTTAACCTCAAACTTAGTAGAAAAGAATAATAATGTCTTCAATAATTTGCATTTTTCTCCATTTTTGACTTACCTATTTTAAAATGTATGCTCCATTTTGTGGAGAATAAGAGCTACAATTAGATATTAACTCAGAATGTCCCAGGCAGATTTGGCCTAAGAAAAGTTACTCAAGTATTGAAGGTAGAACATGATTGTCATCCAGTTACATGGATGGCTACTACAGGGAAAAGCAATAGTCAGATTAAATTATTTCTTCTTCACTTCCTCATTAATAGAAGGAGGAAGAGCATGAGAAGCCAATAACTCTAAACGCCACATAATTGGGTGTGATGTGCTACAAAAGGAAGTAAAATAACAAAGTACAAATACTCATTTTAAAGAGAAAGTTTTTTTAAAAAATCGAGAAGGAACACGGATTTTAGAAATTAAATCTTACCTCCTTGGTTTTTAGTGGTATGTCCCCAAGATACACTTTATACAGTTTGTTGATGATGGCTGGATTATTCCAGTCAATTAAACTAAAGAATGTTAGAAGAAAATACATACAGTAAGATTGTGGGATTTATTTTATATTATTGTAAATAAAACTAATCTGCTGCCAGCAGTGTAACACTTTCTTCTATGCTTTAAATTTTCAATAACTGAGTAACTAATCAATACACACACACACACACTGAGTTCCCAGACTGAGTACAAACCAGGTTCTCTAAATTTATATAACTTGTTACTTATTTCCCATCTTGAGAAGGAATTAGTTGATTAGTTGATGTGGCTGTGTTGTAAGTAGGACTTTCTATCTATTTTATATAGATATATCTATCACAAATTCTTGGTGTTTTTAAACACACTGCCAATGCAATATAGCAAAACATATTGAAACTGAAGGAAAGCCTCTTTCAAAAGACGGGGAAATATTGCTCAGTTCTGGAAGAGCAAGCTGCTTTACCAACGTTATTACATGGGATAACATGGCAATTTTCCATGCCACTCTTCACATAATTCCTTGACTCTATGGACCCTACAGAGCCAAGTATTGAAGAAATATGTTGCTCTGCAAAGATCCATCCTTGGATTGGAAGTAAACAGTGGAGCTCTATACACACAGCAGATCGGCAACGCATCCACCAGCATTTGTCATTGCCTCTCTTACACTTTTTCAAGATTTTAGATATTTCCTTGCATGAGCGCAGAGATTGCCAATCTGTTCTTGCGACAGACCACTCTGTGAGTGATTGGAAATCCCAAGATTCTAGCCAGATTTGGCAATATAAGATTTGCTATTTTTAAAAAAACCGGAAGAAATCCTACTGGGCACATATGGATTTCTAGTACGATAACTGAAATTATTCTTAAGTTTTTTTTTCAAAAAATGCACAAAAACCTGGTGTTGACTTTAATCTTGCTATATGAAACATGCGTTTAGTTCCTACATTTCTAGATACTTTGCGCAAATTTGTACAAATTGAATTCAATATATACTTACTGAGGTGATATTTTAATCCCCCCTCATCCCTGCTCCTCCTTTTAGTGGATTTTGAATTCTTCCAATGATTATCCCATAACATCTTTAAAGTTTTCTAAAAAACTTGTGAGCCCAAAGCAGAGCCTGATTAACACATCCTCATTCATGCTAACCATATGCATAGAGTATTTTTTTACTGTATTTATACTTTTCTGTTGCAATTTTATTAAAGTTTATTATAGCACCAAACTCACTGTCTCTTTTAACAATTCACAATATTTTTCTCTTTTTAAATGCAGAAACCTAGAATCATACTTCAGCCCTCTTATCATATGAAGAAGTTGTGCTGGCATCACTGTAAACCTCCTTCAAATAAAAGGCTGTGATAAATGTCTCTCCAAACTGTGACACAACCAAGATCTGTCAAACCCAACAGCATAATTATGCAACCCTAGTACTGAAATAACTACAAAGTCAAAACAGAACATACTGTATAGCTGGATCAAGATTTATTCAAAGACCTATTGAAACCAGTAAGACTTAGATTAGCCATGTCTAATTTGGGTTCCACTGATTTAGTGTAGGGGTGGGAATCATGCACCTTGTAGTCCACATGCAGCACTTAGGGGTCCCATGTAGCCCTTCCCTTGGGAGCTCCTTGCCCCTCAAGTCTTTGCTTCATCTAGAAAAATACTTTTCCCACTGCAAAAGCACTCTGGGTAGTTAAACACCATATTGTGGACCCCACTCTGAAAAAGCAATACATTTCCACAACACTGTCTGAAAGTGTCTTCTGGTTAATGGAAAAGGCAAAGGTGCAGCCTGCCTAGTCAGCAAGATTAAAATGACCCTTCAGTCTTCTGACAATGCCCATTGCAGATTTAGTAGGTCTGATGTAAGTAAATGTCTATCATTAACCCACTAATCAATCTGAATTTTGGAAGAATCTAGGAAACCTATCTAATTCCAAACGAAGAAATAACATGATAAAATTACAAAAGCAGATCTAAAGAACAGTCTACTTCTTCAATTAGTAATTGTTGTTTATTCCCTTTATTGCGTACAGTACCATGGATTCTAGAGGGGACTTGACACTGTTAACATAGTGGGCAAATAATCATTTTTGTCACCTATGCATTCTAGCAGCCTTTATAATACTGGCATTCTTATGCTCTTACAAATTTGGGAAACAAATTTCCCATGTCTAGATATCAGCATCTTGTAACTATCTAAACTCAGGGAGGTAGGACCAAGGATAAAAATGTAAGCTCTGCATCCTCTATGCATGCCGGTTCCAAATGTCTTGTACTATCCTGACCAGAAAGGTCTCATGGGGAATTCTTCATATATCCCACTGAAAGTACTTAAAATACCTCCCACATTCAGCCAAATGTGCAAACAATCTTCATACCAACCTGTTCAATACAAGAAGGTTGGACCTGGAGCTCATACGTAAAAGGATGTTGAAACTAGGCTAGTTGCACAACTTGATCTCTTCTCATCACAGAAATTAATAAATAATAAAATAAAGGTTTTATCTGCCCATCTCATAACATACACACCTTAGCCCAATTCTCAGAATAAAGCAGGCTCTCTGTTGTGTAAGAATACAATGAAGCTATTACTGAAACTAGTAAATTGTGTAGAAAAGTAGATTTCTTCTAGGGCCTAGGAAGCAGAAATGAACCTATTACCATCCATGCTTACACAGATATTTCAACCACCTAGATTCTGAAGTATATGAAAAGAGGAGTTGCAGAAAATGTTAGTGGAGGAGATGCTACAATGTCACAGCACTAGCAACTTAGCAAATGCGATTGCCAATGCATTCAACAGTAATAAGCAAAATCATTTTATAATCAGGAAAAAATCTCTTCCCTCTGTATTAGCTAAAACAAGACAAAATAAAAAAACATTCAAATGTTTAAAATTGCAGGTTATTACCTTTGCTTGCTTTTAAGTTCAAGGTCTGCTGCTGTGGCCACACTGTGCCGTGTGTCACTGGAGGCAATGACCAAATGTATGACAGCTTCAAGTTCAGGCACCTGCTCAGCCTCAATGAACTTAACAATGCCCAATTTACACTGCAGAAAACAGGAAAAAAGTTCAGTTGTCTGATTAGGTCCTATATACAGCAAGAACCTACGGTAGATTAGATACAAAACAATAGATCCAGATGTTTAAAAATGGATGAAAAGTTCATTATAGGCTGCATTTTAACAAGATAAGATATACTTCCTACACCTGAATGTCACCCTACTCCAACAGAGTACCACTGTTCCCATTAACATTTTGAGGCTAGATTTGCAGTAACCTTATGAATAACATGACTACAGCACTCTTTCCTCTCATAACAATGTATGGAGCTAACACCTGACCATTTTCCCTCTCAAATATTGTCCTTTTCATTACGCCTCTGTTTGTAGGATCACACAGTCCAATTTTTATAGGCACTTGTAAGGTGGGAGAGGTTGTGGAGAGGAGACTCTAGTAACACATCGTGCATCCTTAACAATGAGTTAACATGCATCCATGTGCCAATTTCTGACACCAATGTCACTCCTTTGTATTGCAGTGAATACCTGTTCCAGCTGTTCAGGTGTCCATGGGCTATCTCCAATTACTCGCTTGGCTGCATAAAAACTCATCCCAGGAGGAGGTTGAGGGATCCCAGAGCCTCCAGAACTATTTGATGAAGAAGAGCCCTGCCCTGTCGGCACACTTTGGCGACTCTGGGATTCATTCAGTACATATCTAAAAAGGAGAGATTAAAGTATTTAAGATAGAATTAGAATTTCATGTATCAGAGGTAGCAAATGGTGGACGGGGCAATCTAAGAACACCACAGAATGTGCCAAAGTAGGAAGCTGAACAAACTGAGGAATCTAGCCAAACTATAGCTTTATAAGGCAATGTGGAACCTAATTTTAGCTCCTTATGTCACATGCCCACAGTACACTCTGGCTACCTGCAGCGATGGGACTAAAACAGTGCAGACAGCTAATCCTTCCCTCAACAAGTTCTAAGGAAGATATTTAATGTTCCTTTGTGAACCACATAGATTCACACCTTTTAGCTGTGCAAACACAGATAAGTTCTTACATATTCCTTAGGAAGAGTTTACTCTGCATCCACAAAGCCATATCAAAAAGACCTTAGTAGCATATAAATAAAACAGACAAAAATACAACAAGGCTGCAAAAACTTAATACCAGTTCTAAATAAAAGTAAAGTTTTTCAAGCATCACTTTTTTATTCCAAAGAGAAAAACTGATGGCATGTCTGTTGTAGAAAGCAGCAGACCTGATAAACTACAGCAGCAATTATTGTGGGAGTTAACACAGCAATTTCTGTGTCATACTTACCCATAAGGCATAAGAAGGACATCCAACATAAAATCCAACAGCAGCTGTACAGTCTTTGGTTTTTCAGCAAGATTAAATGGAGAAGCTGCTTTCAGAGGTTCAACGGGGTATTTCATGTGAAAAAGGGTTGGTATTAGAAGGTGCATTAGGCTGAAAAACAATTATATTTACTGCAACTACTTAATAAAAACAGGACACCAGCTAATTTTTTAATCCAACAAAACACACAGTGAAGCATGACAGTGACACTGGCCTTCATGCCTCAGGCTGCACCCCAATTGCAGAAATAATCTAGTTTGACACAACTTTAACTGCCATGTTAATGCTATGGAATTCTGGGAACTGTAGTTTTGTGAGACATTTAGCCTTCGCTGTCAGAGAGCTCTGGTGCCACAACACTAGCTTTTCTTCACTGTCCAGCTTTCACAATCATACATAGAAACTGGAATTACCATAGCATGAACCATCCTAACTTTAGTATGCAATGACATATCTTTCCATTTCAGATTCTTGTCTAATTCCTTCATAGTTACCCTTCCCAGTCCTAGTCTTCTGATGTCTTGACCACAGTCTCCATTTTGATTAATGACTAAGCCAAGATACAGTCCTGTTTTCACACAATAATATGCCAGAATTCCAAATAATTCTCCTCATTCTTGGGTTGGAAGCTGATGCTAACCAGGATTCAAAAGCTTACTGTGCTCTCCAAATCAGGACTCCAGGTCTGCTGCACCCAACCACACCAGGAATCATTAGCCAAGAACCACCACTCATTTGCAGTTCTGGTTTGTAAAGAGCCATAAGAAAATTAACCACTCCTATGAAAAGGGAGTTCACATGACTATAAGCCATGTTTTTGCAACAACTGTGGTTTAATCACCGCTTACAAATGGCATCACACGGATCACAGTCTTAAAGACAAATGGAAAAATTCTAACACCCATATTTCCAAAATGTGTCTCCATTAAAAAATAAAAATAAAAATCAGTTATTTTTTATTCTCAAAGAAAGGCAAGCACATTACATTAAGGAGACAATTCAAGCCTAGACTTCTTCCTGTTCACACTGAGAAACATTCAAACTATGTGATCCCATTTGTATTTTGAAATAGGACAGTTCTATAAGAACAGTAGTGCATGATTTTCCAAACATGTAATCACAACCTTAAATACACACAGGTCCATCAAGGAAAAATATAAGATTTTAAAAACAACAACTGGCCAATCAAAGCTGAGACAAGAAAAAAGAAGCTGTATGCTCAGGATGACTTACCTGTCTTGTTGGGGTTGAGGTTTTCCTTCCATTGCAGTAAGGAGAGTGGGAGCCAATTCACATTGCTTTTCCACAGGCAAACGAGGGTAACCCATCTTAACATATATGATTGTAAAATTCTGCAAAAGTTCAAAACACATCTATATATAACACCACCACAAAATAGTTCCATAGGATAGCTCCACAAAAGGTTTAAGAACTTAGTAAAACCAGCCTATTTGGAGCAAACGCCACTGAAATTCTCTTATCAATTAGCCCAGTTCACTAGGAAGTTGTACAATATAATTCACCTTAAAAAATCTCAACCAAGATCATCAAAATGCACTCTACATTGGCCTGAATGCTAGAGCTCACTTCCTAAAAGAGGTGAGATGACCTGAGTACATTACACCTCAGGTAATGTACTTCTGCTTCTCTCAAGTAGATGCCTAGATGCTGGTTTCAACTGCTCAAGAGCTTAAGGAACCTTTTGCTAGACTGGTCTTAATAGAAATATTTAATTAATATTTAAATATATAAAAGAAATATTAAAGATGATAAATGGAAAAGCCTTAATAAAAAACATTCAATACATGTTTGGTTTTCTTAAAATGACAAAATTATACTTATTAGAAAGTGGATGCCATTCTTAGGTATGACAAGTCTTCAAGGAAAAACCACAATAACTTCTATTTCATCAGCAGAAATTTTAAAGAAAGATAGTACTTACTGTAACAAAGGACACTGCAGAAGGATCCTGGTACTGGACAAGTAAGGTCTCCACTGGAAGCTGGATTTTAGGGCGACTCTTGATACGCTTGTTCAGGTGAACTAGTAGCTCCATAACCTGTAAAGAGGAAAATAATTTCCCTTGATTTCACTGCTTTAGATTCCACAAGTATACTTCCACTAGTTTGAAATATAATTCCCACAAATTCAAACAAATAATCTTTGGGTTTTCAAGAAGAAAATCCCCCAAATGCCCATGTATTATCTTTTTTCTGACTTAATCTCTCAGAATAGCTCTAATCTATTACTGCTTTTGTCAGCACTTTTGACTAAACTGAACTTAAAAAAAAGAAAGAACCATAACCAATAAAATCTTTACATTTTCCTGAACCAGAATAGACAACTGAAATAATTTCAGGTTACCAACTCAGGGGCATCTGTTTTGGACCCCCCCCCCCCACGAATCCAGAAAAACACAAATATTCAAGTTGCCATTGGTTATAATGGCTGCGCATGCACCATTTTATCCCTCCTTGTTTGCCATCCATGAAGGACCAAGACCGCAAACTCTAAGTCTGCAAATCGGGAGGGACAAGTGTATGTATTTTAAAAATGTGATGCTGCACTCATTGGCTCCATCCTAAATTGAATTTATAAAACCAACACATGGGAGGATTTTAAAACAGTTTGTGTTTATCTAAGCTTCTGTATACAAACACCCATCCATACCTTCTTGCGCACTCCTTCCTGTGTACTAGAAAGCTTCAGAAGAACAGGGGGTAGGAATTTGGATATAATATTTTGCAATTGTTCATCTGTTTCTGCATGGCCAAGACGCAAAAAGACACGTTCAAGCTGATCTAAAATAAAGGAAAAGAAGCCTAATTTAGAACTAAAAATCTAGAACAAACAGCAACATATCCGGATCTCAACATCATCTTTGAATATAAATTCTACAATGCCTTGAATTTTGTTCTACTTACAGCACAAATGTTAACTCCAAAACTATGTAACTTGACTATAACCTACTGAGCTGCAGTCCAACATCTGGAAGGCTGCATGATTCTTACCTCTGCTTTATAGTCAGTTGCTAACCACTTGATCGGTGTCATAACCAATACTGAATAATAAGAGTCCAATAAGTATTAAGCTATGCTGAGTTCAAGAAGTACTGTGTTTGAACCTTCAACTCTACATGAGTTCTCAACATTTCCACAGGACTCTCCTCATGTGTAAAAAGGAATATAGTGTCACAGTGACACATTATACAATACTGCTATTATCGTACGTCAGTACAGCAGTTTCTATGGCAAGCAAGCAGGACATCTAAGCAAGACATGAATGAGAATCCTTATTCTACAACATATTGCATACATTCAAAGAGCCTGAAGACAAATGAATTTTGAATACATCCAATTACGTTTGGGGAGGCGGGCTGCAAAACCCCCCATTTAACCTGGTATAATCGATATCAGGTTTTTTGCCCTGAGGTTCTTTTTTTGTTTTTTGTTTTTAAGATTTGCATTGTCAGCAGTGTGAATAACCAATGTGAATAGACCCGGGATAAAGCAGGATAAAACTCTCCATGCCTTTAATGTGTTTCAAATACATTTGCATCGTCGGCCCCTCTTTTATTTGAGGGCTAGCACATGTGAACGCCCGAACTGGCAGAGATGTGGTTCCATAGTATGAATAACAAACCCAGAATCCATGTGAGATTATTCATTTAGTCACGCTAAAAAATACCCACACATCTCAATGATCCCAACTGTTCTTCATAACTTTCAAAGTAGTGTCCCCAAGGCTGACCATATAGTACTACCACAGAACCATATTTTAACAACAGACATATGACCATTTTTTATTCAAAAGAAAGCCTTTTAGAACTTTAACCAAACATCATTATCATCTTTTCAAATAACTTCCTTATTATTTTTTTGTAAAAGCAACACTATTCCCAGTTGGAGCCAGATAAGGAAGAGGTACATGCACTAGTCATGTTGGAAAAAATATAATGCAATCTACACAATGAACTCAGAGAGTTTGTCCATCATAGAATACAGTACACAGTTATTTTCAGCACATCATATATCTGTGCTTGAAACACAGGATGAAGACACCAGTATGCCTTTGACTTGTCAAACTAGATATACTTCATAACATGTCTAATCAGCAAAAGGGTATCCAAGGAATGCTGTCACAATACATAGGCCTTGTACAAGACAAAATAGAACTACAACGCTTGCACATTAAAAATAATGTTTTGTTTTTAATTTTATTATTTAAAAAAACATATAAACAATCATACATATAACATATAAACAATCATATACATACATTTACTCCATACATTCATATTAACAATAATATGGATTATACATACTAAATGAAGAGTCCTTCCCCTTTTATCCCTTTCTTACCTCAACCTATGTCCCTCTACTTGCACCTTCCCAAACTCCATCTTTACCATCCTCTTCCCTCCATTCACTCATCTTTCCTTCTTCTTTCATTTCTATCTTTCTACTTACACTAACCTTCCACACATACTTGGTCCTGTTTTGCATTCTATCCTTCCATCCAACTCTTCTTTAATCAATCTTCTACATTCAGTTACTCATCCAAACTATCACATACATACTGACTTCCTTCCTACCAATTTACGATCTATTATTGTTCAAACTTGTCTTTCTTACATCTTCTTCTTTTACCGTGGATCCATCTTTCCCTAAGTATGATTAACTTATCAATATCTTTATTAATTCTGACTAGCTTTCTTACTTACAAATTCAGTACTGCTACCTTCCCCCATCTTTGTTCCAAGAACATAATAACTTCCAACCACTCCTCTCTTGTTTGTTTTTTGGGTCTATCTCTCATGACTTGTGTTAATCTATCCATCTGTATTTCCTCATAGTTTCATCAACCATTTCGCTTTTCCATTTCTGTTTCAGAAATGGAAAAAATAATGTTTTGTGAAGTGGTTTAGGAAATAATGTTCACTTGTGCCTCAAGTGAACACATTCATTTGTAACAGCAATAGAGATTTCAACACTATAATGATAAGGGAGAAATCACTTTTCTAAAAGGCCAGAAATTTCAAAATGAACCAGTGTACACTTTTGTCAATCCTTAAAACTTTCTCCTCAATATCCTATCAGAATAATGCATATGTTAGTACTGTAGAGCTAGTTTGGTCATGCTTTGATTATGTTTGCATGATTATTTCTATCCTCGTTGTCTTAATCCCCATACACACATACCAACACTAGAGTAGAGTACAGCACCGCAGTGTAGTATATGGAGAGGGGAAGAAGTAACTGGACATTTATAGGCAATGGACTGCAGAATACAAGTATGAAAAAGCACTTACCAATAATCTAACAGATCACAAAGGCATTTTCAATATTTGAAAAAATATTTTCAAGCTGTGGATAATTGAATCTGTGGATATAGAGGGCCAATTGTATTTGGATTTTCTTCCTCCAGCCCCCAAATATCCTTAAACAGAAGAAGCATGCAGGGAAAGACAAGGCAGAAAAAAATATATAGAGCTCAAATGGACCACCAAAGACCAGAACATGAAAAGTTACTTTTGAAAAGTAATTTGATATGTCAGTCATCACGAAGGCCCCCAAAATGATACATTGCCATTAACAGTATCATTTTTAAAAGTAACTAATTCCATTTTGTTTTCATGTTCATGATCACTATTTTTGTTATCTTCTCAAAAAAAAAAACAGGATGATAAAAAATGTCTGTAACTTCCTCTAAAAAGTAAAAAGTAAGAAACCATTATTAATTAGACCAAAAATAAAAATAACCTGTCAATCCAATTTATTAAGTTACTTTTGAAATGTTACTTCATTACCTATATTACTAGGAAAAGTTAATAAATACAGGTAGGTTACTCATTACTCAATGCAAGTTGAATAGCCCTGAAATCCAAAATGCTTCAAAAAGCCTGAGGTTTTTGAATGTCGATGTGAAGTTTTGAGGCATTAAATCTGGAATATTTCGGTTTTTATAATACTCTATACAAGTATGTAGTACATAGCTGTACTGTATTTGCATAACTGGAGGGGAGACACAAGAGACACAAGGTTGGGGAGAGACATTAAGATCTGTGAAACAGCTTAAAGCATGGATTCACACCAAGCACTACACTTGGGTTCCTGCCATTTCCTATATCTTTGTACCTCTCACTGGCCTCAAGTCTCCTGTATTTTTCTCCAAATTTGCAAATAAATAAAATACAGGTACATACTACGCTACCTCAAGGTTCAACCCCCTGTCATGCAGGAAGACAGAATCAAGGCACCCTCAACAGATGGCCATTCAGCCTCTGTTTAAAAACCTCCAAGGAAAGAGACTCCTCCAAACTCTGAGGCAGTATATCCCACTGTTGAACAGCTCTTACTGTCAGGAAGTTCCTTCTAATGTTTAGGTGGAATCTCTTTTCCTGTAGCTTGCATCCATTGCTCCGGGCCCTATTCTCTGGAGCTCCAAAAGAACAAATTTGCTCCATCTTAAGTATGACATTTAAACAGGGCTGCTATATCACACCTTAGCCTTCCCTTCTCCCTAAGCTGCTTCTCACTGGGCATGACTTCCAGACCTTTCACCATATTGGTTGCCCTCCTCTGGATCCAACTTGTCAACATCCTTTTTAAATTGTGGTGCCCAGAACTGGACACAGCATTCCAGGTGGGGTCAGACCAAAGCAGAATAGTGTGGCACTATTACTTCCCTTTATTTAAACACTATACTTCTATTGATGCAGCCTAGAATCACATTGCTTTTTTCAGCTGCTGCATCACACTTGTGGTCCACTAAGACTCGTGATGGGCATTTTCAGATATAATGCTTCTGGCCTATTGGCCACATGCTAGAGAATACTGCCCAATCATTCCCACTGCAAGAAGAGATAACTAAACAAACCACAGATCTCCCTGGAAAAGTTAAAGCAGTGGTTCCCAAACTGTGCCTTTTAAGAGATGTTGGACTTCAGCTCCCAGAAGCCTCAGCCATGTTGGATAATAGTCTAGGATTCTGGGAGCTGAAGTCCAAAATCCCTTAAAGAGCACAGTTTGGGGACCACAGAATCAGAGTCAGGGGAGACACAAATCCAGAGTACCAGATTTGGATGTCACAATAAGAAAAGGCTGATGGAAGGACCATGATTTCTTACCTGTTCTCATGTGCAATTGAAACAATCAAAGAGCAGCCCTCAGCATAATGTTTCATGCTCAGTAAATCAGCATTCTATAATTTGGATCAAGCCTCCTGTGTCCAAACTGTGGTCACTGTCTCTGAGTCTGTGCCCACTACCATAATATTCTGGGAAATATTGCAATAATCCTGAGCTGTCTTACAGACTTGAAAATATTATTTGTACACACATTACTATAAACATTTTAAATATTTAATTTAGGGGGAGTGGAGATACATTCTCACAATTAAGTACAGATTAAGAGGCGTCAAACGTATATCAGTCTGAAAGTTGAATAATACCAAGTTGTATAAAGGGCGTGGGGGGCATTTCTGCCTTAAGTGAACCAGTCTTAAGAACAGAAAATAAATTATGTTTTGTTCTTAAGAATTCATATATATACATATATATTCAGATTGAGAAACATATATTAAGAATACACACACATGTACATATAAAGATATAGTCACACACACACACTCATATATTTTATATATATTGCAACTTTCTGGGACAGGTCCTGAGCCACATCACACAAGTTCCCCCCCAAGGAAAGAAAGATACTAATGCATGAAGACAAGGAGAATTGGCATGATTTATTCTGAAGCAAGAACTAGAGCTCAGAAGGATGCAAGAACTGCCCCATTCAAGTAAAGCAGCTTTTACAATGACACTCCGCACCTAGAGTCTTTACAAAATAAAATATCCCATCCCTCTCGGTTTAACTGAGTAAATATTTTGCCCTAAATAAATACGCATAGGCCTAGTGTCACCATTTTCTTTTCTGCAGGGATGTAGGCAGGAACATGTAAGGCTGTGCTTGAGTCTTTTCCAAAGAGACAAAAAAAATACATTTCCCATCTGGCCACAGTGTCGGAAACGGAGCAGATATTTCCTGTCTCGAAGAATCACTTCCCTGGTATGCCACGCCTTAGCAAAGGGAGGCCAGAGTCCCTTTAATGGGAATAGAGAGGGACTGAATTTGGAAGGGCAATGGGGCACAGACTGGGAAGCAATAGATTTCTCCTGCACTTTCAGCATCCTTTCTCTGTGCCGCATCTGACAGACTGACTCTGATGCAATAAAGAAAAAGGAGGTGTGTGTGAACCTTAAAGACTTTCCATCTCCCCTCCCAACCTCCAGTTCTAGGAAGATATGACAGAGTGCTAAAACTGGATACTAATCTGGAAAAGTGAAGTCATCACACTGCAGAAATAATCCCGTTTGGCACCGCTTTGACTGCTCTGGTGCCACAACCAACTACCATTCCCAGAATCCTGTAGCACTGACCCTTGGCAGTCAAAGTGGTGTCAAACAGGATTATTCCTGCAGTGTGGATGCAGCCCAGTCTGCACTATGCAGAATCATAGACTGAAGAGAGAATAAAAATACTGTAACTAAAACAAAGAGGGGAGGAAGAGATTGGGGTCCAAAACACACTCTAGAAATAATCCAGTTTGAGTCTGCTTTAACTGCCCTGGCTCAGTGCTAGAGAATCCTGGGGATTGTAGTTTATTGCATCACCAGAGAAGGCTCAATGTCTCACAAAACTACAGTTCCCAGAAGTCCCCTAGCACTAAGCTAGGGCAGTTAAAACAGTCTCAAACTGGATTATTTCTGCAGTGTGTTTTGGACTCATGTAAATACCTGCCCCTTCGATCCTTGTACAGAGGATGGACACTATGCACCATTCTCAAACCACACTGGATCTTGTAAAACACCCAAAAAGGACAATCCAGTGAGAAAGCAGGGGAATCAAGTAAATCTCTTTTAGGGAGGACCAGTGTTGAGGGGAGTGCTATGATGGGCATGGGGCCTAAATACCCTAAAGCATCACCAGATCATGTCTGATCTTGGAAGCTCAGCCAGGTCAAGCCCTGCTTAAAACGTAGATGGGAGACTGCCAATAAACACCAGGTGCAATAGGCTGTATTTCAGAAGGAGGAAACCCATTGAGTGGCCTTGGGCAAGTCACACTCTCTCAACCTCAGAAGATGGCAATGGCAAACTCTCTGGAGGAACTTGCCAATAATCAAGGTTGACACCACTGTAACTGCCATGGCTCCAGGCTATGGAATTCTGGGAACTGTAGTTTTGTAAGACATGTAGCCTTTTCTGTCACATAGCTATGGAGCCACACACCAAACCAGATTCCACAGCACTGAGCCATGGCACTTAAAAGTGGTGTCAAACTGGGTTATTTCTGCGGTGCAGATGCAGCTTTAATCATGCTCAAAATGGAGGACATTTTGGAATTCTTCTTGGGAGACAAGGCAGAAATGGAGGGCATGTCCTGGAAAAGGAGGACATCAGGTCACCATTAAGTAGGAAACGACTTGAAGGCAAATACAACAACAACAAAACCTGGCAAAACCACCTATGAAAACCCTACAAAATTAATGGGGTGACCATATATATATATATAGCATTTACATTTCGATACCACTTAATAGTGAATTCAGCACTCTCTAAACAGATTCATATATATATATATATATATATACACACACACACATATAAAACTGCTTAGTGTGTATATATATGTACATTCATACTATATATACTGTATATAAATTCATGCTATATATATATGTATACACAGACATATAAACTACTATATATGTGTGTATATAAAACCACTCTCTCAAAAAACTGCTTAGAGTGTATGTGTTTATATACACACACACATATAAATTCATGCTTCGTATATATATATATATACACACACACACTGCTTAGAGTGTGTGTGTATAAAATCACTATTATATATACACAACTGCTTAGAGTGCTGAGTTCACTATTAAAAGGTATAGAGATACTGCATATATGTTATGTATGTGTGTATATATATATATATACACACACACACACATATATATATATATATACACTACATATATATACACACACACACACACATATACACTACATACACACACACACACACACTGGGGATGAGGAGGCACTTGCCTCCCCTGCCCACCTTTTCCTGCAAACCTTTCCATTGGAAGGCCCTACTCTCCCTTTCCTAACATGATGACTCTGCACCAGAGAGGCCTGGGCGGCCTGAGCCTCTTCCTTTTTCCCAGGGAGAGACCATCCCTGAGGCTGCTTCCTCCCACTACAATGTCCAGCATCTCCTTCTCCTTCGTGGTCCTCTAAAGCTGAGCCCCTTCTTGTTGCCAATCCCCCCAAGAAGACACACAAACCCCAGGGCAGCCAGCAGAGGCCTGGGCCACTCCCCTATAAGAAGAGAAGAAGAAGGAGCAGCAGCAGCAGCAGCTCTGGGAAAAGCCACCATTTTAAAAACGTTGCTGACAAGACACACACAGAGTTTCCAAAAGGCACAACATGGCAATGTCCCCCTCCTCCATCCCCATTGGAGCCCACTTACTCAGCTCGTCCTGGGCAGCAGAGGCGGCCGCAGCCATGTTGTCAGCTGGGGAGGAGAGAAAGAGGAATATGATGAGACTCAGCCTCAGGGAGGAGGAGAGAAGGAGGAGGAGGGCGGTTGGGGAACGGAGGAGGCTGAGCAGCAGCAGCAGGCCCAGGAGGACCAGGGGGCCTAACTCTCTCCCCTTTCCCTTCCTTGGGGCTCCAGAGAGAGGAGCAAGGGCAGGGAGGAGGACAGAGAGCGGGGCTGGCTTCCCTCCTCCTCCTCCTGCTGTGACTCTCCCTTCAAAGACCAGCCTCCATCTCAGGGTTCACAGGGCCTGCCTCTCTCCCTTGCAGCCCTGCCTCTAGCCATAGTCCCACATCCATCTCTCTCATATATGGCTACGAGAGAGAAAGAGATAGAGACAGGGATACTTCATATATATATATATATATACACACACACACACACACACACACCCCTTGCATCTATATATAAGATGTAGATAGAGATATACTGTAGATACATAGATATATAACTGTATCTACAGATATATGTATCTACATCTTATATATAGGTGCAAGGTATACGTGTGTGTGTGTATACACACACATATACATACTGTGTGTATATATGTGTATACTGTGTGTGTATATATATATATATATATAATTATTACATACATATACATACATACACACTTATCTATGACATAGCTGCAAGCAAGAGGGCTAGATACATATATACCCACACGTCTGTCTGTATATCATACATAACTGCAAGAGAGAGGGATACACAGACACATACACACACACATATATATATACACACACACACATGTACACACACATATATCTGTATCTACAGCTTATAGTTGCAAGGTGTGTGTGTGTGTGTGTGTGTATATATATATATATATAAACACACACACATATACTATGCACATATACATACATCCACACACACACCTATCTATATCTTATAGCGGCAAGAGAGCAGCCTAGATAGGTACATATATACACACACGTTTATATACTGTATCATATGTAACTGCAAGAGAGAGGGATACACATACACACATACAATCTATTTTTTATCCATATCTTTTATAGTATATAGCTGCAAGAGAGAAAGGGATATATATATATATATATATATATATATATATATACACACACACACACCTATATAGATAGCTGTAAGATGTGTGTGTATACACACACACCCATATCTGTATCATATAGGTACAAGAGAGGGAGATATATATATCTTGTAGTTATATATAAGATACAGATATAGTGAGTGTGTGTGTCTCTCTCTACTGCAGCTGTATATATGATATAGATAGAGGTGTGTGTGTATCCCTTTCCCTTTCAGCTATATATAAGATAGTTAGATATAGGTGTGTGTACACACACACATATCTTGCGACTATACATAAGATATATAGATTTGTGTGTGTCTGTGTGAGTGTGTGTATACACACACCTATATCTAACTGTATCTTATATATAGCTGCAGGAGAGAGGGAGACACACACACAACCAAATTTGTCTCTTATATATAGCTGCAATATATATATATATATATATATATATATATATATACACACACACACCTACCTATCTTATATATAGTTGCAAGAGAGGGATCTATCTATCTATACACACACACACAATCTATATATTATATACAGCTGCAAGAGAGAGGGATATATATATATATATATATATACATGCACATATATGTATGTACACACCTATATATCTTATATATAGCTGCAAGATATATATATAGATGTAGACACACACACACACACACCAACATATCTCATATATAGCCGCAAGAGAGAGGGAGATATATATACATACATATATACAAACACACACACCTATATATCTTATGTATAGCTGCAAGAGAGAGGGAGATATATATGGATGTATACACACACACACACCTATGTATATTATATATAGCTGCAAGAGAGAGGAATATATGTATATGTATATATACATATATATACACACACCCCTATGTATATTATATATAGCTGCAAGAGAGGGAGATATATGTGTGTGTGCATACACACACACACAGAGCCTTCCCTGTGCAGCCACCTATATCTTGCCTTGAATCAATGTTATCTTTAGCCCAAGGTCTGCCATGGTGCCCCCTTCTCTGCCCTACCTTCAGACCCTCCTCTGCCCTGATTCGGAAGGGCAAAGCCCAAGCCTGGAGCTCCTCCACACAGAAGAGGTGGGGAAGAAGCCTGGCTGTTTCAACCGGAGCAGAGAGGCCTTCCCCTTCCTTGTCGTCCCAGCCTTTCCCCCTCCTCCTGGGCAATCTGCTTCTAGCTCTGCTTTCCCTTCTCCCAAAGAAGGTGCCCCAAGAAGCAACTGACCGGCCTCCTCCTCGGTGCTGACCTCCATGGCCCCAGCAGGCTGCATGTAGTTGCTGCTGGCTCTCCAAAATGGGTGGCAGCAGAGAAAGAAAGAAAGCAGGTCAAGGCTTTCTTTCCTTGTGATAAAACAACACACACAAACTTGGGACAAAGAGGATCTTCTTCTCCCCCTGTCTGCAGAAGGGGTTGCAGCAGCCTCCACTGCTGCCTCCAAAGGCATGGGAGTGGCAGCAGGTAGGTGCCCCAGAAAAAGCCTCCTCAACAAGGAAGGAAGGAAGGAAGGAAGGGCTGCTGGGGTTTTCTTTATTTGAGAAACAAAGCAGTGTGCAATCACAGGTAATACAAATAGGGAAATATAAAATATACATATAAAATACATCAAATCAACAATGCTTAATACGTAAAGCTATACAAGAAAATCAACAATA
Organism: Sceloporus undulatus; assembly: GCF_019175285.1. Lineage (NCBI taxonomy): Eukaryota > Metazoa > Chordata > Lepidosauria > Squamata > Phrynosomatidae > Sceloporus > Sceloporus undulatus. The sequence goes on from NC_056523.1 coordinate 206,285,937, forward strand.
CATAACACATAAAACAGTACATAAAACTGCATAAAATCAACAGTGCCGAAAATACAGGTATTTAAGTGAACCACGAAACTGATCATCGGAGTTGAATTATGTTGCAAAGACTTGCAAAAAAAAATTAAAATGGTTGGCAACTGACAGAAAAGAGGGAGCAATACTTCCAGGGAGTTGGTGCTATCCTCTAAATGCCCCGCTTGAAACAACTACAGGATTTGCTATTCATTACCCATCTTGCCAGAGAGCCAGCATGGTGCAGCAGAGAATCCTCGCTCTGCTATGGAAACCCATTACATGACCTTGGGCAAGTCACACTCTCTCAGCCTCAGAGGATGGCAATAGAAATAGCAAGGACATTTCTATTGCGCTTATCAGTGCACTTAAGCACTCCACAACTGTAAGCTGATTGCCCCCAACCATCTGGGTACTCATTTTAGCCACCTCCTCAGAAGAATGCAAGCCTGAGTCGAGCTTGAGCCCTTTTGCTGGTATTGAACTCGCAACCTTATGGTTTTGGGTGAGTGGCTGCAATACAGGCATTTAACCACTGCACCACAAGGGCTCTTTAATGTGTGCAATGGTGCACACCCACCCACCAAGAAAACCATGTGATAGGCTAGCCATAGAGTTGCCATAGAGTGTCCACAAATGTGAAAGGTTGAAATTCTGTGTTCCTAAAGTATTGTATGAACACACTATAAGCTCTGTTTCAGAGGAAGGAACTGGCAAAACCATCTCTGACTATTAATTGCCTATGAAAAGCTTGTGAAATCCATGGGGCCACCGTAAGTTGAGAACTTGAAAGCAGACAATCAAGCAGAAAGGCATTGTGTGCTGTGGACTTATGGTGACCCTAAGGTTCAGAGGCTTGCCACTGCCTTCCTCTGAGGCTGAGAGAGTGTGACTTGCTCAAGGTCACCCGGTGGCTTTCCATGGCTGAGCTGCAAATCGAATCCTGCTTTTCATAGTCCTAGTCCAACACTGAAGCTATGATGTTTCTCCATAACCCCTTGGAAGGTATGCTGCATACCTTTTTACACTTTGTCTACAGAGATAGATAGCCCAAACAAGAAGAGGTTTGGTCATGGCCAGGCTTTCCGGAAGGAACATGGGAAAGCTATTGCTCCTGCTACAAGTATCTGATGTACAGATTTGTTTTCCTCCCAAGGCCAATAATGTAATTATTAATTTGTATAGGAGAAAATTAAGGGATGTATGTACTCAGGGAGCCAAATGGGCTTACTGTCCCCCAGTAAGAATAGTATTGCTGAGAATCAAGTCTCTTCCAAGCTTCATGGCCTCTAATCAATGGATGTTGTGTTTCTGGCCCTCCAGATGTTGTTGGATTGTGGCTCACAAAGATATAATTGTGTACTTTCAGACTGTTTCCAACTTACAACGACTATAACGCAAACCTATCATGGAGTTTTCTCGGCAGGTTTCTTCAGAGAGGGTTTGCCGTCGCCGTCCTCTGAGGCTCAGAGAGTGTGATTTGCCCAAGGCCAGGCAGTGGATTTCTACATCCAAACAAGGATTTGAACCCTGGTCTCCAGAGACCGAGTCCAATGCTCAGACCAGTACTCCACACTTTATGATAGTTTAAATACGTGCAACTTATGCACCGCAGAAACAACGAAGCTGGACACTGCTTTGACTGCCCTGGCTCAATGCTATGGGATTTTGAGAGTTGTAGTTTAGTGAGACATTTAGCCTTCCCTGTCAGAGAGCTCTGGCGTCACAACGAACTGCAACTCCCAGAATGCCATAGCACTGAGCCATGGCAGTGGCTGAAGTGGTGTCAAACTGGGTTGTTTCCGCAGTGCGGAGGTAGCCGTACTTCTGCACCTCTTGATACATATGAGAGAGACAAGGCATTTTCAAGAGTCAGACCATATTTTTTATTCTCAGTAAGATTTTAGAGTTGTCTGTTTGGAGAAGAAAAGTCAAGAGAGAATGAAATAAGTGACCCTTATTTAGCTGCAGTTTAGGTATCTATTGCTCTGGCAGATGTTTTCATACTGGATGCATCCACACTGCAAAAATAATGCAGTTTGACACTGTTTTAACTGCCATGGCTCAGTGCTATGGAATTCTGGGAACTGTGGTTTGTTGGGACTCCATAGCTTTCTGCTAAAGGCTAAACGTCTCATGAAAGTAGAAATCCCAGAATGCCGTAGCATTGAGTCGTGGCAGTTAAAGCAGTGTCTGCCTGGATTGTGTCTGTGGTGCGGATGCACTCAAGAACTGAAAGGGCTAACAAGCAAACTCCTAACCAAATGAGTGCCACTTTGTGCTGATGGATATAAAATCCCAGAATGCAACAGGAGCCAGCCAGAGCAGTTGAAGTGGAGTAGCAGCGCTATGAGAGTGTAGTGCGGATAATTGTGAGATATATATATACACATCTGAATCTGAGAGAGTGTTCACCCAGGGCTTTGCCATGGCCAAGCAGGGACTGGGACCCTGGGCTTCACCAGCATCCAAATGCTCAAACCATTACCTCATGCTGCCCCCCCCCCACGTGTATCTCTATCTACACTGCAGAAACCATGCAGTCTGACACACCATGGCCCCACCGAAAGGCCTTCATCGTTGTGGTGGTTGTGTGCCTTCCAAGTCATGGGGCTTCCTTGGCCAGGTTTGTTCAGAGAGGAGGGTCTGAGGCTGAGAGAGTGTGCCTTCATGCCCAAGGTCACCCAGCACTCAGGGTTTACGTGGCGAAGCTCGGACTCGAACCCGGATCTCCAGGGCCGCAGCCCAACGCCACGTCCCTACAACTCCCATAATCCTCTCCTTCCCTCCCATTGGAGCCAGACCCCTTCCTGCACCTGTCGCCTCAGGGCAAACCCCACCCCTTCCTCCCTCTCATTGGCTCCGTCTTAGCGCCAATCTCCAACTCGCCCCACCCCCTTTACTAACCCCGCCCCTTTTAAACTTCCACTGTCCGCCTCAGGATAAATCCCGCCCCTTTCCTCTCTCTCTCATTGGCTCCGCCCTTGCGCCAACCTCCGACTCTCGACCCCACGCCTTTGTTTTCTTAGCCCCGCCCCCTTTTAAAACTCCTTCAGTCAGTCCCTCTTCTAGTGGGGGGAAAAAGCTCCGCCCCCCCCTCCACGACGATTGGCTCCTCCATCGCCCAATCAGGTTCGTCCCCATTGGGCTCTTTCCGCCTGGCTCTCCGCAACTGGGGAAGAGACGTGCGCTGCCTGGCCAGCCTGGCGCTTGGGCTCCGACGGCGTCCGATGTGTTCTGGCCACGCCCCTCCCCACGCTCGCGCGGCTGAGGGGCAGCGCGGGGCCGGCGCGAGGCCACGGCAGCGGCAGGCGTCGCGCGACGGACTGCGTCATCATGACGCGCGGGAGGCCCCAGTCTCTCGGTGGCGGCGGTCGCCCGGGGCAACGGCTATGAGGAAGCTGTGGCGGCGGCGGCGGGGCGGCCCTTGGCCCCCGCCGCCGCCGCCGCCGTCGTTGGCGCTTCCGCTGCTGTGGTTCACTTTGTGCCTGTGCTGGCGCCCGGCGGAGGCCCTGGTGGAGGGGCTGTACTGCGGGAAGGTGGCCTGCTACGACGTCCTGGGCGTCAGCCGCCATGCCAGCAAGGCTGAGATCGCCCGCGCCTACAGGCAGCTGGCCCTCCGATACCACCCGGACCGGCAGCAGCAGCAGAAGGAGAAGGAGACGGAGCCCGGCGGGGGAGGAGGAGCCGAGAGCGCCGAGGAGAAGTTCCTCCTCATCGCCACCGCCTACGAGACCCTCAAGGTGAGAGAGCGGGGCCGGGGGCGCCCCCTCCCTCCTTCTCCGGTCCCGGGAGGATCCCTCCGGTAAGAACGAGGCACCAGGGCCCCAGAGGAACTCTCAGCGCCCGCCGAGGCACCTAGCTCCCTGCTATGGCATTCTGGGAGTTGTATATACACACACACACACACACACACACTATAGGTCTAGACGTTTTAGTCACAAAGAAATCGATTCCAAAAAACCCGAGTCGACTTATCTACAGGTAAAATGTATGTAGACTTGTCCCTCCATCTTGGCTAGGGTTAGGGGCACAAGACCCTCGTGAATATGGAAAAACTGCCAATGACCAAAGCACCCTGTTTTTACCTGAGAGGACACTCTCTGGGAACCTCTAGGTCCTCCATTGCAACTCTGTGGCCAACGTCCGACAGACACTGACCATAGGACTGCTCTGGAGCAACTTCAGATACCTCATAGAGTGCTCTCTCTAGGAATAAGCTCTAAGTCTTTCAGGGCAACTCTTAGTTAAAGTTGACCATAGAGTTGCACTGGAGGAGGACCTAGGTATGCCTAGAGAGAACATATCCATGGATAACCAAAGCCACAAATATGGAGGGATGAGTGGATTATACTTTAACTCTTACTTTAAAAGGGGCCATCCCTTGGAAAGTCAAGAGTGTAATCTGCCCTGGAAGTAGCGATCTTCCTCTACTCTCATCCTCACAGCCTTCAGTGTCATCACAACATTCTTTTGCCTGCTGGGTTTTTGTAAGTCCTTTGGCATTGTTTTTCCTCTGCTTCATCCTTTAGAGTCCTTTGTTTCATGCCCCTAGGTTTTACCCTCAGCTTATCCATGGGTCATATCAAAATCCATAATTTTGTCCTCCAAAACCTGCCCTCAGCTTATACATGAGGTAGACTTGTAGTTGAGTATATACAGTGTCTGTCAAAGATGACTGGTGCCACTACAGTAACGAACTAGAATTCCCAGAATCCCATAGCACCAAGCCACAGCAGTTAAAGTACAGTGGTCCCTCCACATTCATTGGGTTTAAGGGTGAAGGGCCCCCATGAATAACATCTGCCAAAGGCTGATCATAGAATCATGTTGGGAGGAGCTACAAATGCCTAGAGAAGTGTTTTCTCCAGGAACCTCTACCTTCTCCAGCACAACTCTATGGTCCACTTCTGTCATGGAGGATTTGGAGATTCCTGGAGAGAACGTATTAATCAAAACCACATATAATCAGAGCCACAAAAATCAAAGCCGCAAAGGTGGAGGGCCGATTGTCGTCTCAAACTGGATTGTTGCTAAAGTGTGGATTCAGTCTTGAGTCTGGTGAGCCTCTGAGGAGCTTGAGGAAGTCACTTTTGAGGGGACTGTTTCACACACACACCACCCCAGTCATCATGGCTGGGTATGGATTTGGGGAAGAGTAGCCCAAAAAGGTAACTTCCCCAGTCTCTGCTGCGAGCAGAGTTTGGTCAGAAAGGGTGCCATCCTGTTCCATATGTTAGCCAGCTCACAGCAAAGTCAGTAAGTAGCCTTCTGTGGTCAGTTGCCTTCCATTCTTCCTTCATAGGCTGCATCCGCACTGCAGAAATGATCCAGTCTAACACACCTTCAGTGGCCATGGCTCAGTGCTATGGAATTCTGGGATTTGTAGCTTTGTGAGAAAACTGTCAGAGAGCTCTGGTGCCACAACAGACTACAAATCCTAGGATTCCATTGCACTAAACCATGGCCGTTAAAAGTGAACTCAGACCAGATTATTTCCACAGTGCAGATGTAGCCTTGCCACGTGTCCTTGGAGAATCAGCTTTAGCAAAAGTTTCATACATTTTAGTATTCTGTACAGCAGGCATATACGTCCGATCACTGTTGTCATCCCCATATTGAAGTTTGGAGGCTGAATCTGAGAGGTGAGGGCCTTGCCCAAAGTCAATATTGGAGAGAGAGGGGGGGGGGGAAACTGAAGCAGGGTTTACCAATAATGCAAATTATTGGGGAATTTTGAGACTCTTTTGAATTAAAGCCCTTTGACAGATATGTGGGGTGACCTAAGAAAGCTGGTGTACATTGTAACAATAGGAAATTAGGCTGATTTGTAATACTTTTAGCACCAGTCTTCAGCTGTTAAGAACAGATACCATGCAGGTAATGCAAATGAAGGAGTATGTCCAAAGAATCAAGAGGAGGTTGGACTGTATATTTTCCTCAAAGAAGCTCTTCCAGTTGCAAATAACCTCTGAACTGAGGAGTATTTAAAAGCACTTTATAAATATAGCATGAAGGAGGCAACTATATGAAGACAAGCGGAAGATTCATGAATCCTGTCTGTGTCTTTAAAGGTTTGGGTATGCATGAAGTAGCCCTTTGAATTCCAGGAACAATATCTGCAGTGTTGACCTGTAAATAATATCAGTATGCAAAGGGATCTTGCAGCACCTTTGAGACTAATTCAACAGTTAGTCTCAAAGGTACTGCAAGATCCCTTTGCATACTAATTTTCCAGACTAACACAGCTATGTCTTTGGATTCTATCACCATGTAAGTAGTATCATTGGGTGTTGTCCATCATAACTGTAGTTGCAGATTTGTTGTTTTTAAAATGAAAACCAAAACTTTAGCTTGTTGGTATTTGAAATTCTGTCTCATCATGGGAGTCGCCCTGCATCATGTCTGTGGATGTGTTTTTGGAAACAGCCAAGACTAATGATGGGACACTGAGGCAAAGATATGTGCATAACAGAATTCCTCTGCAATGACGGGTTAAAGAAATTAGTCAAGAATGTTATTTTCAGAGTTTCGAGAAAAGCTCAGTCATTCCCCCAAATCTTTATAGCCCATGCCATGCTAGCTGGAAATCCTGCGTTTGTTAGAGAAGCCAAAGGCGAAATACAACAAGGAGTCTACCCTCTCTCCTCAATATTCAACTAGATAGTACATGTCAATTAGACAAGGTTGAGATTTATAACATTCCCTGATCTAGAGAACTATTTGACAAAATGTAGCGGTATGAACATGGGTCCTGGAGCAAATGAGACCTGAACACTCCCTAGAAGCAAAGGGCCTGAACAGACAGGCCAAAATAAAGCTGCTTCGGGTCACTTTGGAGGTATGCTGTTTTGTAACCACTGACTAGGCTCAACTGCTATTGTTATGTCCCACTTTTTTGGCACCCCTGGAATTCAAAGTGGCTTACAAAAGTTAAAACACATACAGATTAAAATTCACATTACTAAAATATGCAAACATTAATGTATAATTAAATCAATAGAATTAAAAGCTTTAGAAAACATACTCACTAAAAATGTACTATGTAAATCTGATTGATCCACTTCATCTACTCCAATTGGGATTACACATACAATTCAGGCATGAACTTCCCTAAATGTTAATGTCCCCTAATACTGATCTTTATTTTTTTCCTATAGAAGTGAATCCTGACCAATAGTACATTTGAAGAAAACAGCTTAGGGGATGAGACTTAAGTATGTTCTCATCTCAGGATCCTTCAACTGTAGATAGTATTAAATAAATAGTTCCGCCCCTTTTTCTTCCTAGTGCCATCCTGAATCTGCTTTTTAGCTATGCTAGAATGTAATAGAACATTGGACACTGGCTTCTATATGACTAGCAGAGTGCCAGTCATTTTCACAGTTGACAGAAAAAAAGTATGTGTATTGCAAAGACATCTATTTAGATTTATGTAGTACATTCCTCTGTATGTACATGACTGTTACATCCTCTCATGCCTGTTAGCAAGTGTCATTGGTTGCCACATGCTCTTTGCTATTTTCAGTCTTCCCCTGCAATGCAGAACGTAGAGTTAGAACAAGGAGCAATCTAAGTCTGATGTATAAAGCTACACCCTCACATGCATGCAGCAAGACATTTAATATAAACATCAGCCAAAATTCAAATATCCATACACCTTTATAGCTCACTGCATGTTGAATATGCATGTAGTTTGTATGATCTTTTGAGAGGAAAAAAATCCCTGGCCTTTACCGTAAAGACTAGGTATGTTTTGTGTAAAAGAAAAATAGCCTCAGTTATTTGTAATGTATGTTATCAAATTACCAAACATGAGAGCTATACCTTTTTAATTGTTATTGTCTTGTTGCAGAAATAGTATGGTTTATTTTATGTGTGAAATATGCATGTAAAAGTAGTGTGTGTTTTTATACCTACAGCTAGGGGTTTAAACAATTGTTAATTAGTAGATTTATATCTTGCTTTTCTCCCAAATGGGACTCAAAGGTGGCATATTCAAAAGTGATGACATTAATGTAATACTACTTTTAAATTTATTGTAGCCTTTAATCATTGTTTGCAGGATGAAGAAACTCGTAAGGATTATGATTATATGTTGGATCATCCTGAGGAGTATTACAGCCATTACTATCACTATTATTCTAGAAGACTGGCACCCAAGGTGGATGTCAGAATAGTGATTCTAGTAACAGTCTGTGCTATCTCTGTGTTTCAGGTAACTATCTTTTGTCTTTTCTGTTCCAATGTTATCTTCTAACGGGATATTGAACCCCATTGAACTCCATATAAATAAAATATGAATTGGCTACCAACTCACTATCCTAGTCAGAGAACCCACAAGGTTATCTTTAAATTTGGCAGGTCCAGAGCCTCTGTGGGAAACACAAACTAGTCCTGAAATGTGTTCATCCCAAGATAGCTCATCTGGTTAAATTGTCAAGCAAGTATTTCTTCATGATGCTTTTGTTCTATTTTCCTTTACCTGCCTCAGAATTCAGTATGGCTTTCACAATGTTCAGTTAGTTTAATTGCTAGCTAGCCAGAAATATGACTAAAGCTTTCTTGTATCCATCCGCTGATGTCAAATTATTAATCCATTTACTTTCCGTTTTTAATCCACCGAGTCATTGATCTCTTTGCATTTTTGTTTTGTTGTCCATAAATTCCCCTTAGAATAAGAACCTGGTACTGCTTTTTCTGGACTGTGGATAGATGTTCTGTGGCAGAGGTCCAAGAGCAGATGACAGTTTGCTTGCTTCAAAATCCTGGAACACTTAATCCTTGCCTCACATTCTCCTTGCTCTGCTCTGGTGGCAAGTCCAAGTCTCCTAGGGCAAAGTTTGCCTTTCCCTTTCAACACGAATCATCTTGTTGCTTTATTTGCTCTGATAGGGCTTCACTTCCTAGTGAAGAATTCATTGAAGCACAGCTCAAACTGTTCCATTTTCATTGTCCTGCAGGTTCTTTGAACCTTACAGAAATCACGTCACTCCATGTGAATTGTTGACTCTGAGTCCACTTAATTGAGGAACAAGTGGTAACTGAGGGATGTTATACAAGAGTCTTCAATCAAGCACAGACACCTAAATAGCCACACTTTTGAGTTAGTTTCCCTCTATTTCCACCTTTTCCCTTGCCTCTCTCCATGTTTTTCTTGTAGCAGCCAAGTTCTAAGCAGAACCTTATTCTTAGGCTGGGTTGTCCCAAAGGTGGGAGGACTTGGGGTCCCTACCAATTGTGTCAGCATCTCCTTAGGATGATTGCCTAGCTCAGGAGGCTTGTGAGAAGCTAGGTAACTTGAGGAACGTTCTCTCCTATGTATACAAGTACTAAATGCAGGAGGATGCTAAGTTTGGTGAATATAAGAAGAGTTTTATTTGAAAATATGCAAGAGTGCAACCAAACTTCCAATAGCGATTCAAACAGATACACCATACAGAGTTAACTGAAGCAGAGGTATGGCAATTGGATAGCAGAGGCTTAGGTTTGGAGAGGGGAGTAAAATTTACCAGTCTGAAGAGGAATCCATGGAAAGCAGGGTGTGGCTCAGATGAAGTCTAAGAGTGACAGTGAGTGGAAAAAGCTCTCTGTGCACCATGAGACCAGAGCTGGACTGATATTTATATCTGACATCTTGGCCTCGAGGGTAACTTAATGTTCCCATGCAAAGTACAAAAAGTTTGGGTGCTTTCTCGTGGAATTGACAAAAAGAGTAATTCTGGTAGATGGACTTAATTTCAGATTAACAAAACAGCAATTAGATTTAGTACAACTCCAAGAGGAGTGGATAGGAAGTCAGCTGGCAACACAGCAGGGGGTAGGTAGGAGAAATGGCCTTACTTGCCTTAATAGCCAAACCTTTAGATCTCCACTTTTTTTCTTTTCTTTTTTTTAACATACTCTGAGAATGGTAAGGCATGCTTTTATGTTCTCCCCTTTTGCATTTCATGCATATTCAGTATGGAATTGTGGAGGGAGTTACTGTATACCTTGTCTGTGTTAGGCATGCACACACACACGTATAGTAGGATTGGCTAGGGTAAAATCCTGTTTTTCCACACCTTAATATTCATCTCACTGTTTACTGCAGACATGCTGTTGTAACCTGACACTGAAAAATCTGTTTCTCCAGCCCTCCTTCACCATGCTCACAATGCAAATGCTGCTAAAAACCTTCTAGCTAGACAGAGGATAGGAAAAAGGGAGCTGGCAGGTCTAAAAAGACTTTGTAAAAAGAAACTTCTTTGTGAGAAGCTTTGCTAACTGAGGTATGCCTGTGCCTCAAGAAAGTGAACTTGCTTACATAGTATTCCCTTAAAACTGTGCTCATCATTTTGTATTCTAGTTCTTCAGCTGGTGGAGTAGCTACAATGAAGCTATCAACTACCTAGCAACTGTGCCAAAATACCGTATACAAGCCACTGAAATTGCCAGGCAACAAGGGCTATTGAACAAAGCAAGAGAAAGGGGCAAAAACAGACGGTCCAAAGAAGAAATCCGTAAAGAAGAAGAGCAAATAATCAAAGATGTAATAAAAAACAAAATAGATATCAAAGGTGGTTATCAGAAACCCCAACTATATGACATTCTCTTCTTCCAAATTATTTTGGCACCTTTTTATCTGTGCAAGTATATAGCATGGTATTTTTGGTGGATTTATTGTTTCAATATCAAAAGACAAGAATATGGTGAAGAAGAAAAATTGTACATCATACGCAAATACATGAAAATGTCGCAGTCTCAATTTGACACCTTGGAAGATCACCAGAAAGAGACTTTTCTCGAACGACAGCTCTGGATAAGAGACAATTATGAGGTGAGTGGAGCTTACACATGGAAGGTGGAAAATAATGTAATGAACGAAATCCAGTTTGTGCACTCCATCTGTGTAATGGCTTATTAAGTGAATGGAGGGTTATTGGGGTGGTAAAGCAAGGCTAGCTCTTAGCTCTCTCTAATACATTTGGCCCTTCACATGGATTAAGGATGCAAGACCCCTGCAAAAGTGAAAAAAACTATGATTTTTTTTTTTAAAAAAACCAACCATATTTAACACACACCAAAAAGTAGAGTACAGTACAGTAATTTGCAAGTGTCAAAACAATGGGCGTTTGCCAGTTCTTGCCTATGGAGGCTTGCTTTGAACCATTTACACGTGTTCCTTGCAAAGCAAGCTGAGAGGAGGAAAAACACAAGCCCAGATCAGGCCACAGGGGAAGGATAAATGAAAATCATTGAAAAGCAACCCAATGAACTCCCAGCTTGAGGTGTGCAGAGGCCAGCCTACTCAGCTGTGGGGAGAAAGTATGATAAAGACGAGGCTGCTTGAAATGGTCTTACAGCTGTTTCTGTGTAGCTCAAGCCAGAGGGTGTTTCCTGGATTTGCTTCTGAAGGATCTATTTCTTTGATCCCCAACCCACCCACAGACCAATCTGGGTTGGGCACCTTGTTTTCCCTTAGCTTTTTTTTCATAAGCAGTGTTTGCACATGCCAGTGGTCCCAACTCTATTTTAATAGGGATTTATAATGCTCAGCTCACCTTCCTAGTTTCAGTCTTGCGAGACTGGAAATGCAAGGTTAGATTTATCAATCCCTGTTGGAAGATGACATAGGGCAGCCCCAGAGGCAGTGGCAAATAATCCCTGAATAATCAAACCTGAAAAAACCAAATGCATGAAGGTGGAGGACTGACTAGGTAGGAAAGAAGAAGGTGTTGTATAGCCAGATCCCATCTGATGGTTGAGGCTAAGCAGGGTTAGCCCTGGTTAGTACTTGGATGGGAGCCTCCTGATGAATATCAGGTGCTGTAGGCTGTATTTCAGAGGAAGGAATGGGCAAACCTACCTCTAGTATTCTTTGTCTAAGAAAACCTTCTAAAAATTCATACAGTCACCAAATGTCAATAGGTGACTAGATGCATATACAGGTACATTTTACATCCAGGTACGAACAACTGTGCCAAAAAACAAGTAAGTCATCTTCCTCAGAGTCAGTAGCTTTCCCATCCCCATCACCACCCATTTTGTTTTCCTTTTTTTTTTTTTGCATCATTACCTGTGAAACCTTTTTCTTCTTTTTAGTATTACTACCTTCACCTTCACAGTTAGCCCAGCACAGGAATCTAGTAGGATGTTGGCCACTATAGGGCAAAGCAGATGGGCCATATGGAGCAATCTGCAGCCGCTCCAGCTGTGATTGCTCTGGGACTACAGCAACTGGATGCTGCGGTCCCAAAGCCAGCCACTGCCATATTCTTGAATGGGCCACTGACAGGAGTGGCTTTTTGCCGCTCCTTTTTGGACGGCTTCAGGCCACATTAGCCGGTCCCACAGCAGCTTCTGGCTGCTTCCAGGCTGTGCAGCGTTGGAACGCCACACTCTCAAAGTGCCCAGAAGGCACTTTATTTGGCCCGCCTGCTTCGGGCCTATGTTGTGACTTTATAAAGCATTTTCATACGACTCTAGTGCTACTTTCCAAACTAAAGAAACTGATTGCTGGTTCATGTAATTTTGGGGTCTCAGGACCTTATTTAAACTTAATCTGTGTGTGAACTGTTTTCTGTGAATGGGTTTTGTAAACCTCTCCAAAGCTTTTACTGCTGTATGATTGTCAATACATCTATACTTATGCATTGCCACAAGTTATAAACAATGTAGCAACATTGCAGATGTCTATTGTTTTTGACATGATCATTGTACAGATTGTGACCTTTTATTAGAGATTAGGTGATCTTCTCTTTTATTTCAGACTACAGTATTCTGGAAGTATTTGATTAGTTTGAGCTACAGTAGAAATCAATACATTGACACAGTAGATTATAAGGGGACTCTACTGTGGTAAACCATAAATTTAGGGCTATTCTCAAAAATTTGATCACTGTTGTAGGCTATGCAAAACGAGAACATCTTTTCTTCCTGGTCCTAGAGGAGCGGACCACAAATGATTTTTTCTAGAGAGAATGTTACAGAAATATGAGATGAGGGTGGAAGACACTTCTGCTACAGACGACCATAGAACAGACCTCATCACAAGGGGTTAGATGCTTTTGGCCAGCAGGGAAAATAATTGTGTGTTCTCAGTCTTCGAGAGCCCAAAACGGTAGCTCCTTTTAGACTTTCTGCTAAAGAGAAAGGAATTTTAACATTTAAAACATTTTTATCTGCCATAATCCAGGACATGTTTTGTGTTTAACAAGTGAGAGAGAGCTGTCAATCTCTGTCCTATTCACCATTTTCAAAAAACTAAACCTCCTGAATCTAGATTCAGAGTGACAGTCCGCTATGAGGAATTACCACCAGCCTCACTGTTTCCAGTATTATTTTATGTAATACTGTATGTACCACTTAGTAAGAGGACACTAAATACTGCTTAGTGGACATGGACAAACTTTGTAAATGTAATCTAAAAGCTGACACATTTTTATTTCTGAATTAGTTTCTGTCCAGCTTTTCATGAGGTCACCAAAATCGACAGACTTGAAGGTACATTTGCACACATACATTGAGAAATATGCTGTCAAAATAGATGCTGATTCTCAGAGATATTACTTGAAAACTACTAAACTGACTTACTATTTTACTTTTTGGTCTGCATATGTCAAACGAACTAGTTTTCTACAGCTCAATAGATTATCTGTTGCTTTTGCACATTTTCAGCACACTCTTCAATGCTTTAATTCTGGATCTAGTTTTCACTTATTGTTATGCAATTCATAGTAGTTCAGTTGAAACAAATGTGTATTGTTTGGACGGTTCTGCAGTTAAAATGGACTTATCTCAGAGCAACGTGAAAGAATCTGAGTCTGCTCCTATGTGCTGTTGTTTTGACATTCTTGTTTTCATTTAAACATTTTTAGCTTTATAAACAAGAGCAAGAGGAAGAGCTGAAGAAAAAGATGGCAATGGACCCTCGATGGAAAAGATACAGACGGTGGATGAGGAATGAAGGACCTGGAAGACTGACATTTATTGATGATTGATATTTCTTGAAACACATACAAATGTGTTATAGATGATTGGCAACAAAATTTGTACCTAAAATGTTCAGAGTTTTGCTGCTGTGTCTTAGCAGTGTTTTAAAACTCAGGAATTATTCAATCAGGCAGAAAACTAGTAACATTTTATGACTTTTATATATATAAATATATATAAAAATAAATTAATAAAAGCAAATTTGTTGAGCAGACTTATTTGCTTTATTTTACTATTAAAATGGTATTTATTTATTTCATTTGTATGCTGCCTTTCTCCCAGAAGGGACTCATAGTAGGGGATCAATTAAAAATAAGTCTGAGATACTGGTGTAGTAATACATATTTAAGATACACAAACTGAAATCAGTTGGCCTAAAGTTAGACAAATACTGGGCTGGAACAGATTGACAAAATACACTGGCTACCTGGCGGCTTGGGGGTTTAGGGTTAGGTTTAGTATTGAGAGTTTAGGGTTAGGGTTTATGGTTAGGGTTTATTGCTAGGAATAGGGTTAGGGTTTACTTAGGGTTAGGGTTTAGTTAGGGTTACGGTTAGGGTTTAGTTAGGGTTAGGATTAGAGTTTAGTTAGGGTCAAGGTTAGGATTAGGGATTAGTTACGGTTAGGTATTAGGGTTACTGTTAGTTTTAGGGTTAGGGTTTAGTTAGGGTTAAGGTTAGAGTTTAGTTAGAGCTAAGGCTAGGGTTAGGGTTTAGTTATGGTTATGGTTAGGGTTCGGTTTAGGGTATAGCTAGGGTTAGATTAGGGTTAGAGTTAGGGTTAAGTTTATGTTAGGGTCAGGGTTATGTTAGGGTTTAGTTAGGGTATAGGGTTAGGGTCAGGATTAGGTTATAGGGTTAGGGTAAGGGTTTAGTTAGGTTAGCGTTAGGGTTACGGTTCAGTTCGGGTTACGGTTAGGGTTTAGTTCGGGTTGGGGTTTGGGTCTAGTTAGGGTTTAGTTGGGGTTAGGGTTAAGGTTAGGTTACGGTTTAGTTAGTGTTAGGGTTAGGGTTATGGTTAGGGTTTAGTTAGGGTTAAGGTTAAGGTATAGGGTTAGGATTAAGGGTTAGGATTTAGGGTTTAGGTTTAGGGTTGGGATTTAGAGTTAAGATTAGGATTAGGGATAAGGGTTAGGGTTCGATTTAGTATTTAGGGTTAGGGTTTATGGTTAGGGTTTCCTGCTAGGAATATGGTTAGGGTTAAGGTTAGGATTTAGGATTAGGGTAACGGTTAGAGTTAGCTTTTAGGGTTAGGGTTAGTTTTTAGGATTAGGTTTAGGGTTTAGGGTTTGGATTTAGGGTTAAGGTTAGGGTTTAGGGTTATGGCTTATGGTTGGGGTAATGGTTTAGGGCTAGAAATAGGATTAGGAGTTAGGGTTAGGGTTAGGATTTAAGGTTTAGGGTTAGGGATAAAATAAAATAAGTTGGCTTTTGCCGAGCTTCCTTAGAAAAGCCAGATTTCTCCTCTCCCACTGCTGAGCTAGTTTTGTACTACTTTTGCACTTTCAACTCAGTTTGCAGCACTTGAAGGGAGACGACGGGGGGAGGGAGTGGACGGAAGAGAGGGAATATGGAATATTTTAAAAACAGCTGAAACAGCAACTGAAAAGGTGTGTGTTTGTGGGGTGTGTGTGTGACAGAGGATTGCCTGGAACTGTCCCTGCCAGATCAAGATAGTTGGAAGGTCTGATAGGTAAAAACCAAGCTCTACAATTATATCTGATTAAGTGGTCACCCCCTCCTCCTCCTCTCCAACCAGCCCCCCACATCCAGACATATGCGCACACACTATGTTTAGCCATAGGGCAAGATATAAATATTTTCATAAAACAAATGAACTTCTGCCAGCCAGGACATCTCTGCTGTCCACCTGCTGCAGTTGCTAGTGGTGATGGGGTGCTGGCTAATGGTGATGCAGACACTGCCAGTAAAGGAGTTGGGGGGAGGTGGCAGGGGGAAGTCCATGACCAGCCCCACGAGTCCAGTCCAATCCTCTAGCAGCCACAAGCCTTCCCTCCCTCCCTTCTTTCCTTCCTGCTGCCCAGCCCTGCCTTGAGCTCCTTGCCCCAGAAGGAAATGCAGGACAGGACAGCAGTGTTCCAGCTGTCTGGGGAAAGTGCTGTAGCACCTTCTGTTTTTGGTGGGGCTGCTGGCCAGGCAGAAATGGGAGGCCATGGTGGCAGGAAGTCCGTGGCTGTCACTGTTATCAGAAACTCCCTTTCCCGGCACATCCAGCAGCCTTGCTAGACCCAGAAGTGTCTGCCAGGTGGCATCAGCACATGTTACCCCAGGACCAAGTCTTGGAATGCCCCTTTTGTTTAATATAAAAGTAATATCAAAAGGGAAGCTGGGAGGGGGTAACCTAGGCATGACCTTGCTCTGGACGCCTGACCGTCTCACATGTGGAAAAACTGGTTAGAGCTAGCCAGGGTCTAGAAGGCACCCATCATGATGGGATTTCCTGAGGCCCCAGCATAATCACTTTTGTCTACAGAAGCCAGTGAAGGAATCATGGCCAAAAGAGTTGATTCCTTGTGATTACCTGGGACAGGAAGCACTGGCAAATCCACTTCTAGTCAACTATTCTTGGGAAGCCATTTAACAGAGCTGCTAATCCTTTCAAGCCTTGATTTCTGCCCCCAAGACACAATTCTGGGTATATATACATCTAGTAAAACAGTCCTTCTTCAGTCTAGTTTACAAGCAGAAATTCTGTCAGTTTGACTAGACTAGGCTCAATATGCCAGCTAACTCCTCTTTCCGCAGCGGCTATTGAGTCTTCCTCATTCTTGACTCTCACGGTCCACGCCATTAATGTATCTCCATTAGCAAGGACTTAAACCTATTCCACTTTTCCCACCATTGCTTCCTAACTCTTGCATGTGTGCATGAGTGTATGTGTTGATTGTGTGTGTGTTGTGAGTATTCTTCTAATAAAAATACAAAAACCTATGTGCATTTGCCTCTGGAGTTCTGTGCGATTTGGATCTGGTATACATTTGAGTTCCTATCCTGAGCTGCTGTTGCCCCGGCTGTACTATAACTCTCATTTGAGCTAATATTAAATTCCCTTTAGACATACTAGTTTGTGGGCATCCTCCCTGGACCCCAGCAAATTGGGTAACACTATAACCCCAAAACACCTAGAAGGCCAAGAATGTCTTACCTCTGTGCTACAGAAGATTAGGAGGGGTTCATTGGACCTGAATCGTCTGATTCCTAGACTGCACCCAAATATTGAGCACATTGTCCTTGTGTCCATTTTCATGATCAGCTGACACAGAAGCTATTCAAGCCTGCCTCCCAACCTATGCCCACCTCTGTGACATCACAAAGACTGCCCAAAGCCATCGCAAGGACCTGAACCATATTCTCAAGATTTACCCTTAGAAGCTGCCAAAAAGACAACCCTACTTGACATGAAGATCCATGGGTAAGAGGATTCATAGAATCATAAAGTTAGAAGAGACCACAAGGGCCACCCATGCAGGAAATCACAATGAAAGCATCCCCGACAGATAGCCATCCAGCCTCTGTTTAAAGACCTCCAAGGAAGGAGATTCCATCACTCTCTGAGGGAGTTTGTTCCACTGTCGAACAGCCCTTACTGTCAGGAAATTCCTCCTAATGTTGAGGTGTAATTTCTTTTCCTGCAGCTTGCATCCATTGTTCTGGGTCCTGTTCTCTGGAGCAGCAGAAAATAAGCTTGCTCCATCTTCAATACGACACCCCTTCAAATATTTAAACAGGGCCATCATGTCACTTCTTAACCATCTCTTCTCCAGGCTAAACATCCCCAGCTCCCTAAGCTGCTCCACACAGGGCATTGGTTCCAGACGTTTCACCATTTTGGTTGCCCTCCTCCAGCTTGTCAACATCCTTTTTGAATTGTGGTGCCAAAAACTGGACACAGTATTCCAGGTGAGAGTTCTGGGATATTCTGGGAGTTGTAGTCCAAAAAGATAGACTAACTTGCTCATACTTACAAACCTGGTAGACCAGGGCACGCTGGCTTAAGGTGGCCCCTTTGCATCTCCCTAAAAAAGAAAAAGCCAAGGGACTTTCTTTGGAAGGAATTACTGAAAGGATAATAATATTGTTATCAGCCACAAGACAATCCTTGAGTGCTTGAGAGGGCCATGGGGCAAGGGGCACACTAGCCTTTTCTGAGATGTGACCTCCAGTTCTAGTCATTTTGTTGCAGGTGGCACTACAAAATGTGGGACAGTCAAGGACAACAGAGGACATGACCAACTAAAAGCCAAAAACATTATTATAGATATAAATTCATGCTGCTTAGCCATGCCCCAAATGGAGAACCTTTTGAAAGTCTCCCTGGACAGAAGGTTGAAATGTAGGACACAGCCTGGAAAAGGAGGCCATCTGGTTACCCTGAAGGCAAAGCACTACAAAATTGTAGGACACCCATGAAAAATGGAGGGCACTGCCTGTAGGATGTCCAAGGAAAATTGAGGACACGGCCCAATAAAAGCCAAAAATGTTAATGTTAATGCATGCTTCTCAGTCTTGCTCAGAATGGAGAATTTTACATTCTTCCTGGACAGAGGGCTGAAATGTAGGACATGGCCTGGAAAAGGAGGCTGCGTGGTCACTCAGAGGACAAGGCATTACAAAAAAATGGAGGACATCCAAGAAAAAATGGAGGGCACAATCAATGAATAGCCAAAACCATGAATATAAATTCATGCTTGAGGAGTCCATGCTCAAAATGGAAGGTCTTCTTTTACAGAAGTTTAAAACATAGGGCATAGCCTGGAAAAGGACACCTGGTCACCCTGAAGACAAAGCACTACAAAAATGTAGGACTCTCAAGACACATGGAAGACAGAAACAAAACAAAACAAAAACATGAATACAAATCCATGCTTCACTCAGTCCATTCTCAAAATGGAAGGCGTTTTGAAAGCCTTACTGGAGAGAAGGCTGGAGAAGCCTTCAGAGAAAGAAAGAAAGAAAGTGGCAGCATGGCCTTCTTCCCTGGACCTCAGTCCATTTCCTCAGATGCAGTTGGACATAATAATAATAATGATGATGATAATGTTGAGAGCTCTTGTAGCAGCACCCTTGGGACTAAGTGATGTGATGTGAGAACTTATGGAGGGCGAGGGAAGGTGCCAGGCTGAGGCTGGGCATGGAGGCCCCTTCCTCCTCCTCCTCCTCCTCCCTCAGAGAGCCATGGAGGAGGAGGCTGTGTCTGTGTCTGAGGGCGGGGGCCTGGGCTCCAGGGGCGGCCATTTTCTCCTCCTTCCTTGGCCGCCCAGGAGGAGCCCAGCAGCAGCAGCCACTCAGACGCCGGCGCCATGTCTTCCAACTCCGGCCTCAGCACCCTCCAGCGCCTGGTGGAGCAGCTCAAGCTGGAGGCCGCCGTGGAGAGGATCCGGGTGAGGCTTTCTAGGAGGCGTTACTTGATGCCAGCTTGCTATGGAATCCTGGGAACTGGGGCTCACAGACAAAGAGGGCTAAGTAATATCTTCAGCAAAATGACAGTGTTTCTTCCCCTCTTCCCCCCCAGAATTCCCTAGCATTCAGCCATGGCACTCAGACTGGGTCATTCCTGGTGCCTTAATGGGTGTTTTGAGCTTATTATTATTATTATTATTATTAGACCATTTTGGGAATGGCCCCCCATTGCTTGGTCCCTGACATCATCCCTAGGAAGACAAAGGAAAGGGAGTTTGTCTTGATGTTTTGCCTTGCCTGGGAAGGGAGGGAAGTTTTATCTAGTGTCATTTATTTTTTGGTCCCAAACACACTGCAGAAATAATCCAGTTTGAGACCGCTTTAACCGCCCTGGCTCAGTGCTAGGGAGCCTTGGGAATTGTAGTTTATTGTGGCGTCAGAGCTCTCTCTCTGACAGAGGAGGCTTTCACAAAACTACAG
>NC_056523.1:206305835-206340134 GCF_019175285.1 Sceloporus undulatus
TTCCCAGGATTCCCCTTGCATTGAGCCATTTAAAACCCACAATTCATGTACTGTATTGTGGTGGTTGTGCCTTGAGGCTGCCTATTCCATAAGGTAGCTTGACTCCCTGTGGTACTTGTAAAGGCAGATATATACACATATATATTATGTTTGTTGTGTTGTGTTATACAGTATTTAAATGGCTCACTCAGTGGTGCAGTTTTGATTCTGTAGGCTAAATCAATGGAAACTTGGTCAGTCAACAGCCATGTAGCTTCCATTGTTTTAATGGGTCTCCTCTCATTGTGAGCTGACAATTGGGTTTACAGTAGTCTAGTGAAAATGCATCTTATACAGTACTGTATAGTAAAACTTATTACAGCTAACACACACAAACACACCTTTCCCCTTAGGGAAATTTCCCTTGCAGCTGCATGTGTGAGAGAATGTGTGATTGTTACCCATTCCAGATTGGAAGAGAATGGACATGGTCAGGAGAACAAAAAGTATTGTTGAAGAGGGTTAGATCAATATTCCCTTCTTTGTTCTGACAGCAGCTGAGCAATGCTTTCATTCACCGCCTTTCTTTGGGCTGCCTTTCTGAATCTGCGCTTGAAATATGTCTTTGTTCCCAAGGATGAGCACATAGGTCCTTAAGAATCCACTCTGGCCTTTGTCTAATCTGTGTTGCGTATATATTTTCAATAAGGCTCAGGGATCTTCATTTTATTAGAGCAGCCTTTCCACAGAACTGCAAAAAGCAAAGCACTTCATGCAGAGCTTCAAGACAACTTAGTCACAATAAAATTCATTGTGAGCATGTTTTGTTGAATGGATCGACAAGCAAATCAGTGGCACAAAGACCACTTAAGAAGAGAATAGCCAGGATCCTGAATTTGGTCACAGGACCAGCCCCATGGATACACACACCAGGGATGTATCTACACTATAGAAATAATGCAGCTTGATGCCACTTTAAGTGCTGTAGCTCCAACCTGTGGAATCCTGGGATGTATAGTTTTACAAGGTCTTTAGCCTTCTCTGCCAAAGAGAGCTGATGCACCACAAAACTACAAATCCTAGGATTGTGTAGGACAGAGCCATAACAGATGTGGACCCTCTGGAACAGCACCAAAGGAGAAGGTGACTTGTACTAATTCTTCTTCCAGCTTCTCATGCTTGTGAGCAGCATGGAGAGATCTTCTGCAACAGGGAGACGGAGAGGTTGTAAGTGGTGGAGGAATTGCTGAAAATTGCATTCCCTCTTTCCCCCAGTTTGGGATCTTCCAATGGGTTTTGTTTCCAAATCTGAAAATAAGAGCTCCTCCCATTCCTGGATGCCAAGCTGTCTTTGGATCCAACATAGCCAAGTTGACTGGGCATGTCTCTTTCTGCATATCCAATTGGACTTTGAAAAACTCTCGCCAACACACAAAAGGGGGGGGGACTACTACCTTCAGTTGGGAAGGTACTGATAGTCAAGCGTGGCAGAATCAAACTTAGGCTGCATAGTGATGCTCAGTGCCTTGGACTTTGCTGCTCTTTCTACATGCACAAGTTGACATTTCACTGCTGCTATGAGCTATATGTGTTTTGGTAACTTATTAATGTACCTTCCATTTAGAGCTCTTTCTGCCCTGGGAGCACTGAGACATCATAAACTCAATCATGAAGTGACCTGGCAGGAAAATTTCCTGGCAGGGAATTTCGTTTTTAAATCAGCCCTTGGGAAAATGCAAATAGCTGAAGCTTAGGAAGCTTTCTGTGCTAGTATTTGCACCACTGAGTGGAGATGAAAGAATAATGTAACTGTCTTACTGTTATTAATCATTTATCTCGTCTTCATGGTCATGAATGATTCACTGGCTCACAATTGTCCCTCTTTAGCTCTTGCTTCTGTCATCTTTTGTTGTTTCTTCCTTCTATCAGACTACAGTTTTGTTGGGGATGAGACTCATGCTTTTCCTATAAAGACCTCTGGCCATTGTAATTGCTGTACAGTATTGGTTATGATCCTTTAAAATATTTTTTTCCCCTCAGAAGGACAGAGTGAGGTATCTTAAAGTTAATTCCATCTAACAGCTGAAGCAGAGAGTGTGTACTTCAGACATCTGTAAGCTGCTCTGAGATCTTTGGCTAAAGGGCGGGGTAGAGAGATAGTGTGACATAGTAGTGGTTTAAGTATTGGGACTACGATTCTGGAGAACAAGGTTAGATTCCCCGCTCGGCCATGGAAACCCAATGGGTGACTTTGGGAAAGTCACATGCTCTCAGCTCCAGAAAAACCTCGAAAGGTTCAACTTAGGGCTGGAAACAGCATGAAGGCACACAACAACAAAAATAACAAATGTATATTTTAATAACTGGGATGGGGTGGCTTAGTGGTTTAGACACCAATTCTGATGATCGGAAGATCAGAAGGTTGGCAGTTCAGGCCCGACTGTTGCATGATGGGGTGAAATCCTGTCACTAGTCCCAGCTTCTGCCAACCTAGCAGTTTGAAAGCATGCAAATGCAAGTAGATAAATAAGTACCACTTGGGTGGGAAGATAACAGCGTTTGGTGCAGTCATTCTGGCCACATGACTAGTCCTCGGACAGTGCTAGCTCTTCGGCATAGTAACAGAGATGAACATCACTCCCTACAGTTGGTTACGACTAGACATTCATGTCAAGAAACTACCTTTGCCTTTACTTATATTTTAATAAACAAACACACATACTTTAAATCACAGAAGGTTATGAAGGATGCACACTGCAATTGCTGTACCGCTTTATGAATATTATACGGAAGGGAGCTGTACTTCCTTTATCCCATCTGTTCTGGTTTCCTTCACTGTGAGAGACTTTAAGGTCCCACCTAGGGTGTAGTCACATTGAAGAATTAAATCAGTTTGACACCACTTTAACTGCTATGACTACAAATCCCAGGATTCTGTAGGACAAGTCATGGCAGCTAAAGTAGCATCAAACTACTTTAATTCTGTAGCTGCCAAACTACTTTAATTCTGCTAGTACTGTATCCCTAGACACAGATGCAGATTAATCCATGGATTTTTGAAAGTCCAGAGCAGTTTCTCTACCCAAAGGGCTGTGCTGTTGGAGGGTGTGTTTTCTCTTCTCTGCTTGGTTTTCTAGATCCCTCACACATGCAGCATACTGCATTGTTGCTTTTCTTGCCTGGGAAAACATGCAGGTTTGGAAGTTCAGGTGAAATTCAAGTTGTTTCTTTCCCTCCTTTTTTTACCCTTATGATCCCCAGAGATATAAGTGATCTTAGAAAATCTCAGCTTGGCCATGTGTGATCTTGGGCAAGTCGCTCTCTCTCAGCCTCAGAGGAAGGCAAAGATAACCCAACTAACAAATCTTGCCAAGAAAATTCCATGATAGGTTTGCCTTAAGGTCACCATAGGTTAATAAAGGTTAATAATAATAACCATAGGTCCGAAATGACTTGAAGGCACACAAGAACAACATATCTTTGAAAAATTGATCATTTGGTCTCTATGCAGATGGTTTCCTGATTTTATCAGCTGTTCATTGTATTTCTTATTCATTGTTTTGATGTCATTTACATTTGCCCTGGGATTTCCACGAAGAGTGTAATAAATATAGAGCTAACTAATTTATCTAGACTGGAAGGAGAGGTCTTCTGTCCACAAACCAAGAGTAACATTTAAAAAACCCTTCTGTAGATTTTTCTTACTCAAGTGAACATGATATCTTTACATAATACTCCCATGTTACATTTGGGCCATGACAAATATGACATTGGTACTGGACTGATGATGTACCACTCAGATTCATGTGACTGTATCTAGTGAGACTTGGGAGACAAAAGGACATTCCCAGGGGAGGTAGACGATCACTGACCTACTCATAAAAACAAGCTCTTAATGCATCTCAGCTTGGAGGAAGCAGGTGGCAATGAGATCAGCCTTTTGTGTTGTTGCTTTTAAAATAAAGTTAACATAATAAAGCAAATTCCAAAGTGGGAGAATATACAGCCTAATAATGGCAGCATTCTGTCAGGGGGAAAAATGTTACACTCTTGTTTAAGTTTTTAGCAGAGCTATGGTTACAGTTGAGTTCATACAAAGTGAATGCAAACCTTTCAAAATAGGCAGCCTCAAGAATTTTGTCACAGAAATTAAGTGAAAACCTTCCATGCCAAAAGTCTTCCCTCTCAAATGTGTAGTCCAAAAATTTGCATTTATTTTGTATTACAATAAAATAATAATAATGTTTAATATTAAAATAAAGTTAATGATGTCAGCTACAAAACAAATAATTTATTAATCAACAAAGTACTCTCTCATCTTAGTACATTGCTTAACAATTCCCTCAAGCACTTCTGTATATGCACTGCAAATGCTGACCAACAGGGAAACACCTGAAGGAAGAATACAGTACAACGATATTCTCAATTCTGTATTTTATTCTGGCCATCAGATTCTGAGCCTCTGGGAAGGAACTGTGTTACTGTAATTTTTACATGGTTCATGGGCAACTGCTGTCATTGTTGTAATAAGTTTTCTTGGGCACCCTCCATTGAAATAAATGGGAACTGTACAAGAGCCTGGCAGTGTTCTTCTGCAGTTCCCATTTAATAAAGCTGGTGGGGGAGTCATTGCCAGTGGTTTGCATCAGAAGGCAACAAGGGATATATGTCAGTGACTCTACCCTGATTATTCCCTCTATCAATGAACTTCCCATTGTCCTGAAGGTGAATATTAAAACAGGTCTCAAGTCTTCCATGTGGAAGCCAAAAGCATCAGCTTAATAGATTTTTGTGATCCACCTTGGATCTAATTTAAGAGAAAGGTAGCAGATGAATAAAATAAATAGATATCACACTTAAGCCCCCTGGTTTCTTCCAAATGTGGCTGCCAACCAAAAAACTAATGAAAACACTATTGTGGTTTGATCCTCAGTGCCACATCCTGTCTGGTTCATTTGCTAATGCAAATAAGGAAGAACATGAGTTTTTAAAGCACCATATATACTTGACTATAAGTCGAGAAATTTATGCCCAAAAATTGACCCTAAAACCATGGGTCGACTTATATACGGGTCAAAACAGTAATTCAGCTGAAAAGGATCCTTAAAACAGAGCCGCCCTGCAATTCCTTACTCCCCCTGCCTTGGCAGTTATTTCTGAAAGGCAGGAGTTTCTGTGTGTGCGTGTGCATGTCTGAGGTGATTCAGTTTTCTGTCCGATGGAAAGCTCTTCTCTTCCACCCTTCCTTCTCCCTTTGCATTGTCCCTGCCCAGCAAACAGCACATATCCCTCTAGTTCCATCCTTCCCAGTCTCATGGAAAACCTTTCCCCCCCCCCCCTTCCCCCCCCCCCCCCCCCGGATCCTCTTTGCCCCACAAGCACCACATTTCCCCCCAGTTCCATGGAAAGCCTTTCTCCCAGCAAACACTACATATCCCTCCAGTTCCTTCCTTCCCTAAGTTTTACTCTCGACTTATATAAAAATCCATGATTTTGACCCTAAAACCTTCCCTTGACTTATACACAAAGTCAACTTGTACATAATAATAGGACAATTCTCAGCCAGAAGAGGTTTTTATAGCTTAGTTTTATGCTGCATCTTGCATTCCCTTATCAGTTTTCCTCTTCTGGACTTTAATTTGTATACAGTTTCATTTCTATAACATTTGGAACAGTCTCTTTGCAATTTTCTCAGACAAGCATTGTCACTCTGAGATTCACTCCTGTGCTGCTCCTTATATGAGTTGCCCTTAAGGTTGATATTCCCAGGCCAGCCTATTGAGGATTAGTGCTGATGGTTTGTCTTTCAAAGCTCATGGGAAAACATTGAGAGAGGTTAAAATAGGTCCATTTGCCAATTTGCAGTTGCTTTCCAGCTTCAAGGGATCTTGGAAGAAACAGATTTTCTAGACCCATTTCAAACCGGCTTCTGGGCGGGCTGTGGAGTTGAGACTGCCATGGTCGCCTTAGTCGATGATCTCCGTCTGGGCATGGACATGGGGAAGCGTGTCCCTGTTAGTGCTTTTGGACATCTCAGCGGCTTTCGATACCATTGACCATGGTATCCTTCTGGAACACCTGAAGGAGTTAGGTATCGGGGACACTGTGCTTCAGTGGTTCCGTTCCTACCTCTCGGGTAGATTCCTAACTAACATCTGGTGTTCCTCAAGGAGCCATTCTGTCCCCCATGCTATTCAACATTTACATGAAACCGCTGGGAGAGATCATCCGGAGACATGGGGCGCGGTGTTATCAGTACGCTGATGACACCCAAATATGTTTCTCTGTGTCTCCGACTCATGCAGTGACTAGGGATGGCATCTCTCCTCTAAATACCTGCTTGGAGTCGGTAATGGGCTGGATAAGGAAAAACAAACTCAGTTTGAATCCAGAGAAAATGGAAGTACTAGTGATAGGCTCTCCCAGTCCGAGTAGTGAAATTTGCCCACCCGTCCTGAATGGGGTCACACTCCCCCCGAAGGACTCAGTCCGCAGTTTGGGGGTGCTTTTGGACTCGTTGCTCCAGTTGACTTCTCAAGTGGATGCGATGGTCAGAAGCACCTGCTACCAGCTTTGGCTGATACGCCAGCTGCGACCCTACCTAGGCCGGGGGGACCTTGAAACATTGGTACATGCTCTGGTAGCCTCTCGGTTGGATTTCTGTAATGTGTTCTACATGGAGCAACCCTTGTACCAAACCTGGAAGCTTCAGCTAGTGCAGAATATGGCAGCAAGGTTGGTCACTGGATGCTTCAGGGCTGACCATATAACATCGGTTTTGCAAGATGTTCATTGGCTGCCTATTCGCTTCCGGGCACAATACAAGGTGTTGGTTATAACCTATAAAGCCCTAAATGGCTTGGGCCCAGGTTACTTGGAGGATTGCCTCTCCCCATACAATCCGCTCTGCACACTTAGGTCAACCGGGAAGAATTTGTTGAGGATCCCGATGGCGAGATATGTGTCAACCTCGCAAAGGGCCTTTTCCAACTTGGCCCCTAGGATCTGGAACACCCTTCCCGATGAGCTCCGCTCCACCACCTCCCTGGATCTCTTTAAAAAGACTCAAGACCTTCTTGTTTCGGCAAGCCTTCCCCGATGTTCCTTGATATCATGTGACTCCCCCCTATATGTACTGTATTATTGACTGCACTCAGCTAGCTTGGATTTGATGTAATGGTTTTAATTTGTATAATTGTAATGTTTTTATAGAAGTTTTATTTATGTATTGCAATTTTTAGTCTGCACTTTATATTCTGTCATTGCAATTTCTATCTGTACACCGCTTTGATCACTGTGGAAAAGTGGTTTATAAATAAAACTTATTATTATTATTATTATTATAACTGCAGAGTATTATAAATTGCAATTCTTATTATGTCCCCCTTGGGATGGGGACATGATATAAAAGAGTATAACGAAACAGTGCCTTTTTTATATAGTGGAGGCCTTGGAAACACCCCAAACATAGTATGAACAGATTTTCTTATAGTTTTGGCCTAATTTGAGTAATATCCCATTTTTAGAACCTACTTTTTCCATTTAGTTTTCATAACTAATAGAAATACATAGATTGGCCCTAAACAGTAGGTGGACCAGAAGTTAACCAAAGTGGTCCTGATGTTTTCATCAGATTACCGTACCAATCCTTTATCATTGTTACTGGATCCTAGTCCATTTCTACTTCAGTGTAAAAACGCTCCACCAGATTTTGTTTGACTCCAACTTCTATAAAACCACATGGCTAAGGGCATGAATGATATGAACCAACTACACAGTGCTTGCCAGTAAAGTCATGATGATTTCTAAGAAGATGAATAACCTGTAATTTCCCTCGTTCTTTCTATCTTTCAGGTCTCTCAAGCAGCTGCAGAACTTCAGCAATACTGTATGCAGAATGCTTGCAAAGATGCCTTGCTTGTGGGAATGCCTGCTGGAAGCAACCCCTTTCGGGAGCCCAGGTCCTGCGCATTGCTCTGAAGGCAGGTAAGATTCTTGTGGAAGTTTTCAGCTCTCTGAGTCTTTAAAGAAGGTGCCAAAGAATGCTGGGGAGCATAAATCTTCTTACATATCTGTTGGGAGTTTCTGTTTTCCTTCCCTTGGATTCACAGCAGAAAGCTTCGGAACTGGAGGAGAGCAAGTTAAGCAACTTATCACAAGGCACAAGGATCTAGCGTAAGGCACAAGACAGATATTCATTTGGGCACAACACAACCCTTGACTTAAAGCTGCTCCTTGGAATCTCGATTAGAATCTTGAGTCCCTTTAATCTATTGGTCTCCATGCCATTAAAGACCAAGTTGAGGGGAATATTATTGTTATTCCCCTCCATGTGGTCTTTAATGGCATGGAGACTAATAGATTAAAGGAACTCAAGATTTTAATGGAGATTCCAAGGAGCAGCTATTGTTGTTGTTGTTATTTCTTATCCGCCTCTCCCCATGGATCGATAGGGAGAACTACAACAATTAACAGACACACCACATCAGTTAAAACACATTGAGTAAAATATACATCACTTTAAAAGGACATGTATACAATTTAAAATGTCAAGATATATATATATTAAAACAATATATTTAAAATTTATCATTTAAAATTGACTTCTTAAAAATCATCTGGGTAAGCCTGCTTGGAAGACACTAGCCTTAAATGCTGTTTTGAATTCAAATAGCGTATTCAGCTGTCAGATTTCTTTTGGCAGGTCATTCCAGTCTAGGAGTGGCTAAAGAAAAAGTCCTCTGGCTGATAGTTGCCAGCCTACAGGAAGGCTCACAAAAAGAACCTACATGTGCCCAGAATTGCATGCTGCAGGCACAGCTCCAGGACAAAGAGAACATAGGGTGGGACTGGCAGAGGATTACTTTCCTGAATGCTCAAAACACCATCCTCCCTAAACACTAAACTTGTCAAAAGGCATCCTTTTGGTTTCTGTTCTTCCCTCCGCAGCTGCAACCTCCTCCCTTGAAAATTATGCCTTATCTAGTACTTAGGATTGGAATAAATAAAACCTTTTCTTCTTTGGGTCTCTCTGCATTTGCGTGAGGCAGCCCAGAGTATTCTGGCCCTGGAGCTGCCCCTATCCTCCCCCATTGTATATGCCTTCCATTCTGATGCCAGGTGGCTGATTGCATGTGCCTCCCGCTGAAGTGACTACTGCATCTCACTCCATGGCGTCCAGCCTTGTTCAGAATGAGCAAATGGTGGCAGCTGGAACACACCAGATGACAAGAGTAGGACGTGTTTCAAACAGCTGCTCAACATCAGACTTGAGGGCTTGGGATCTCCAAGGAAGATCTGGAGTGAAGAGTGTTGTATTTAAATCTATGTTAAAAGTGTTATACTCCAGATCTGGGCCAGCTGTCATCTAGTCTGTTTGCACTAGAACCAGGGTTTGACAGTGTGTTATCTTCCTGCCAAAAGGACATACAGAAAATGTTGTTGGGTTTTTTTGGCCCATGCAGACAGGGTGATAATTATGAACATTTCACTGCTTTATGACATGTGATGACTTGTGAAGGAGAAGAATACTTTTTAATAAACATTTTTTATCTCACATTGCAGGGAAGGTTATCAGAAAGTTCTCTTCAAGTATGAACGGAGACCCAGCAGCCTTCCTTTGTTCAGCAGACCCTTTCTCTATGCCCTTCACTTTGTGTGGCCAAAACTGTATCCTTAAGATGTTTGTTAGTCTCCTTGATTATCGTAGTAACTGATTAGATCTTTTGATAATTCTTGTATAAAAAATTTTATAAGGAAAAGACTTTCCATTCATAACTGAGTCAGCTATCTTTCTACAGTTACTACTCTGAGATGTTTACGTTCTAGAAAGAAAATTACCAGATGTCTTGTTAGTTATTTGTTGTGCCTGATTGAGACTCTCACAAGGTACCTTCTCACAGTGTTATGTTTTCTGAACAGAGATGTTCTGAAGCTAAATTTTAAGGGGGGGCTGTCTTTTGAGTAAATAAGCATGAGACTGGGGTGTATGCTCCATTAATTTTGATGGAAGAGCACACATTTAGCTCTCAAAGGTGGAGGCTTCCATTTAAAAGGTTAACTTTAACTGGTGTACCTAATGTTAGCTGGATAGAGTCCATAATGCCACATGTAGAGAGCTTTGTGTTGCGCACACTGGATGTGCAAAACCCTCCTCCTTCCTCTCCCTGCAGACCTTTCAGCTCTACAGTAGGTTAAGGAAGGAAATGTTTGCAATGGGAGAGGTGCACAGGACTGACTTTTCCTCCATACCCTTGTCCCTGTGTAAATTGTACTCTTCCCAAGCCCACCAAACAGCTGGGAGGCCAGCACAATGAGGAGCACAGCCCATGGGCCCCATCCACCTACAGACACCCAGCTGATTGTCATTGGGAACAGCAGAAAAGTGCATTGATGACCATGTTTCTGAGCTGTTCCCAATAGGGTAGACAACGGGGTCTCAGTTAGGGGAGGACATTCCCAAATGCTTAAATGGAGGGAGTGAATGAATGTGGGGAAATGGTGTATGCTTGTGTGATCGAGAAAATAGGGAGAGTGCTGCTTCTGTGTCTGAAAGAGTGCAAGAAGTGTGTAGGTGGCTATGTGTATTTGTGAATGAAATCGGAAGGGGATGCTGTTTGTGGCTATGCCCTGTACCAGCCTAAGATCAACCCCCCATTGTCTCCAGCTGTGGCCACCATTCACTGCCCATCCCTGGGGATGAAAAACAAATGCAAGACAAATTTTCTTTATAAAACATTCTTGCTGTACCTGAAATCCATGGGTGACTATCTGCAGACGTAGCTGGATTGATATCCACCATAAAAGGTTTAGCCTTTATTTTGTATTGTGTTTTTATGAAAACCTCTTTCGTTAAAAGTTTCTAACTGCTAACTCACCAAACAATCACAAATGAAAACACTACAGTGCCCAACAAAAATGCAAACAGCTCCATGGGCCAAACGCTTTCAAGGTTTGCAGCATTATTGGGGCCTCTAAAAATATTTTCCAGGTGGGGTGCCTTTGATTTTTTTTGTTTATTCAGCACTTTTACACATACTGTTTACTTTTTAAGAGAATGTTCTGTTTACACACCATTGTTTGTATTAATATATTAGAAGCTTTTCACAAATAAAATTTCTTTCCCTAATTCACTGTGACCACTCTCATTCATGGTATGAAAAAAGAAATTTATTTATTGCTAGAAACGATCCTGAACCATAAGGCATATCTAAACTATAAGGAACCTCTTTGGTTTTTACCATTTTGAGGAGCCAGTCAAAAAGAAAATGAAAAAAAGAAAACAACTTTAGTAACACATTATTTTTCTTTGAATTTTCCATAGCAGAAGTATCTTGATGTTGTGTGCCTTCAAGTTGTTTATGACTTCTGGCAACCCATAAGGCAGTGATGGCGAACCTATGGCACGTGTGCCAGAGGTGGCACTCAGAGCCCACTCTGTGGGCACATGTGCCATCACTCCAGCATAGCGTTTGATGGAGTTTGTTACTAGAAAGCCAGAGGAACATGGCACTTTGCAATAAATAAGTGGGTTTTGGGTTGCAGTTTGGGCACTCAGCCTCTAAAAGGTTCACCATCACTGCCATAAGGTGACCCTATCATGGAGTTTTCTTGTCATTCGTTGTTCAGAGGAGTTTGCTAATGCTTTCCCCTGGAGCTGACCTGAGCTAAACATTCTGCAAACCTATATCTCTTGCTTTGAAAGAGCAGATTCCAGAGATCAGCAGTTTAGAACATTTTCCTTAAGAGTGCTGCCAAATCTGTGGAAATGGAAAACTGGAGACCGCAAAAATGGGCCAAAAATAGCAAATGTTCCATGAGGTCTTTTAAAGCCCACACTGTTTTAGGCTTGGGTTTAGATGTCCTAATTAAATCTAGTTTGCTTCTGTTGTCTGGTTTCAATACTTATAAAAATTCAAGAGATCTGGATTCTGACCCCTACTCACTTCTAATTCTCCCCATCCTCTGTATTTTTGGAACCACTAAGTAGTTCTATGCAAAAAAGCCTGAAAAACAAAACTGGAACTGTAGAATCTTTAATGAATTATTCAGCAAATTGAATACTAGTGGTATAGATCATCCTGGATACTTCCCTTTGGCATATCAAAATTGTGTATTATTTGAGCATTTTTATCTCTCTCATCTTAAAACACATTTTTAAAGGTATGATGCTTCTCCAGAGTTTTCTGTTTCCAATGCAGACTCTGAGGTTCATATATGTGGCTAATTCCCTGTGAGCTATTGGGAAAACTTAAGGAAAAGTTACATTCTTTTCTCAAGGGTGCTTCAGCTGTTCTTTTTGTAGACAGCACCCAATAAAAGGTGTAAGAAGTTACTGTTGGTGTTCTCTTACTGTTGTCCAAGTCATGGTATTAAAAGTGTCCCATATCCAATGGCAATAGGTTCTTTTTATAGCAGCTTCAGTATTACAAGACTTAAGCAGAGGCAGTTGAGCACAAAGTGGATATACTGTACATCAGTGGGGCTCAAATTGAGGGGCACAATCCTTGCAGGGGTGACAGTTGATCAAGAGGGCATATAAGACATTTTGGGGGTTTGCTCACGGGGGAGAAGAGAGGAAGGGCAGCACTTATTCATGACACACTGGCACACGCAAAAGCAAACATGCCAAGGAAGAAAAGTGTTTGGCAGGAGGGAACCACAAACATGAGAAAGAGAGGGAAGTGACAATAGTCAGTGTTGAACGGGATGGATAGTCCCATCGGCAGAGCTGACTCTGGCAACTCCAGGACCCGGCTAGCCACAGCAGTACCAACAAACAGCAAAAGCAACCCAAGCAAGGGACCAACTGAAGCAGCCACTGCAACATGGAGTCTCGCATTCTCTCTGAGCCTCTGCCCGCAGAGCTGAAAATAAAGGTGATTTTACACTGATAATGTGAATAAATTTTACAGATTCTGAATAATAAACACAGTTGTGGCTTAATGTCACCAAATCATTGTATTCAAGCACAGATATTTTTCTAGTAATTCTTCAGATTTTATTTTCTCAGATTTTTAAAAAAGTTCAAACATGTCTAAAACTGCCACGAGCCTATTGTGGGAGAACTCAAGAAAGTCCAAACATGAGTATATATAAGAAAATATTTTTAAAATGCATTAAAATGAGACACAGTTATAATCAAAATGAATTGATTATAAAATTAGTATAGAATTGTCTAAACTGATATCTGAAGGCTTAAACATCTAAACAGATTTAAAATTTAAACAGCTATCTAACAATTAGTTTGCATTTCTTTTAAAAGAATTTAAGACGTGTTTGACCATCACTTCTTGCAGGGTCTTTTTCAAATGTTAGACGACGTTTTTTCAGCTGTGGTAACTGGGCAAATTCTAAACCTGCCAAAGAAAAATAAATGAGAGATCATGTCCCAAGCATTCCATAATTATGAAGATTTAGTTCATTAATGCTACAGGTCATAAGAAACACCATGCCTGCTTAAACATTCAAGAGGAGAACTGAGCCAATACTATGTGCATCGATTTCACTGTAAGAGAATTTAACATTTGCTTAATTCTCCAACTGGATTCATTAAAGTGCTTAATGTTATTGTTTAATTAGGTGCCTAAAAAGAAATTAAAAGTAAGTAGTGGGATATTTACACATTTATTTATGAGATGAAAATGGAGACTCAGGCAAAACAGACTGCCCTGAAAGAACAGCTTCTGGCTGCCCCTTTGCGTGCCAGATTGGGGCCGCAGCAACTGCACGCTGCGGCCCCAATCCAGCATTTTCCTGGCACAAAAAGAAGCTCCTTTTTGGGCTGGGAAAAAGGCAGCCATTTATCTCTGTTTTGGAATGCGGCTTCTAAATGCCACGCTGCCAAAATGCCTCAAATCAACACTGTCACCATGTGGTTGCTCAGGGCAGCTTGACAGCGTGTTCGCAGCATCTTGAGGGCATGTGTTGTGTGTACACCAAGCCCCCAAACTGCCAAGAAGCTGGCTCTTTTTGCTGGTCGGTACCAGCAGAACATTACATTACTTCACTTAATCAAGCCCTGCATTTTTAGGACACATCGTCAGTGTGCCTCATTACCTTACCACTTTTTAAAAGTTACATCTCCTTCCAGTGACCTGATCAAAGCTACATGTGCATAAGCTTAAAAAATGGTTAGCACTGGGTGCTTTAATCTAGATCATTAATCTACTGTCATTTAAATCAAACAGGATTTTTTTTAACCAAATGTATTAGCACACGTACATTTCTTACAAATTTGGCATTATTTAGGGAGAAATATGTTTTCAAAATTAGCTTTCAAAAAATTAATAGCAACTGCATATCTAACATTAATAAGGACAATATTCAGATATTTTTAAAAGGTCAACTGTATTAATCTGTTAGTCAGCATAAAAAGAGAGGGGGAAGAAATTTAGCAGCCACTTTTAAAACCAATTCATTTCATCATGAGCTTTTGTGGATTTTAATCCACTTCCTCAGAAGCACTAATGCAGCTGAAATTAGAGCCACAGGTATTTATGTAGTTACAGTACATACGTCTCCTACAAATGCTGTTCCGCCTGTGAACAAGACACATGGAGTATTCATCTTGCTTGCTTAAGTAAACAACAGTAAGTTGCTTTTACTTCTGCTATGGCAGCAGCAAGAGGTACATCTGTGTCTCTAAGGAGGTACTGGATCAATAACTCTGCCAACTTAAGGTAACTTTTCATGCATCTCCCAATGTGGACTTTGATCTATGAAATCTTATATCATAATAAATTTAAGCCTTTCCAGTGGCACAAGACCACTGTATCAGAAGAGCCAAGTGATAAATTTTCTAGCCAATGTGTATAATAAGAATTGACATGCATAAAAAATATGGGTAATTGGTTCTAAACTTTAACCCATAAGGAATAGATGACAGCACTTTTTATAGCTCTGTTATAATCACTTCAATTCCCTCTGATCAGATTATATGAGCAATATTTCAGTTAACCCTTCTCTGTTCAGTGCCAGTTTGCTTCATTCAGTACTTGAAGCAGAAAACCAGGGGTTGTGATTAAAACATGATAAAAGACAGAATCTAATGCATTCAGTACTTAGGTTAAGCAAACTAAGAATGGCACTTGGCCTGGTTGCTTCATTTAAGAAATGGATTGCCCACTGTCTTGAAAAACAACTGCCTAATTTTAAACAATCGTAATTTTTGTTTAAAAGATACTATGGCATATGGTGATAAGTCCATATTTACATAATGATCTCTTACACAGTCACCCAAAATGCCAGATAAGATTTCCAGTGTTCCAGTCAGCTAAACATATAAGACCAGCAGAACAAAGGAAACACTAGATAAGCAGATAATTTTGGAATAATCAGGTTTCCATCCACATATTTAAAAGCTGCCAGTTATTCCAAACGTCAGCTAAAATTATTTGCAGGTAAAATGCAAAAATACTCCACAATAAAAGCAAGTAATAGTGACAGAATAGCTGCTCTGGTTATAACATTTTTTTAAAAAAAGGAAAAACTATAATGGGAACTTCATTGTTCTTTAATGTCAGGAGATTAGCTGTAGCACATTGCGTGTTATTTTACTATACCTGCTGAAGCATCTTGCTCTCTTAGATTATATGATAAATTGGGGCCTTTCTTTGCTGCATAGTCTCCAGTTATTTGAAAGTTCGGGTTGAAGAATCCATCTGTGTTTGATATGGTTTTGTAGAAATTTGCACTATGGAAAGATGAACCCGCTGCTTGTAGGAAAGGGTGCTTATCCCCCAATTTCTTCTCAGACTGAAGCTCTGGACTGCAATATGCAATCCCTTCAAATTCTCCTAGAAAATGGTCAGAGCTCTGCTGGAATGGACGACCTTTATTAAAGTCAAGGCACCAAGAATATCTGAAATCCTGAGCAGAGTGTCGCTGCTTCACAGGAGGCTGCTTTTTGATTTCGCATACATTTTTAACATCTTGATGGACAGGATTCTTTGACAAGACTGGAATCTCTAGCTTTTGGCCTCCTGACACCTTTGAAAGAAACATTCTATTTTGCGTGTAATTTTCAAGGTAAGTATTAGTGCCACTTTGACTGTAGCTTAAGTATGGCATGGAGGCTTCACAGCAGATGTGCTTAGGTTCTTCAAGATTGTTCAGTGCAAGTGATGAATGTACTCTTCTTTCTGTTTCCATCTTTTTCAAAAATGGGAGACACTGATGCCTCTCTTCTTTGTATGATATGGCAGGGGCCGTTAAGTTGTTTCTTAATGTTGATTTCAGTGGAGTACAAAACTCATTTTGGTAGTAATCTAGAGAACAGCTTTTGCTTTTCTGTACTTCAGGAGAGAATCCTGAATATTCATTAAAGGGATTACATTCTGGGAAGCTAGACAACAACACCTCTGAATTAAGGAGTTGACAACTGGAGTTGATGGTAGAGTTTGTTTCTCCTTCAGGAGGCATAGGTTGCTTTATGGGTTTTGACTTTGGCAGTGGTTTTAAGTTGTACAGTGATGTGATGTCAGTAAAATGCTGAAATGGAAGAAACAGATTCAAGTCCACACAAATCTAGAATAGTATACAGAAGCCCACACAATACAAGCCCATACAAATCTAGAATAGTACATAGTCAGCTGTGAGAGTTGGACAAAATGACTCTCGGGATCCCTTCCAACTCTAAGCAACACATAGATGAAATACTGCTCTTTGCTATTGTTCTGTTTTGGACAATTTGCTCAAGCAAATGGTAGCTACTGAACAATCTTCTAAGAAACCAGTTATCTACTCCAGTGGTTCTCAAACTTTTGTTCTCACGGTTCTCCCAGTTCCACATTCATCCCTGGTCACTGGCTTTAGCCTCCCTCCAGTAGTGGCTCTGAAGTTAACCAGTAGATATGCTAATCTTGAGTGCATTATAAAATGCCATCAGCATCCCAGAAGGGATTGCTATAGGCCTGCTAACAAAGGGGTAGTAAGCCTAAAACCAAAAATTGTGCTGGTGCTCAACCACTAATGCAGGAGAACCTTCCACCCTGCAACCCTCTGCACCAACACAAAAACAGCTTTGGAGGGTTTTCCAGGCCTCCAGAGCTTTGTCTTTGGGGGTATAGGGTAGGCTTTAAGGGGAAGAGGGATAACCCCTCATTCTGTGGAACCGAATGAGGGGTTATCCCTCTTCCCCTCTAAACGTTGAGGAAATGAGGAATATCTGTGTTACAAGGAACTGGAAATCATTTTCCAAGACATGTATGGAATGGCAAAAATGCTTATGACAGTAAATTGAGTACTCTGCTGTTGCACTAATTACAAGACTTTAAGCAGATACAGAATAATGGGATGTCATGGTGAGTCAGCAGCAGCATTACATTGGTTCTCACCACTCTGGCAAATGCAACACAGCCTCATTAAGGAAAACATTCATATGAAAGCGGGAAAAACAGCCTAGGGACTGGATGGTGGCAGCAATAAACCATGTTACAAAGACATTACAGAGACTGATGTTGTGGCATCGCACAAGTGCTGGGCTGCAGCGATTTTTCAATACCATCCTGACAGGTAATAGCATACAAACTGGGATCCTCACATTGCACAAGGGTAATCTGTGGCCCTTTTGACAGACAACCTTTTACAAATGTCAGAAGGGCCACAGATTACTCTTGTGCAATGGGAGCATGCAGCAACTGTAAACCAGATTTATTCTATTTATTTTGCATTGTAGTTTTGTATAACTACACCAGCGCAAGCCCCTTTCTATGACATTATACCTACACATATTATTAGGATTAAATTATGGGGGGAAATGCAACCTTAAGACTATTCTGGCCGCCTTAGGATTTCAACTGAAAGTTGAATTATTGTTTGGTGCACACAGATATGCATAACTAAGTGCATTAAAGTACACACAGTCAAACTACATATGAGATATGTCAAAATGGCCTGTATATCTGACCTTCAAGACTTTTTCTGGCACCTCTGGCAAAAGTTGCTGAAGCTGGGCAAAAGTTGCCGACAAAAGCCACTCCAGTGAAGAACTTTTCTTTAACATCACTTGAGCCACCAGAGGATGGATGCATGGAAATGTAAGCAAGCATTTCTCTGCCTTGAGGGATAAAATACAATTAGCTTTGTGATATTCTCAAGGTGAACTGCTGCAGGTGATATTTCATTATGTTTTGAAGTAAAAGCTAATTAATTTCCAAGTAACTTTTTTAAGATGACATATTGTTATGAAATGGTCTATTTGCTGTAAAGTAGAGAATTAATGGAACAGCAATAATTATAAATATTTCTTAATGGATTGCAGCCCATGTTTCCAGAAATATCAGTTGTTAGGGAAATTATAGATAAACAGTATATAGGACAGAGGTCCCAAACCTTTTTGATTATGGAAACTTTTCTGATTTTGAGAAAATAGCCTGGTCATAATCACAAAATAGCTGTCAATGGGTGTGGCAAATGAATATTTAGTATTGGCACAGGCCACCCATTTAACAGAATGGCAAAATGGTGAGACTAAAGGATGAGCGAGCCAGTGTTTTGAGTGTTGGACTATGATTCTGAAGACCAGGGTTTGAATCCCCACTTAGCCATGGAAACCCACTGGGTGACCTTGTGCAAATCACAGACTCTAAGCCTCAGAGAAATCCATGATAGATTCACTTTAGGGTTGCCATAAGTTAGAAATGACTTGAAGGAACAATAACAACAAAGGATGAGTGAGTTGTGTAGGCAGAGGTGGGGCCTCAAGTCCCAAACACAAAATTGATTTGGATACTGGAACATAAATGCAATTTCAAAATAATCACTAAACACAACCCTTTCTTATTTACTTACTTATTTATTTATTTTCCCAAAATGTATTTAAAAAGCATTTCCAAATCAATATCCCCCTTAAATAAATGCCTGTTCAATTATTCATCAATAAGCTCATTTCTGCGCTATCAGCCCAGTCCACATTCACTCTGCTTTCTTTCTCTGCTAGCCAATTCACCTGTCACCAATCCCCCCCCCCTTTCTTCTGGATAGGCTCTCTGATAGTGAAATTTCCAGTAACAGATAGAAGGAATGTAGATGTACTACAAAAAGAGACAATGGCCTGTTACAGACTGCCAAAATAAAGCTGCTTCAGGTCTCTTTGGAAGTATGCTATTTAAATGATGCATGGGTCCTAAGAGTCCGGAGGTCATGG
Organism: Sceloporus undulatus; assembly: GCF_019175285.1. NCBI lineage: Eukaryota > Metazoa > Chordata > Lepidosauria > Squamata > Phrynosomatidae > Sceloporus > Sceloporus undulatus. Next base: position 206,324,962 of record NC_056523.1, read on the forward strand.
CAAAGCTACACTCCATTCCTAAGCACTGGAGTGCAGCTTTGGTGCAGCTTTCCGATTCTTAGGACGCATGCATCATTTAAACAGCATACCTCCAAAGAGACCCAAAGCAGCTTTATTTTGGCAGTCTGTAACAGGCCAATGTCTCAGGAAGAGACGGCACAATCTTATAAGAGCTCCATTTGAAGTGAGTTTTTTCACCACCACCCTTTCAAAAGATAAATTTATCATTATGTAAACGCATTAGATATCTGAACTGTAAACAGGTCGGAGGCTCTTAGCCAACCATGTCGTATGTCAGGCTGTGATCTTTCTTTTCAAATGGGTCAATATATTGTTGAATGGCCATTATAGTTCCAAATGTCATTTAAAAGTTTTAAGCCCAACAGATAGTTAATATTAATGATATCATTATTGTTATACTTTTTTAAAAAGTAACTAGGAAATGATTTAAAGAAAAAGTCTGACTGTTACAAGTGCTGAACTCTTGTACCAAACGCTGTCATCCTGTATACCCCATTGATTCATTCAGTACCAGCAACTGAGCATAAGACAACACATAAACCAAGTGATAATCCTCATTTAGTGAGCTCAAACCCCTGTAACTATAAAAACAACTAAATGTTCCAGTTATACCACAAAATGAGTGGTGTTCTCCTTTACTATGTTGCAACTAGTATAATGTAATTAATCACAAGTAATTATTTATTTTCAACTAGGTACTTCTAATGCTTGGTATCTTCCCTCGTTCCTTTCAAAATCTGCTTGTAGGAAGGTCCACAGCCTATTATGTAAAAGAGTGGGCTGGAGTCCTTCTTGTCCACTTGATCTGCTCATGAGTGTGACAGCTGCTGATGAATAATTTCAACTTTGCTGTAGGCTGTGTACATGCAAATAGTATATCTGCCAGGAATCTGCCAGGGCAAGGGAGGGCAAATCCAACAAAAGACATCTGCTCAATACTTACCAGAGAAAATAGTGGGGTTTGCACTACTTACAGTTTGCATATAACTGCAGTCATGTGCATGTCTATGTGTATGAACACACAAAAAATGCAATAGAACTTCTTAGAGGTTCAGACATTACTTTTAAGATGCAGTTAGTTAGATTTCCAAGCCAGAACCCAGCTGCTATTTTAAAAAGTTACTATTTGTTACCTTAAAGTTTTTTTTAGAATGCCATGAATTGATGGCCTGTGATAATAGACACACCTAATTAGTGAAGCCACATATTGTTGTAACTATAAAAGCAACTAAAACACAGATACTCTTACACCACAAAAGGACTGAAGTTTTTCCTCATATTACAGCTGTAATGTAAATCTAGTTACACTGTAATTGTGGCCAACCCCCCACCCCTCAATAAATTACAAGTTTTTATTTGTAGAAAGTTACTTCTGTGCTCTGGAGCTGTTGATAGTTCAGATGAGTTGTAAACCATTCATTTAAAGTAAACAAACCTCTGATGGTAAGACAGAAAGCCAGGCTTTGTCCAGCCACTCCTGAGGATATTTTTTAGATGTCAACAGAGTGTGATCAGCAATCTGACGAACCAAAAATGCTGTCTCTTCAATTCCTGGTGTAAGAGCCACCTAAAAGATTGTTTCCTTATCAGTTTATAACAAATATGCTATAATATGACTAAACACAATGTAGATGTAGCAAAATATGAAAACAAACAAACACACACACACACACACACACACATATATATGATGAGAAAAATAAAGAGGGGCTAACTATGCAAGTAAACCAGTGGTTCCCAACCTTCCTAATGCCGCGACCCTTTAATACAGTTTCTCATGTTGTGGTGACCCCCAACCATAACATTATTTTCATTGCTACATGCAGATATGTGTTTTACAATGGTCTTAAGTGACCCCTGTGAAAGGGTCATTCGACCCCCAAAGGGGCCCCGACCCATAGGTTGGGAACCACTGAAGTAAACATACCCAACAACAGTAAAAATAATCCTATAGAATAGCAGTGAACTGCTGAAATGTGATGGTAAATTTGCTGACCTCTAGTGGTAATAAAACATTCATGACCTCTGTTCGGACAGAATTATTTTCCTCTCAAGGGAACTTTTTAGTATCCATAGGAAAGAAATACTTTCCAGGATTCTATCATGTAAAATCTGTAAAAATATGTACTTGTAGAAATATGTTGTCTTCTGATATTATATACTGGAAATGTAGTGTGTGGCATGGTGCAATGGTTTGAGTGCTGGACTACTACTCTAGGAGGACAGGGTTTGAATCCCCACTTGGCTATGGAGAAGGCAAGTCACCATTTCTTAGCCTAAGAGGAAAATAATGGTAAAACTACTCTGAATAAATCTTGTCAAGAAAACTTTGTGATAGGTTTTCCTTAGATTCATAAGTAGAAAATGACCTGAAAGCACACAACAACAACAACAACAACATGTAAATTAAGGTAACAAGTATAGTCAGAAGGGTGTAAAAGCTTGCACAACAGATGTGACATTTCGGATGGAGTGATTGTACATATGGATGGTGATTGAGGGTGGGAATGAGAGTAAGAGGCACTGCCCAAATGTACTGATGATAGTGGAAAGGATGAGAGTTACACAGGATTAATGTTTGGATGAAGAATGTTGAGAGAGGAGAAGGTCTAAAGAGACTGAAGCTGTGAGGATTAAGAAGTTAGGACTTAGTTGTGTAGGTCTATAAAAGAAACTGCAACTACAAATATTTATGGGCTGGAGAATAAAGAGTGCAAAAAGGTCCATTAAAAATTAAATTGAATTATTTAACAGGCTCATGCCTCCTGTCTTACCAGCATTACACTAGTGTTAGAACTATTATATAAAGATCAGCTTTACACAGATCCTAAAGGAACTTATTCCATAGTGGCAACAATAGTCCTTGGGAAGAGGGTAGGTGTTGGAGGTGGATAACCACAGATGGCAGTTAGATCAACACCGCTGGATTGTCAGACTCCACTGAATACTGTTATGAGATCTCTCACACCCTTTGAGATCCCCTTATCCAGTTATCTAAATCTAACCTATTTCATAACTTTTGTTATGAATGCACAAAAGCCAAGATCTTTTACTAAGGTGATAGTAGATTATCAACACAAATATCTTTTACCACACACTACCTTCACATCAAAGTCTTCTGACTTCTGGGCAAATGGAACCAAGGCTGCATAAATTAAGGCAAGGTGATGCAGAGTCTTTCCACCCAGACTATACCTAAACAAAACATCATGTTGCTATCCTTATTCAACATCTGGGTTCAGAACTTAAAACAAATACAACACTGAATGTTAAGCAATCGCCACACAAACGTCTATGAAAAAAAACAAATAGCACCAGTTTCTAAATTGATGAAGTCTGGATGAGAATTTTCATCTTATTTTGTTCAAATTGCAGATAAACACTTGGCACAATTTACATATTTCTCCGTGAATTTCAGTGCAAAGAAACTGATTTAAAAAACAAATGAATGTGGAAGAAAGAGTAATGATGATAGATATACTTAACAAGGTGCAGGCTTTCAGTACTTAGCTCTGCTTCCGCACTGCAGAAATAATCCAGTTTGACACCACTTGACTGCCATAAATAAATAATAAATAAATTTTTTATTTTTATACCGCCCTTCCATAGATCAGGGCGGTTGACAGCAAAATATCAAACAACATATACATCAGGGTTACAAACAATTACATACAAACAGAATAAAACCCCCGTTAGCCAGTCCTCTTTGCCACAGAAGAGGAAGGGAGGCCCACTGGACTTTAATCGGGGAATGCAAGCTGAAATAGAAAGGTTTTTAGGTCCTTTCTAAATTGGGCCAGGGAGGTGGCCGAGCGGAGCTCTGTGGGCAGCATGTTCCAAAGGGCTGGGGCGGCAATGGAAAATGTCTTCCTCGCGGTGGAGGTCAACCTAGCCCCTGGCACCTTAAGTAGTTGCTGCCCAGATATTCTGAGGGTGCGGGACGGAATGTACGGGGAGAGGCGGTCCTTCAGGTATCCTGGGCCCAAGCCATTTAGGGCTTTATAGGTCATCACCAACACCTTATATTGTGCCCGGAAGCGAATAGGCAGCCAATGCAGATCTTTAAGCACCGGTGTAATATGGCTGGCCCTGGAAGTTCCAGTGACCAGCCTGGCTGCCATATTCTGTACCATTTGTAGCTTCCGGGTTTGGTATAAGGGTTGCCCCATGTAGAGTGCGTTGCAGAAATCCAATCTCGAGGTTACCAGAGCATGTACTACCGTTTCAAGGTCCCTCTGGGCCAGGTATGGGCGCAGCTGGCGAATAAGTCGAAGCTGATAACAGGTGTTCTTGACCGTCGCATTCACCTGAGCAGTCAGGTGAAGCGACGAGTCAAGAAGCACCCCCAGACTGCGCACAGAGTCCTTCACAGGGAGCGTGACCCCGTTCAGGATAGGTGGAACTACCACCATTCCTGGACTAGGGGAACCTATCACAAGTACCTCCGTTTTCTCTGGATTCAGCTTGAGTCGGTTTTCCCTCATCCAGCCCATTACTGACTCCAGACAGGCCACGAGAGGAGAGACACCATCCCCGGTCACTGCATCAGTCGGAGACATAGAGAAAATTATTTGGGTGTCATCAGCGTATTGATAACCCCGCGCCCCATGTCTCCGGATGATCTCTCCCAGCGGTTTCATGTAAATGTTAAATAGCATGGGAGACAGAATGGCTCCTTGAGGGACCCCAGTTATAAGGGCCCTCTCATCGGAGCACACGTCTCCCAGCTGCACCATCTGGGACCTCCCAGAGAGATAGGACCGGAACCACTGGAGCGCAGTGCCCCCCGATTCCCACCTCTGCCAGGCGTCCCAGAAGGATACCATGGTCTATGGTATCGAAAGCCGCTGAGATGTCCAAGAGCACCAACAGGGACACGCTTCCCCTGTCGATGCTCAGACGGAGATCATCGACCAGGGCGACCATGGCCGTCTCAACCCCGTAACCCGCCCAGAAGCCAGTTTGAAATGGATCCAGATAATCCGTTTCATCCAAGACCGCCTGAAGCTGGATTGCAACCGCCCTCTCGATCACCTTCCCCAAAAATGGCAGCAGCGAAACTGGCCGATAATTGTAGCTTTGTGAGCTACTTTGCCTTCTCTGTCAGAGAGCTCTGGTGCCACAACAAACTACAGAACCCAGGATTCCATAGCACTGAGCCATGATTGTTAGAGTGGTATTAAACTGGCTTATTTCTGCAGTGTGGATGCAGCGTCTGTCTATTCAGCATGTTTGTGATACTGAATTAAAGCTGCTACCTCTTTTGCCTCTCTAAAATGCTCCTCATCTTCAACTGGCAGGCGGGTACATGGTCTTCTCTATACTTAGGAACAGCTTTATCTACTGAATTTGGCAAATGCAGGCTTTTGAAAATTTCATTTGCTTTGTTTCTGAATAAAAACCGACCAAATTAGCAAACCTGCTCATAAATTCGATGGGGAAAAACTGAATGTGGGAGAATACAAAACTGTCAGATTTATCTATTGATATTTAATAGCAGAGAGCCAGTGTGGTGTTGTGGTTTGAGTGATGGAATAGGACTCTTGATGACAAGAGTTCAAATCCCCTGCTTGGCCATGGAAATCCACTGGTGGGCCTTGAGCAAGTCACACACTCTCAGCTTCAGAAGACAATAATGACAACCCCCTAAACAAATCTTGCCAAGAAACTTCAGTGATAGGTTTGTCTTAAGGATGCCATAGTTTGGCAATGACTTGAAGGCATACAACAATAATTTAATAGCAATTTGTCTAATTTGAATAAACTCAGGCCTAAAACATGAGTAGCAAGGACCTGGTTTTTTCATTGTTAGGTAGGGAGCTGCCCTGAAAATATATGGTCTTGTATAAAATATTAATGAAACAAGAATTTCAAAATAAATCCTTATTGGCTACAAGTTATCCCAAAGCCTTTGCATTTATATGCCAGAGCTGAATACAATACGACATCTGGATATATATGTGAGTCTATATTTATCATCAGCAATGGTCTGCGGACAGAGATGAATTTACTCTGAAGGATCCAAAGCACTTTTTAAATATTTAGGGTAATAGTAAGTACAACAATTAGATTGACAGTCAGCAATTTTGTAGTGATAGAGGTTAAGAGTGCTGTATATGGGACACAGAATGACAAACCAAGGCAGAAGACTAGAATGTAAGAAGCCTTAATAAGTTAAAGATTTATTGTATAAAATATTAATGAAATAAGAATTTAAAAATAAATTCTTACTGCTTACAGTTTATCCCAAAGCCTTTGCATTTATTTGCCCAGAGCACTGGAAGGCTAGGCCAAATTAATCTTGAATTATACAGAACAAGTGCATCTCAAATTAGCTGATATGGGGGACTATAATCCCCCCCACAACATGTCAGGGACTGGTATCACATTTGTGCCTATTGGCTACAAATGTTATTTCCCCCTAGAAATTCACCTGGGATCAACAGCCAATAGTTTGGGGATGAGTGCCAGTCCACATACCACCACTTTAAGTAGAAATTGTGTAAGATACTGCTTCGTGCATTTCCTTTCATCTAAACAACTTAAAAGAGCCAAATGGGAGGTGAGCCTAGATATAACCCTTTAGATATTTTTGTATGGCAACTTCCAGCACCCGTCACAACTACGCTTACTCAATCTGGCAGGCCATAAATGCTCATTTTTTGGGCCACATTATTTGTTAAAATGAAAGTTGAAAATTAAGGAAAGGGGTCCAATACAGCATTCCAATAGTCTCAAAAATTCCAATGTCCACTTAAAAAAAGAAGAAGTTGTTTTTGCTTCTAAATATCATGAGTCAGGATCAGCCAAATGTTTTGAACTTACTGAAAATTCAGTCTTTCTCTGGAGTATAAAAGAATCCAACAGGAACTATACTGGAGGGATAGCACCATCAGTCTTAATACAATATTATCAGATGACTTTTCATAACTGAGTTCTTCCACATTCTACAATGAAAACAGGCATAAATTAAGAGTATATGGGACATAGCATGACAAACCAAGGCAGAATGTGAATAGCCTTAATGAGTTAAAGATTTATTGTATAAAATATTAATGAAACAATAATTTGAAAATAAATTCTTATCACTTACAAGTTATCCCAAAGCCTATTTGTCAGAGCTGAATACAATACAATATAACATCTGGATGGATATGCGAGTTTATATCTATCATCAACAGTGGTCTGAGGACAAAGATGAATTTACTCTTAAATACTCTACCCTACTGTTTCTCTTTTAATAAACCTGCTAATTCAATTAAGATATGTCTACCCAATCACAGGAGGAATATTTTAAAAATTGCAAATTTTCACATTCAATTCATGATTAAGAGTGCCTTTACATATTTACCCCATAGAAAAAAATGGTTTAAAATTGTCAACTCCCATTAGATCTTTTACATATGGAGACTCTTTTAGGGGAAGAGTATATATTGAACAAAAACACTGCATATGTATATATTCTGCCACTTTTTGCATTTGTATTTTAACACACTCACAGAGACAGACAAATGCAAATGCAAAAAATCAAAAATTTTCATTCTTGTAAGAATAAAATAAAAAATGTACATCTTTAAACCACAGGAAAATTAGTGAATAAATTTCAGCTGTTCAAAATGTCACTATAAATCCCTTAAATCAGGAATGGGGAATTGCCAGCCTGTGGAGTGGATGCAGTTTGTGAAAGATTCCTCATCCATCCTGCAAACTTTTGCTTTAATGATAACCAGATATTTAAAGGTATTTAAATACCCTGAACAGAGTGGAGACCCTAAAGCTGTTGCATGGAAGTGAGCTGTGCTTTTTTAGACTGCTATAGTGGGGTTTATTCCTGAGGAGCCATGCAATATTGATCAGTAGTTGCTAGAAATATAGCCAAATCTATAAGAATAATATGATCATTCTCCCTTTGCTTTGGTACTGTCTACACTGATCTTCACCCCCTCCTTGTTCCCTTAGTCATAGTCAGTGATAGAATGCAGCTTCCCAAATCCTTCCCAAACTCAGCTCCCCGCCCTCTCTCACAATCTGCAAACAACTCATGAAATAGTACAGCTGTACAGAAAATGTAGTTTGAAAAACAAACCCTCCAATACCTTTGTTTGTATATTAATATTTGTTGAAATCCAGCATCACACATCTGTGGGCATGAGAGGACAACAGTGATGTCTAGATATATACAAGAGCAGAATATTCCATAGTAATATTGTTTTTACCTGCATAACAAGGGCAGTACATTCATCTATGGTCATCACAACATAGCGCTCTGTACTTCCAAAGAACTGTAATGCCTCACAGCAGCTTCGTTCAATAAATGTAATGTTGTACCTAGATAGAGTAGTCCCTATTAGCAGGCCAACCACAGCCTTGCAACAGTCCAACAAAACATATTAACATGGAGTTGTTCATACATCCCAGTTTTATTCTCAACGTGATCTTCCCTTGCCTATATTGAACCCTTTATGTTGAGCTCCAGGTAGACTCCTGTCCAATATTCTGCACTCCTTACTTGTGCCTGGTCTGTCTCCTAAAAGAAAGCTAGGGCGTGCCCTTATAACAGTGTGCACAGAAGATACCATAGCTACTTTTAAACAGACAATGACACAGCAATGCTGGTCCAAATATGCCACAAGAAATCATTCCTTATACAAGGAAGGATTGCTGCCAGAGCAGTGGCATTAAGAAGGTACTTCTAGCAATAACAGGGGAATACAATGATGTGATAGCAACCTGTTCTACAGCTTCCCCACTTACTTGGATTCCAGTAACTGCAGGATTTCTGGGGTGTTGATGAGTCCCTCAGATGTCAGAAAAACATAGGGGATTGGCACATTGGAAAGGACACCCCCCAAATTATCTGGGAAACCCTCATCTGAAGATAAAAAATAGAAACACTTTACAAATGTGTACTATTATCACAATTACCTAAAAATTTACCTCGACTTAATCTGGGATACCCTATGTATCTGCTACTGTGGCAGTGGCCACTCTACTCTGGATTTTATGGCTACCCCCCCCCACACACACACACACAGTTGCTGTGAGTTGAATGGGGGGAGCTCAGCTGATGCCAAACTAGGCAGCACCAACACTGTTCCCATTCAGCTCAGACCAGCTTGCAGGAAGGGTGGCAAGAAAATTTCAGAGTGTATTGGTATCAATGCTGGGGCTTGTACAAGAACATAGAAGTGGCAGTTCTTATCCAAAAAAAGCAGATTAAATAACAATAGTTTTCATCATACAACTGGGCAATTATTTTGGTAATTTTTTGATTTTCAGTGAGTAGGTAATCCTTTGCTATAACTGATGGCACTTCTAGGTTCAGATTTTGCCCTGGTTTTAGCTGTGCAAGAAAACAACCAGGACTGCACTCAGAAATGCTAGCCGTGAGAACTACATGGACTTATTCACTGTTCTTGACAGTTACCTGGGCCCCAGTGACACAAACTGTTACATGCCATCCTTATCAGGGAAGTTCTTAAACTCCACAGTTGTTAGATGACTGGATCAGAGAACAAGAATAGTGTGCCTTTACCTTCATTTTTGCACGGCTATAAAATAAAACAAGTCTAACTAGCTGATCACTTTTTTTATTAGCTTCTTTTCTATTACAGAATTGGCTATATGTAACCATTGAAAAAGAAGTCAGCACACTTTTTATGGAGCAAGCCCAAGAATTCTAATCTGAGTTTCCATCCATTTTGTATTTTAAATATTGACCTACCAATTCCAGCTGCTTCTGGGAGAGCTGTTTTGAAAGTTATATAAGAAATGTTCAATTTTTTGCAAAGATCCACCCAACAGGAATTTTCTGAATAGTTATACTCCACCATTAGTGAAAAATGAGTCCAGGGAAAATCAGGTCCAATATGCTGATTACGTACAACAACACAAGAATATCTTTGTAAACTAAAAATAAAACATCAAGAAATGTTTTTTAATATAGCTATTTTCAATTATGTTCTATACTTTTCTAAAAGAACTTCTATTTGTCAGTAAACAATAAACTGTACCCACCTACTTATGACATTTTTGCTCTCTAACAAAGTTCCTCTTTTCTCTGTAAGCAAATACCCAGTTTTCAAGCCTGTTTAAAGACAGAGATAAATTGTTAAAATTCTGCAACTCTTGAGACTAGCTCCTGCCAATGACTAATATTTGAGAAAACTTGTCAATTTACATTAAATGAGAGAGCATAAAAGGGTAATATCTTATTTTTTTTATAAATTGTGAAATTCTCTCTCTTCTTTACATTTTGAAACTAAAATTATAAGTAAACTTCTTATCACTTTATACTGTGTAATGCTTTTTATTAAAGTTTCTTGTTGCTATGACTGTTTGCTGGATATTATTTTCTATAACAGATTATTATTTAATGCTTAGTGCATGTTTCTGCAATAACCTCTTCCATGGTTTTGATTTAGGGGAAGGCCACTGTAAGACCTTTATTAAAAAAGCCCTCCCTTGACTCCCTGATGCACAATAATTATCGGCCTGTATCGTTGTTGCCATTTTTGGGGAAGGTGATCGAGAGGGCGGTTGCGATCCAGCTCCAATCGATCCTGGATGAAACGGATTATCTAGACCCATTTCAAACCGGCTTTCGGGCAGGCTACGGGGTTGAGACTGCCATGGTCGCCTTGGTCGATGACCTCCGTCTGGGCATTGACAGGGGAAGCGTATCCCTGTTGGTGCTCTTAGACATCTCAGCGGCTTTCGATACCATAGACCATGGTATCCTTCTGGAGCGCCTGGCAGAGGTGGGAGTCGGGGGCACTGCACTCCAGTGGTTCCGATCCTACCTCTCTGGGAGGTTCCAGATGGTGCAGCTGGGAGACGTGTGCTCCGACAAGAGACCCCTAACATCTGGGGTCCCTCAAGGAGCAATTCTGTCTCCCATGCTTTTTAACATTTACATGAAACCGCTGGGAGAGATCATCCGGAGACATGGGGCGCGGGGTTATCAGTATGCTGATGACACCCAAATAATTTTCTCTATGTCTCCGACTGATGCAGTGACTGGGGATGGCATCTCTCCTCTCGTGGCCTGTCTGGAGTCGGTAATGGGCTGGATGAGGGAAAACAGACTCAGCTTGAATCCAGAGAAAACGGAAGTACTCGTGATAGGTTCTCCTGGCCCAGGGATGGTGGTGGTTCCACCTGTCCTGAATGGGATCACACTTCCCGTGAAGGACTCTGTACGCAGTCTGGGGGTGCTCCTTGACTCGTCGCTCCACCTCACATCTCAGGTGGATGCGACGGTCAGGAGCACCTGTTATCAGCTTCGGCTGATACGCCAGCTGCGTCCCTACCTGAGCCGGGGGGACCTAGAAACAGTGGTACACGCTCTGGTAACCTCTCGGTTGGATTTCTGCAATGCGCTCTACATGGGGCAACCCTTGTACCATACCTGGAAGCTGAAATTAGTGCAAAATATGGCAGCAAGACTGGTCACTAACATACCTAGGACCAGTCATATAACACCGGTCTTAAAAGACCTACATTGGCTGCCTATTCGCTTCCGGGCGCAATACAAGGTGTTGGTTATAACCTATAAAGCCCTAAATGGCTTGGGCCCAGAGTACTTAAAGGACCGCCTCTCTCCGTACAATCCGCCCCGCACACTCAGATCCACCGGGCAGCATCTGTTAAGAGTTCCAGAGGCTAGATTAGTTAATACCACCAGAAGGGCCTTTTCCACCTCGGCCCCTACCCTCTGGAACTCGCTGCCCATTGAGCTCCGTTCAGCAACCTCCCTGGCCCAATTTAAGAAGGGGCTGAAAACGTTCTTCTTCAAGCAGGCTTACCCCTGACTCTTTGCCCTAAGAGCCCCCTCTCCCCCCCTCTGTTAGTAGCTTGTGATTTGGCACAAGTTCTTTTATTGTTTTAATTGCACTGCTTTTAATCTGTATTGGATGTATGTATTATTGTTGTTAACCGCCCTGATGTTTCGAAGGGAGGTATATAAATAAAGTTTTATTATTATATTATTATTATTTCCTGGCTTAGGTCCAGACTATCTGAAAGATCTTATCTCCCCATATGAACCTGCCAGAGTCCTAAGATCTATGGGGGAATAATAATAATAATAATAATAATAATAAAAACTTTATTTGTATACCGCCCTTCTAAAAACCAGGGCGGTGAACAACAATTCAGAACAATATAACATCAGGTCATACAAAACATTAAAACAGATTAATAAAAATAATAAAATGTCCATGCCGGCAAGACAGTGCTGACAAGGGGAGGGGGGGAGAGTAACTGGTCAGGGGTAAGCTTGTTCAAATAAGTGGGTCTTTAGCCCCTTCCTAAATTGTGCTAGGGAGGTGGCTGAGCGGAGCTCGAAGGGCAGCGCGTTCCAGAGGTTGGGGGCAGAGATGGAGAAAGCCCTCCTGGTGGTAGAACTATATTTCGCCTCTGGAACGGTTAACAATAGCTGCCCTGATGATCTGAGTGTGCGGGGCGGATTGTACGGAGAGAGGCGGTCCTCCAGGCTTGGTACCACCATCATCATAGGCTCACTTGCTGAGGACACAAGAGAGAGCCTTGTCAGTGGCTGCTCACACTCTCTGGAACCCCTTCCACGGGAGGCTGGGCTGGCCCCTTCCTTGCTCTTCTTTCACTGGCAAGCAAAGACATTTTTAATCAAGCAGGCTTTTAACATATAATTGTATTGGGGATGCTTTTATACGGGGTGTGTGCTTTAGAGATGTTTTCTTAAACTTTTGTATGTTCTTATGTCATTTTTAGCTAGTTGGTTTAAATTTGTTTTTAAAAAATTATTGTAAAATCTTTTAAACAATTTTATCTGTGCAAGCCTCCTTGGATCTATTTCTGGGAGAAAGGCAGCATAGAAAAGAAATAAAATAAAGTAAAAAAATAAAATAAGTTTTCAAACAATCTAATCCTATGCATATTTACTTAAGCTCTACTGAGTTCCCTGGGGCTTAATCACAAGTATGCTTGTCCAGGGCTAAGATTTCATTTCAGCCTTAAAAGTTGGTGGCATTGGTATACCCTACAAGGTTGGTTGTGGGTGGAAAAATTTGTAAGAATAGAACCAGCAAGGGACACAAATGTATCTGAGTCTGAATTCTTCAGCTGGCTAAAACAAGGATCTTTTGAAACTCTTAAGTCCATGTGGCGAACCTATGGCATGCATGCCAGACATGTCACATGAAGCCATTTTTTTGTGGCATGTGGAAGGCATGTACCTGTTCCTTCTCTTCCCGGCCATCCTGGGCCTTCAGCTGCCTCCAGGGAGGCAGCTGAAGGCCTGGGAGGGTGTGTGAGGAGGAGGAGGAGGAGGAGGAGGAGGAACAGGAGCATGCCTGTTCCTCCTCTTTCTGAGCCTTCAGCTGCCTGTGGAGAGGCAGCTGAAGGCCTGGGAGGGTGGGGGAAAGAAGTCCCACTCTCAGAAGGTGGAAGTCCCATCCCCCCCCCCAGAAGTCCTGCCCCTGGCACCGAGTAATACCCGGTGCTGGAATGCCTTTTAGTTTGAGCATTTGGTTCCTAAAAGGTTTGCCATCACTGCCTTAATTGATCCTGTTTGAGGGGATGGGACAAGGCTCCTACTGAACTGATGCTAATCTTTTTCACTGTCCATAGTGAAAATGGCCACTGTGAGAACAGAATCCAGGGTGAGGCAGCCATTTCATCTAATCCACTACAGCAATTCTCATATAGTCTAGAATTTGGCTCAATGTATGTGTGTTAGTAAATATAATCATAGCACAAAATCACTATAAGCTTCCACTCCAGGAACCTCCCAGGAAAAAGGAAACAGGCATAGAAATTTTTACTACTGAAATGGATGGGGGCAGCTTCCAGACACTCTGGAGGTGTGGCATTTACAAGACACATGGCCCCAGAGAACCCAGAAGCCACCTTGGGACTGCCTAAGGCGGTTCAAAACCAGCCCCAGAAAGAGCAGATCTTTCTCACTCCTTTTGGGACTGCGGCAGGAGGTGCCCTCGGGGCCGGAAGTGGCTTCACCATGACCCCAGGGTGATTGGACCGGAAGTGGCTTCTGGACACTCCTTCCTGCCCGTCTATTTCGCCCCTTAGAGAAGTTGGCGAAAATGTAATGATTTGGAATTCTGATTCAAGACAGGAATATGCAGGCAAACATAAGACTACAGTAGGTTCTTGGCATCTGCTGTGGTTTGGCTCCAGAACGCTCCAGAGATACCAAAATCTGTGGATGCTCAAGTCCCATTATATACAATGGTATAGTAAAATGGTGTCCTTTGTATAAAATGGCAAAGTTAAGCTTTGCTTTTTGGAATTTGTGTGTCTGTATTTTCAAGCTGTGGATGGCTGAATTTATGGGTGCAGTATCTGTGGATAGGGAGGGAAGACTGACGGTCAGAAGTGCTTGCTATCAATTTCGGTTGATATGCCAACTGCAACCCTACCTGGGCCAAAGGGACCTTGAAACGGTGGTACATGCTCTGGTAACCTCTCGCTTGGATTTCTATAATGCGCTCTACATGGGGCAACCCTTGTACCAAGCCTGGAAGCTTCAGTTAGTACAAAATATGGCGGCCAGATTGGTCACCGGTGCATCCAGGTTTGACCATATAACACCTATTCTGAAAGATCTGCACTGGCTGCTTATTCACTTCCAAGCACAATACAAGGTGTTGGTTATTACCTATAAAGCCCTACATGGCTTGGGCCCGAGTTACTTGAGGGACCGCATCTCCCCATATAATCCGCCCTGCACACTCAGAACAACCGGGAAGAACTTGCTAGAAATTCCATCATCTAAATATGCTACTACATCCCAGAGGGCCTTCTCAGTAGCGGCCCCACAAATCTGGAACAGTCTTCCTTCTGTCTTATCACCCCTGGAAACATTTAAAAAGAGGCTAAAAACCTTCCTCTTCTGTCAAGCCTTCCCCCTGGAAAATGAAGTCGTGTACTCTGATCCCACTGACTCTCTACCTCACCCTATTGATTGATGGAATGATTGTTTTTAGATTGTATATTGTATTTAGTGCTCTTGGTTTTATCTGTTTTATGATGTGTTTTGTAATTGGTTTTAAACTCTATGTAAACTGCTTTGATCTTTTTGGAAAAGCAGTATATAAATAAAATTTATTATTATTATTATTATTATTATTATTATTATTATCATTTTCAAA
>NC_056523.1:206344045-206384245 GCF_019175285.1 Sceloporus undulatus
ACTTATGGTGGATTCCAATAAATGGAGAGAGCTCCAAGTCACTATATTGGTAAAAGACCCTGCTTAAGGTATTGATGATGTCAGGGGCACATAGTTCCTGTGAGCAGGTCAATCATCTGTAATTACGTGCTTGCGTTTTTCCTGCTGCTGTCTTACCTAACACCCCATGGGATTTTCTAGTATAAAATCATGTCTTCTGCACAATATGTCCAAAGGTATGACAGTCTCAGTTTGTCATTTGGGTCTGTCTAGGGAGCGCTCAGGCCTTGATTTGGTCTAGAAGCCGCATTCATTTTTTTTAAAACTCATCCATTGGAACCCGCCAAGCACGTCTTCTCCAGCACCAAAATCTCAAATGAGTTGTTTTGCTCTTCTCATATCTGTGTTTCTAAAACCGTCCCGCTTTCGACAATGTACATAGAAATTGGAATACAATTTGGTCAGGGATAATACTAACTTTAGTATTGATCATAGTATCTGTTACATGTCGGTGATCTTGTTCTAGTTCTCTTCAGGCTCTCTTCCACTTTCCCTCTTCGGATTCTGCTGCAGTCTCCATTCTGGATTAATGACTGCTGGAGCCAAGGAATGGAAAATCTTGAACTATTTCATGTGTCTTCACAAACTAAAGTTATGTAAATCATCTGTGGTTATTATGTTGTCTTTAATGTTCCGCTGCAAAACCGCCTTTGTACTTTCTTCCTTGCTTCTTCAGGGACATCATTCAAAGTCTTTGAATTTACTTTGAGTCTGGGAGTAGTATATGCGCATATGTATAAATTGTTGATGGTTCTTCCTCCATTGTTCATGGCCCACTTCGCTATGAGTTAATATGGTTTATGTATTATGTTAGTATACCAACGTTAAAAAAGATATACGAGGATTGGTCTTACTTTGACATCCTTGCCAAATGACATTCTGAGCTAAGCTTTTTTTATACTACTCTCTTGCAAGCTAAGCTATTCATCTGTACTCTTTTCTTGGTGATTCCTCCTCCTTTCAATTCTTAATATTACTTGTTTTGTTTTCACTTTCTCCTAGAGTTTTGCTGTGGCAGCCATAGTTGGGTTTTTTTTTTTTTTCATTCTTTTTCAGATGTTTCCCTTTTTCTTCTTTCATGGGATTGTGGCTATGTTTTTTGCAACTCCTTCTTTAAGAACTTCCACTCTTGCTGGGTGTCTTTTTACTTTAGCATGTTTACTCACGGGACTCCACCTATTGTTTCTCTAAACTTGTTGAAATCAGCTTTCCTGAAATCGTAGGTCTGTGTTTGACTATACTCTTCTTTGTCTTGTCCCACAACTGTGAATTCTAATATCACAGTAACACATGCAAGCCTCTAACTATTATAACAAATGCACTGTTATTTAAGTATAAGGGACACATCTCTCCTTACCAGTTACACCTTCTTTAAAAGTATCCTTCATCACTTTCTCTTGCTGTTTTAAAAAAAATCTGGAGTCATCAAAATTAAGGGTGGCAAACTTCCAATTACACATGCCAAGAGTCATGAGGTCTTGTAAAAATGGAGCCACTGCTACTTCAAGGATAAGATATGCCTGAAATTGGCTCTCTGGTTAAAACAAACAAAAAGCAACAAAGCCCAGGATGTATGGTTATATAATACACTCAGATGTCAATGCAAAATGTTTGAATGCACCACAAGACAGACTTGAGAATGCACACTTTTTATTTTTCACTTTTGACTGAGAATATGAAACTTTCCTACCTATTCACTTGTTATACATGGGCACTAGGTGGCATCATCATTGTTGTTTTTCAAAAACAAACACTTTTGATTCTATTCCCATAGAAATTTTAGAACAGAAATATTTCACTTCTACTTTATCTCTTTGACAAAGTCAAATTAATTGCTAAGGTTTATTTTACATCTTCAGTAAGATACACTTTAACAATAAAGATGATCAGACATTATAAGACTACAACTCTCATGATTATTCAACAAATATGATGGCTAGTGATAAAGTCCAAGAACATCTGGAGGACCACAGCTTGCCAAACCCTGCTTTATCCTTATACAATTATTCACAGGTTGACATGGTCAGTAGATGAGATCACATTAATGCACAGTTCCTTCCCCCAATGCACCCTGATTATCCCCTGTTCATATTTGTGTGTGACCCCAGAGAAAGAATTACAATTTTGGAGGGTAGAGTAATAAGAAGATACTAGGCTCTGGTGATGGGGAGCACTTGTGGGGAGGGGGGGAAATGAAAAAAAGAGAAAAGAATTGAAAAATGAATTAGTGATATAATTAATGGAATTATACCTTTGTGTAATTATGAAAAGTATATGGTGAAAAGAAATAAGAATTAGATTTAGATAAAGTACTAAAGAATGAGCTTTAATGTGATATATTATATATATGTGGAATATTATGTAAAAGTTTTCATATATTATTGTAAGTAGTTATAATACTAATAAAGATTTTAAAAAATTAAAAAAACACCATACATTACCTGATGGTTTAATTTCAATGGAAGCTGCTGCTTCATTTTCTTTGCTTTGCTTTTCTATAGGGACTGTAGTATTAAGGATGATAGGACTATCATGCTTTTCAGGTGCTGGGCTCTCCTCCTTAGCATTTGGACCTTAAAGAATGACAACAGCACAAGTATTAATAGACAAGCTAGATAACCCCTTAATTCGTTCCAATACATGTATACAGTTGGCCCTCCATTTTTGTGTAGGATCCATTCTGGACCCCCCACAAAAACAGAGGCTCACGCATATTCAAGCCCCATAGCCTTGAATGGGGCAAGTCATTGAAAACAGCAGAGGTTGCCTCTCCACAGATATTCAAGGCCGCGGACCCAGTCCTCCTCTCCCCTCCCCTCAACCATCAGATCCATAGTTTGAACTATTCCTCATGATGAAAAATGACTGTTGAACTGTTTTATGTCTCTGTACACCTATGTCTTAGATAACATCAGTCTAATTATGCATTTTCTGGTTTCACTGGTTTGCACAGATTTTTCTGGTGCAGCTTTAACTATTTTATAACCTGAATATTTTTTCTTTAGAAAAAAAAAGCACCTTAAATCCTAGGTGTGTTCTGCTTATATAAAAACTTTAGTAAAAAATATTAAAATATTTGAATGTAATATGGTTTTAAAAGCATAATGAAATTGAAGCTAAATAAGGTGGAGGCTCTGTGGACTGGTGGTTCTCAGGTCCAGGAATTGGGTATACAGCCTGTCCTAGATGAATGAGCAGGTGCAGAGCTTGGGAATACTCTTACCCATCCCTGTCACTAGAAACTCCGTGGTTCAGAGTGCTTGAGGCCATGTTCAAATGGTGTGCAAGCTACAGCCTTTCCTAGACAGAGATAACCTAGCCAGAAGAGTTTGTGTACAGGTAACTTCTTGATTAGTCTACTCTAAGTGCTCTATTTGGGTTGCCCTTGTCGAAGACTTGGAAGTTGCAGGTAGCACAAAAGGTAGCAGTTTGACTACTTACTGGAATACCATATAGACAGCAAGTGATACCAGTCTTAAACAAATTGCACTATACACAATATAACCTACATTTTAAAAAGAATAGCACTGGCTGTCAATACACTTCTGGTTTGAATTCTATGGGTTTCTGATGATAAGGTGGTATTTAAAGCCCCAATTTGCTTGGGAGCATGATACTTAAGGGAGAGCCTCTCCCCTTACGTGCTTGCCCAAGGATTAAATTCTGCTGAGGGGGCTCTTCTGTGTTTCACCAATGAGGTCAATACAAAGCACTTAAACTACCTTCTTCTTGAATATCCACATTGTTTGTTTCCTCACTCTGGGTGATCACATGTTTTGATCTCAGCATGATAAAGTTGCTTAAAAAATCAAAATCATCTTGACTTTTCCTAGGCAGCTCAAGGGGAACAGGCCTTTTGTTCTGTGGGACGCTGTCAGGTCCAACAGACACATTGTTAAGACTGATTAGTTGGAACTCATCATTTTTATCTTCTTTTTGACTTCCAAATGATAAAGGTTTTCTTATTTCTCTCCCTAATTTGGTTTCCTCAATATGATTTTCAGTAGGTGTACTCTCATCTTCTGTAGCTCTATCATACTGTATTGATGTGGGCTCCAAGCGAAATGACGAAAATGTTTCTTTCTTCGGAGGAGACCAACAGGAATCCTTTGTTCTACTACTTTCAGCAACACGAAAAGACTCCACTGTAGTTTTAGCCAAGGAAATATTCTCTTCAAGACATTCTGAAAAGGAAAAGAAAAGCTCCTAGTTGTCCATATAAGTGTTTATCTACTGTTCTGCCAAATACAACTGACTTAGAAAGACTAAATTCTATGAACAGATGTCAAAATCACATCCTCTAATTAGTATAATGAGGGATAAACCCTAATATAAAAGTAAACAGTTCAGCAATAAAACAAGCTCTCTAGGTAGATGGTAGGATTTTCTTTCAAAGGACTGAGTAAACATCTATTATTTAGGTTTGTATTTTTATAATAGCTTCTTCTGTTTTACAGCAGCTGCATTTGGAAAATATGTTCATTTCTGAGCCAAGTCTATTGAATAAATAACAGCTTGTTCTCCAGCAGAAAAGAACTACAATAAGAATATGTGCTCCTAAGAGATTTGGCTGTAGGGCAATTCACAGATTTAACTAATAAATAAAAAAGAAGTAGTAATGGCTTTCCTGGCACCCCAATCCTTTGAGTATTCCCTGAAGATGGAGAAGTAGGCTGGAGATGCAGATAGATAGATTGTATCCAATGAGACACATGTACCACTTTATGTGCCATTCATGGCCACTTGCAGTTTCTGTAGTTCTCAGATTAATCTGAGGGCTTTATCACATGCAGCTTTTAAACTGCAATTCCCACAGGATGGAAGCGACATCAGCGATCGTGATCGCACGATGCCACTCCCATTCCATCCCTGCCCCCATTCCTTTTCAATGAACTTCCAATTGTACAATACCATGGGTGCAAAAACCATTCCCAGGGCATTTGTGCGATTGGCATTCACATGATGTCACTGCCTCCCCCCTTTCCCTCCTCCTCCTTGCTTTTTAATAAGTTATTATGTTCTGTTTTTTATGCAATTTCAGAGCTCTGAAGCCTCTAAACTTTGAAAAATAATTTTAAAATCTTAAATCGGGGTTGTAGAGCTCCGTAATTGTGCAAAAATAGTTGTAACCCCCCCAACCCCTAAAGGCATGCTGGATAAAGCATAAGGGAGAGAGTGGGGGGGTTTAAGGGAGAGGATGGGAAAAGGACACAATGCCAGCAGCAGCCTGGGTTGCACAAATGGAAGAAGTGTGGTGGTGGCTGCTCCAAAACCATCATTTTGCCATTTTATTTTGGCTTGCAGGATTGCAGCATGAAAGGGGCTAATTTGATGATGTCCTTAGGCACCCAACCAGTTCAGTTTAAACAGTCATATACAACCACAGAAATCTGGTAGAAAGGAACAAACACACGACAGGGGAAATAAAGCTAAAAATTGTGGATAATCCGGCAGGTTTATTCCCCAATTGTTATAAATCTGATCTTTTACCAATTTAAGTAACCTAAAGATATCTATAGTAGGATTAGGATGCCAATTGAAAACATATTATTACCAACTACTAAAGTGAAAATACTCTAGTAAACCAATTCTTTTTGTTATTCTTTTCTGTGAAAAAACATATAAAGAAATCCAAAGTACTTACTGTCTAACTGAAATTCAGTAAATTTTGAGAATACTTCCCCCTCAGTACAAGCAATTACTCCATCACTTAAATCTGTGCAGAAGGCTTCCAAAATACACGGTGAAGCCATTTTCTCCCTTAAATTAATCCATCCATCTTCTTCCAAGGAGCTAAATACCAAGGTGTCTTCATGTACAGACAGCAGTGTTTTCAGTTCAGTAACTGGAAGTTGTTGACACAGAGGTACAACATTCTGTTGGTCTATGAAAAGGGGATAAAAATGCAGTGCAATCTATTAATAGATAGTATGCATTTTCCTCATGGGCTTTTGGGAACACACATTTGCATTTGGGTAGCAACCCTTGCTTCCTCTATAGTGGTGTGCAATGCTCCCTGTTTAAATGCATACTTGTGTTTTAATCTGATTTTATTTAGATTTGTTAGTTTTTGTAAGAATGTTTTTATTGGTTAATATCTATGTAACTTTGAGATATTTTGGTCAAAGACCGTAAATAAAATGATGATAATAGCTACCAAACCAAGCAATTATCAGTGGTGGTTGCTTAACTGGAACTAAAGGAGTCCTGCATCAAAAAACCTCTGTCTCACAAATCTACAGCACTGAGCTATGGCAGTTAAAGTGATGTCAAACTGAATTACTTTTACAGTGCAGATGCAGCCCAAGAAATGCATGCAAACTATTCTTTGGCACTTTCATAGCATATTTTTGCTAGTACAGCCTTTTGTGTTATAGGGAAAGTGGATTTCCCAGTTAGCAAGCTTATCCTCGCATTAATGAGATGCAGAGCTGATTGACAATGTTATCCTACATATAACTAAATCCCATTAAATTTGATTTGGTTTAGTTCCAGGTAAATTGCTTCCTAAACACTCTTACCTGGGGTTAAGCCAGTTACTCACATCTGAGTAAACATGCACTCTGACCATGAAATAAAACATTACACAAGTAACAACATTCCTTGTAATGTGCCATTTTTGGGGCTAATGAGAAGCAAGGACTTTAAAAAAAAATAACAGCATGAATGGTAACATAACTTTTGAGTATAGCAACTACCATTTATTAGTTATTTTAAAACACTGGTTTGAGCAATTAAAAATAATAATGACCAACAAGTAATAAATGACTTTTAAAAATGACACTACAAGTTTCACTACATGCACTACTCATTAGTTAACCAGAAATTATAACAAAAATGGGAAAGAATGTTTTCTTTCTTCAGTTAGACATTTAGTTATAATCATGTTTGGAAGAGTGTTATATTCCTTACAAATCAGTGTTCCAACATGTCACCTTTTATTTACTATGTTTGATGTTTTACTGAATAATTTCTGAAAGGCACTGCAATATAAGAGGTGATATGGAATATATCTAGAATTTGGTACAGTTACTACTCTGAATATATCTTAAAATGCTACATCACATGCCTTGAGGAGTCTTGAGTTTCATAATTATGTTGTGTGCATTTAAAATTTGGAATTAACATAAATCTAGAAACAGGATTTGTAAATATTTACCTGTAAGTAAAAGGGAATTCAGAGGATGTTGGTATTTCTCTGATTGCCACATCCGGTTTTCTAAGCATTCAGTAGTGGATTCTGGAATTAAATCACTGAGAAAAAAAAGAGAAAGACAAAGTTAAGGTTCTGTGTTCTATTTCCAGATGTATTCACACACACACACACACACATCACATCTCATTTTCACTTATCAAACAAATAGTTTGTGAGAAAATATTAGCACATATAACATGGATGAAATATATTGAGGGAATTTCATTGACTAGGAGGGCATCACCAAAAGGTTCCCTGCCATTACATAGGACAGCAAAAACCAACAAGCTTATTCAGCCAAAGGGCTGATGGAAGAAACATGTTAATACTCTTTTTCAGAAGTTGTGACAGGACACAGTTTCATGGGCACCCCCGGTGTATTTTTGTATCAAGCAACTATGTGATTACTTAAATCTGTATTGATTTTGATAATTCACATACATATTTTATTTCGCCACAGGCTTTCTGTTACCTGTTACCAAAGGGTGAAACTGGTTCTTGTTGTAGTTGCGTGCACAGTAAATTAACATGAAACTTCTCTGTTCTACTTGGAGGAGTCAGTGGTAACTCCAGTTCGGCAGGATGGAATGAAGTATAACTTGCTGGAAATTAACCAAAATTGAGAAAGGGAAGGGAAAAATAGAGAAAATGACAGAAAGTATCAAAATGTTCAAAATTAAGAAGATATTACACTGAAATTGCATTTGAAAATAACTACTGCACCCCAGGAAGGCCCTTGTGACACTAATAAAAGCTACTTCTAATAAGATGCTTTTCTGAATAAAATATTGAACAAATGCTTAATCTGATAAATTTGCAAGTTACTTTATGTTTGTTTTAATGGTAGACAGGTGCCCACATGATAGAAGGAGGGGAAAGATGAAAATTGATCTGAGATAAGTAACACACCATTTGAAAAGCAAATTTGGAGAAAAATAAACCAGACCTTGGAAACATTGCTTTTTTAAGATTACAGTTGCAAGTGTTGGCCATGCTGGTTGTGGGATTCTGGGAACTGTCTGAGAAGGTAACTTTTTTGACGTCTAAATGAAACATGCTTTACACCAGGAAAGTGAGGGAGGGGCGAATCCAAAAACTACCTCTCATTACGTAGGACCTTCCATATGCACCCAGCTTTTTAAAATGCTTTTTTAGACTAAAAAAATCCATAATCCCTAACCAGCATGGGCAGCAAAGCTAGCAGAGGGGTTCTGGTAGTTATATTTCAAAAGAGTGACTTTTTCTCAGTTGTAAATCACAATCACAATGTCCCTCATATGCTGAGCTTACTATTAAGCTTCCCTGTGTCTGTCTTTCAGAGATTCAGGACTAAGGAATAAAATCAGACCAACATATCTACCTGACATTCTCACAAATAATGCTCCTTCAAATATGCCTATATCCACTATACAATTAGGCAATTTAAACATCTGCCTCAGACATTGGATTTTAGCATGTTATAAAAATATACCAAACTAATATTTATTTTATTTATGCTCTATTTTTACTGTCAAACATGGAGAAAAATTTGTGTCCTATTCATATGTTTAATTCTGTAAATCACTGTCCGCACTTCATTGTTTGTTTTTACAATATAGCAGAATCATGGACCATTCTTTCTCTATTAAATCTATATTTTTATGGTTTATGAGAAAAGTTCAGATTGGAGAAAATACTCTATGGATAATAATAGAAGATAAACTGCAGAATTAAAAAAACGCAAAAATGAATATGAAAACATTGAGACGATGTCTAAAAGAAACAATGGAAGTTTATGTTCAATGTATATTCTTTTTTGAAAATTTTATGCTTTTATATGTTTGTATATATAATAAAAATAAAGAAAAAAAATCAGGAAAAAAGAATTAGAACCGAAAGAAAATTTATGAAATATTAACTGTATAAATGAGATAAAAGCTCTTCAGAAACAAATTAATATAGAATAGACAACAAAAACAGAGAAGAAACTAAAAATGAGAAAACAACATTTCAAATACTAAATAAACCAGGGAAATGGCTGGCCTACAAGTTAAGGAAGGAAAGAGAAAATAAATTGATAATAGAAATAAATAAATAAAAATAATGGAGAAAAATGCTTGTAGGGTTTTATGCCTCATCTATCAAAATAACCTGGCTATTTTTAGGATAATATCCACCTTGATTTGGGAATGCAGATGTATGCTGCTATTTATTGGAGGTGAAATATCTTGCCTCTGTAGAAAAGTCTTACCTTCTGGCTCTCTGAAGTCTAGTAAACTTCTATTCTTATTGGCATAAATATCCAATATGGAACAACAGTTAGACATCTCCATTGTCTCTGGTGTAATTTTTCCTTCAAAGTCTAGAAAGACATTAGCATGAAACCAAAACAATGGCTTATTTGAGTACTGATTTTAAATATTAGTATTACATCTATAAACAAAAATAAATAAACAAACTAGACAAAACAAAAACCCCAAAGTGGTGCTAAAATGCCTTTTACTGTATCCTTACCTTCACTGGTTATTCTGAGACATTCATTTTCATCTCCTGTAACTTCTGGAGTTACTTGATATAAATTTTTCAGCGCCAAATATGTGGGAATCTCACTGCACAATCTGAGGTCTGCTGTTTTGTAGAATGGCAACTGAATAGCAAGTACAGGGGCCTAGAAACAAAAATAATGTATGTTTCTCAAAACACCTTGAAGATTGTTCTTATTAGAATGCCCAAGATCTTTTAAATGAAGATAATGGAATTAAATAGGGATCTATTTTGGAAATCAAAAGTGCCAAGAGGAACCTGTATCTTGGAAGTAAATCAATTGTTCATTTAATTTTTTTCCCCTTTGAGTAAGAATTCTATGTGTAAGCTATGTTGCAGACTGCAAAACACAGAGGAATTATAGACATATGCTATATCCGTTCATGTTCTCTGCACTCCTTGTGTTGCCATTGCTAAGAAAGGTCTGAACAAAAGTTTTACCAGTTGCTGAAATTCCTTGCTAACTGATGTGCAAAAGGTGAACAAAGCACTCTGCTCACAAGCTGGAAGATATCTGAAAAAGCAGTTTTAACTGTGGTGCAGTCAATCAAGCTATCTTCTCCTCCCTCCGTCCAGCAGCCCTTAATAGTTACTATAGCCACTACAGTTACTCCAGGATGACTTGGATGGGGAAAACAAGCTCCAACCCATACATGCATATACAACTCCAAATGTTGCTAGGGAAGGTTTTGTTTAAAAAAAGGGATATTTTACTTTGTTTGGGAGGCAACTTTACATTTCACTCCCAGTCTGGCAATTGGCAATTGTTCCTAGGGAAGGCCTGAAAAGGAGATCTAACAAGTGTTGCAACAGAAGTTCACAAGGCACTGTGTACAACATTAAAGACTGAAAAAAGTCTGAAAAGGAGTTCAGTGTCATGGATGACCAAATTATCTTTTTAAAAAGAAGGCTTATCCAGCTGCAGACACTGGTGAAACACTTGAGCCTTCCGATTCCTAACAAGCTGACATTAATAAAAGATAATACCTGGTTCCACAGTCATGAAAAGGTAATTTTAAATTCTTTACAATTAATAGCAAAGCAAGTTAGATTACAGTGGTGCCTCAGGATACGAAATTAATTCGTTCCGCCATTCCTTTCGTAACCCGAAAATTTCGTAACCCGAAATACTCCGTTAGCACTGGAAAGCCTATAGCAGCATTTGAATTTCGCGCCGAAATGAATTTCGTAACCCGAAAAATATTTCGTAACCCGAAACAGTTTTTGCCAATCCGACTTTTTCGTATCGCGGAAATTTCGTAACGCGATCATTTCGTATCCCGAGGCACCACTGTATTCTTGTCCCTTGACAGAGGTCACTGTTCACAAAATTATATTATTTGCAAACAGCTTGGAAGCAGAAAGAAAAAAATTATCATGTATGTGTAGGGTTGCCATAACCCGGCTGCAACCAAGATTTTCCCGGTTTTGGCGGCACCGTCCCCCTCCCGTCACAGGTGCCGCCAAAAACCAGGACAACCCCGGTTGCAGCCGGGTTGCCGCAGCCTGCGGGACCTCGCTGCCCTCTTCCTCCTCCACTGTGCATGGCTGTGCGGAGGAGGCAGAGGAAGAGGAGGGCAGTGAGGCCTGGGGCAGAGGAGGCAAAGGTAGAGGCGGCACCTCCCCGTGCGTCCATGCCACCTTCTCCCGCCTCCCCATGTGGCCACGCCACCCACCTCCTCCTCCTCTGCCCCCTCTGCCTCAGGCCGCATGGCCGCGTGGAAGAGGCGGAGGCGGTGCCTCCTGCACGTGGGCGCGCCACCCTTCCTGCCTCCCTGCGCGGCCATGCGGCCTGAGGCGGAGGAGGAAGAGGTGGGTGGCGCGGGAGAAGGTGGAGAAGGTGGGGAGGCGGGAGGTGGCGGCGCAAGGAGGCGGGGAGGGTGGTGTGCTCCGCGCAGGAGGCACCGCCTGCGCCTCCACGCGGCCTGGGGCGGAGGTGGGGCGGAGAGGAGGTGTGGTGTGCGCCTCCTGCACGCGACTGCACCACCCTCCCCGCCTCCTGTGCGCAACCGCGCCACCCACCTCCTCCTCCTTGCCCCCTCCGCCCCAGGTGCGTGGCGGATGGAGGAGGGGGAGGAGAAGGAGGAGGGGAAAAGGAGGAGGGGGAGGAGAAGAAGGAGGAGAGGAGAGCGAAGGTGAGTGAGTGAGTGAGGTGAGTGGCCAGAGGCCTCACAGGTTTTTTTTGGGGGGGTGCTTTTAATGCTAACAAGCCTCCCTTGTTTTGACAGTGATAGGGTGCTGCTGCTGCTGCTGCTGCTGCTGATGATGATATGAGTCAGCTTCAGAGGCATGCAGGCACTGTTTCAGAAGCCGAGAGAGTGTCACCTTCCAAAGTGTGTTTTGGGTGCTTTTAATGCTAACAAGTCTCCCTTGTTTTGACAGTGATAGTGTGGTGATGATGATGATGATGATGTTATGAGTCAGCTTCAGAGGCATGCAGGCACTGTTTCTGAAGCCGAGAGAGTGTGACTTTCCAAAGTGCCTTTTCTGTGTGTTTTTGGTTCTTTAATGGTGATATTGATATCAGCAAGCCTCTGAGGCAAGGCCAATGTAAATTGCTGTGATTTTTACAAACTCATGTGCAGTGAAGAAAAACCAAAGTCCCTTGACACACACTTCTGAGAAGTACACTTGGTGCAAGAACTGTGAAACCACCTGGACATGTTCAATATGCATAGCCATGTTAAACTATGCTAAGTGTTAAACCCAAGGGGTTTGGTTATGGAATAAGCCTCTGATGCAAGAGGCCATGTTAAGTAAAGCCATGTTCAATGCCCAAATGTGCTGTTGTGTGTGTTTTGGAATGGAGAGGGGTGTTTGGCCAGAAAGGGAAGTCTATTTCTGCCATCTGTCTAGGAATAATGCCCAAATGTCCTCCATTTTGATCATGCCTAAGAAACATGCATTTATATTAACATTTTTTAAAAAGCACCAAATTTTTTTGTGTGTCCTCCATTTTTAGAAAAATGTGTCCTACATTTGAAAATGTTATCCTACATTTGTCCTACATTTGTTCCGGTTTGGAGGTCCTGACTTATGGCAACCCTATGTATGTGGGGCTACTGCCTATCTGGAAAAAGTACCCTTGGTGGGGAAATCTAGCCAGCCTGAGCAGGCAAATTTGATACAAAATTGTCAACATGCATACAGCCAATTGAGGTGCATACGTCTTTGTAACCTTGGGGAATTTTTTTAAACATGGTCTGCATGTACATTTCAATTAAGAAAACAACTGCATAGTGTTCTGATATGTTACACAGAATTTGTGGAGATTATTCACATACCTTCTCATCCTTTAAAGATACTTTGCAAAAATCTTCATGTGACTCTTCTGCGAAAAGTAGTGTCACAGTCCTTTTGAATGTTAAGCACTCCCTTTTAAAATCAAAGCACATTATTTTTTTGTTTGCTATTTTTATAAAGACTTTTCCCACTTGCAATGCCAGTTAAACATGCTACTCTGGTGTTTATTTTAAGCTGGCAAAGTGTCACTTCTTAACTGTCTCATAACTGCAGTGTAGGGGTAAGAGAGATGAACCAGATACAACCAAACTTTAGAAGAAGAGATGGTGGGAGAGCATAATTCTTTCAAGGTCAATATTCTTTGTAGAAAACACTGTGTAATGTGGGCTTAATTTGATAAGAGCGAAAGAAATATCTCCACAACTATTAACTTCCAAAATTCCAAATTGTTAACATGTCAATACCTTGAAAGTCTTAAACATTCAGTGTATACAATAATTGCATAATATATTTCAGTAATCTGGAAAACAGTCAGAATATATTCAAAAGGCAGGGCAAAAAAGCAACACACAATGAAAAAAGACAATGTAACGGAAAAATGTAAACTGTATTTAATACAATTTAATTAATTCATAATATGCCAATGAGCAGAGGTATGCAAATTCTTGCTTTTCTGATTACTGTGTATGAAAATTTGCAATGTGTTTCTTCTTGCCAGAGAGGCAGGCAAGAGACATTCAGTCCCATTTGTGAAAATGAATTTTGCTCAAATGTCATAAATTGCACAGCCAAACCAAAATAAACCACTGTTTTATTGCATGCACATTTGAAAATTAGAAGCATTGGATTATTATTTGCATCTTTTTTGATTGATCAACTAGTTTTTGTGTAGTTGCTGTATATGTTTACATTGCTTCACAGACACAATACACAGAGGTTTTGTGCAGAGATATTTCTGCACAAATTGCAGAAATGTCCACAAAAAGAAAGTGTTCTTTGTCTTGTTCTTCCTTTGGAAGCCTGAATTCTTGCAGAAGCTGATGATTTTTCAGTAGGCTGTTTCAAGAAATGAGAGAATAAGAAATTTTCTCTGTAGCCCTAATACAGCTTATTTCAGTGGAAGCCATCCTCATGGGAACAAAAACACTGTTCAATTAATACAGTGATTCCCAAAGTGGGTGGTATTGCACCCTTGGGGGCAACAGAAAAATCCAGGGGTGCTTTGAAGGAAAAGGGTGTGGCAAGGGGTTGATGAGAAAAAAAGGGATGGGAGTCAAAGTATTGGCACACAAGAAGGACAAGGGAAACAAATGGCCTTTAGGACCATGGTGAGGATGAGGAGTCAAAGCAAGTGGAGGTAGGGGAGAAGTGGTAGCAAAAAGGAGCTTTCATATTTGGGACCCTTCTTAAGCTTTGTGAGCATTGCTGGGACTTTTCTGGCAGGATGGATCTACACTGCTGCTTCTGCTTTTTTTCATCAGCCAGGCCAAGAGAAAAGGTAGAAGAAACAATGTTTGTGTGTGTGAAGGAGAGACAGCCTGAAGCCATGTGGGGAATGCACATCTCTGGAGAAGGAAGGGGAGGAGTTTCTGGGGTTGATTCTTCAAATGAGTCCTTTGCCTCTCTTGGATTGAGAGTCCTTCCTCATGAGAAGAGAAGTGAGAAGCCAGTTGCACTACTTTCCATTCCAGTGAAGAAGGATTGAGATTCCTTCCTTGCCTTCCTTTGCCACAACACTGGCACAGGCTAATGACTTCTCAGTCACTGCTTGGTTGCTGCTCCCAAGGAGATCAGGTACAAAGGGAAGAGCATCTGAACAGCTGGTCAAGCAGTGACCGAAAAGCTTCTCACCCACACTGTCCTTTGTCGCAAGTCCAGGCAGGCAAGAGGGTGCCCAATTGCTGCTCAATAGGTTGCACCCTTTCATCTGGTCACCCTGGAAGCAGCAACCAAGCAGCTGGCTTTTTTTGCTGTAAGAGTGGTGTGGTCAAGAGGGAGGAGCAAGTCTGAGCTGCTGCCCAAACAAGAGAAGCTGAGGAGGAGAAGGAGAAAGTGGTGGTGGTGAACTGGGCATGGCTGAAGTAGACACAGCTGGCCAGCTGGCTGCTGAACAAACAGTAGACCTAATGGTGTTATTTCATAGTGTGAATGAGCCCCAGGATTCCAGAAACATGCCAGGTTTGTACTAAATAAACAATTATTGAGTTGTTTAGTGGCTCACATTAATCATGTCTACAGAACAATAAGGGGAAGTCAGAATTTATCAGAATCCTTGCTTAAAGTTTTATGTAAATGTGTCAAATTTATATTCCCAAACCTTAGTTGACTTAAGAGGGTCTACATTTGGCAGGTACAGATTCTATACAGCAACAATTATAAAAAGGTGCACAAAAACAATTCAGTGGCTGATATTAAGCTACTGATTATATATACCAAAAATTGCACACCATCTAGTTATCTAATACCTGAAGATGTCTTCTTCTGTGATACGGTCACCTTCAGAATTTAAAAGAGGGTCCTCCACATAGAAAATGTTTAGGCGGCTTAAGAGTGTTTGGAGAGTCGGTAGCCAGTTAGCATATTGCACCAAATAGTCAGTAAAAATAAGTTCATCTTCAATATATAAACCTTTTAAGAAATTGAAAATCCAAATATAATGTCATATGTAACAGATTTACAGGTCACTAAAAGACACCACAGTACCCAAACTGTTGGTTGCCATGGGAATAAACAAAAGCATGATTAAACAGATCCAGTTCAATATTTATCATATTTAAATGGCTATTGTGTCATTTGGATAAGTTTCTAGGGACTAGGTTATCAAAGTTTCTATAGCTTCAGAGACCAAATAAACAAGAAAGGTAATTTGCTTTCAGGCTCCCTAAATGACAGATTGAAGAGCAGATATTTTAAAATATTTCTCTTCTTTGCAATGA
The DNA here is from genome assembly GCF_019175285.1 of Sceloporus undulatus. Classification (NCBI taxonomy): domain Eukaryota; kingdom Metazoa; phylum Chordata; class Lepidosauria; order Squamata; family Phrynosomatidae; genus Sceloporus; species Sceloporus undulatus. The sequence continues at coordinate 206,359,982 of NC_056523.1, forward strand.
GCCAGCCTATTTGAGCATTAGTATTCTCAGACAGAAGTATTTCTCATAAGGTTGCCAGAATAAAAACTGGAGAGGACTCTGTAACTTTAATAGCTGTGTAGAAGAGGGAAATGCAGCAAATGCTGCTTGCTGCATGCCAACCTTTCCTACATGAAAAGTATAGAAGTTCTCTTCAGTTTTCACTCTGGCAACCCTGACTTTACACTGCATAGAAAAGCTATTCTGAAAGAAAACTCACAAATTGTTTATGGTTTTAAGTGGTAACCTGTTCAAAGACAAAGCTGGTTGAAATGCAGGCCAAAAGAATTAAGTTCTCCTTTTTCTTCCTTTCCTTCTTATAACTAGGGCTGCCAGATTTGGAGCACTCCAGCCCCTGGTGAAGTCAAAGGGAGTGGAGCGTAGAGATAGTATTAAGCATGATACATTAAGCATTCACCATAGTTCCTCACAGCCTGTAATTCAAATAAAACAACTAAGTCTAACAAATGAAAAAATATTTCTCTACTTGGATATTAAATTTTCCAGTGTCTGTTGCTGTTATGTGCCTTCAAGTCATTTCTGACAAACCAAACTTTCCTCATCTCTGTTTTGAACACTTTTGTAAGAACTGCTTCTTAGAAAAATAATGGTTTTTTTCCAAACCTTGATTTTAATGGCTTGCCCACATAAACATGTGTGCTTCACTGGCTATATTTCCCTTCAGCCTTTCATCTCCCCCCACCTATGATATTGCTACTAATAATTGTCAAGTTTTGGGAGAGATTATGATGATGACAACGATGCTGATGTTGGTGATAATAGTGATGATGACGATGATTATGATGATGATAGTGACCAACCAACAAGACAATGGTATCTATGCATTTCTATTCAGAAGCAAGCTCTACTGCATTTAAATTGACTTAACCAGTTTTACTTTAACATTTATAGGATCTTTAAATTTAACATATCCAAGTAAGAGTTTCAGCATTTTTTGGCAGTAGAGGAATCAAAGAAGAAAAACCTAGTGAGAATTTGGAGGAGGGAGGAAGGGAAGAGAAGAAAGATTATTAGTGTAGCTAGAGGTGAGTTAGAAGGAGAAAGAGGGAGAAAGGCATGGAAGAAGGAACAAGAAAAATGAGGAAAATTTAAGAGTAGGGAGAAAAAGGACAAGGAAGGAAGGGGAATAGGGGATAGGGGAGAAGTAAAATGCAAAAGGTTGCAGGGAGAAGAAAAGAGAGAAAGGAAGATGTTTAGCCAGAAGTTGCTGTGGTGGAGGAGGAAGAGAGAGCAGAAATCAAGAATTAAAAGAGGGAGAAATCAACTGCCTCAGCAAAGATGAAGAAGGACATTTGTACCACACTTTTTAAAAACAGTGATGCAACCCCTGTATGCCTGAAACTAAAAAAGGAAAATATGATGCAGGTTCAACCATTTAGGTTACAATGAGAAATTGTGAATTGGTGGGAAAAGCCACCAAGCAGCAAGCTTGTAGTACCAAACTGTCTGGAACATAAATTTCCTCACCTTGTGTGCCAGGTTGCACTGCACTGATAATACCCCACAGCGTAAAGTACAGACTGCTTATTTACCTTTTTCTTGCTCTTTAACTACTTCTGGAGCAGAACTAGACTGCAAATCATTGTCAGAAATAGGTTCTTTCTTCTCACTTTCCTTTTTAAGCATATAAGCCTCTTCTATATCAAACGGTGAACAGGGATTTGAACTTGGAACAATTTCAACTTCTTCATTATGAATATAGAAGCAAGTGCTTGAAATGGGTTTCCTGAAGGTGGGAAAGTCATCTGTTTAGTACATTTAAGAAAATGGGACCTATTGGCCAGCTACTCACATTTATTTAATTCATAACCTGCCTTTCACCCAATATGAGACAAAATACAATACAGCCAAAACCTAATCATTTAAAAAGATTTAAAGAAACTAGTCTGTTAAGACAGCACTCATTTAAAACAATGTAAAAGCAAGAACTACAATGGTCTGTCATGCAAGGTGCAATGACCCAAACACTATTGATGTTGCAAAAGAAACCACCTGCTGGGCTACTGAACTATACTAGTCTCCTTCTGTGGCATGGAAACATCACATGAGATATCTGCTCTGAACATTATCCTAGAAGCCATTATGCTATGCATTACCCAAGCATAGGAGTTGCAGTCCATTTCTGAGAAACCATGAGACTCTCCAGATATTATTGGACTGCATCTCTTGGCAGCCCTAGCCAACAATTCACTTGTCTGGGGATAGAAAACCAACTTTCTTGGTCCTCAATAAGAACAGCAAGGATAATTCTGGACAGTCATAAGATTTGTCCCAGCTTATGGTACCTAGGGACAGTGCGAGCAAATACAGATATGAGAGAAAAAAAGTGGAAACTTAGGTATCTTTCAGACTGGTCTAAAGAAGTATGAATTCTCAAGGCCCAGCTCCTTGCACTTTGATGGATTCAGACAGTTTTTGCCACTTCCACATCCTCTCGTTCCATTCTTCTGTCAGGATCTCTTTGTAGCTATGTCTGTACTACAGGGTCTTCAAGATGTCTTTTAAAATAAACTGGAGAATAATTTGCTGAGGTGTTCTTATGGTTTGAAGGGCAAAATTTCTCCTGTCCAAATTATTTAATTTTTTTTAAATTACAAAGTTATAATGCGAAAATGCCATTTCACTGATGCACAACACCACTGTAAGTCTGAAGGTATTTAAAAAGAAAAAGGAAGGATAAGAATAGAAGGGAACATATTATTCTGATATATCTCGGAATTAAAAAGAAACCTGCTTGAGTTTAGGAACTAATGTTCTCGTTGGTGTTGAAAACTGCCAGAAGATGCTCCAGGATAACAGAAACATCATTTTGATACTTTTTTAAACTCTTGAGAACTATGACAAGAAATAACACAAGCTCCCAGCACATTTGTCCTGTCTGTAGGAGACTTTTGCACTGGAACATTTCTTCTAATCCATCACAGGAGTATTTCAACTACTTGAAGAATTGCTCAGATGTTTTTGAAGAGTGGATAGTTTCACGAGTGGGAAAGGGAAAAAAAGACCTTTCACCATTACTTCCAACACCCAGCTCCAGGAAGCCTTTCCCTGCTGTACTTTAAAGTGCTGCCAGCTTCACACTTGACAAATTGGGAATCATGCAGCCATCTAAATAGTGTTGGATTGCAACTACCAGCAGCACTAGCTGGTTTACCAACAGTGAAGAATGCTGGAGGTTGCAGTCCAGCAATATTTGTAGGAGCACATGATCCCCACCTCTATCTTACAGTTGTGGAGTACTGTGGAGGTGGCAGTTCAGGAGTTGTGGAATATCCTAATTCTATTTCCCCTTTGCACCTGAAAGCTAAACAGATAAATTTCATTTTACCTAATTTTCTGTTTTTTCCTTTCTTTTATTCCATTTTCAGTGGTCTCATGAACATTTTGTGCCTCAAATTGCTCCGTTTTTAAAATCATTACTATAGGTAGCATGCCACGGTACCTGTGAAGACATGCCCTACAGATACTTGTAACTTAAAAGTTGTTTTGGGTTGGCCAGTAGTGTTTTAGAGTTACAGTACTTGCTAGCCTCCAAATGCCTGCCATTCCCTCTAAGCCACACAAAAAACCAAATTCACTTTTTGGATGTTAAGAGGATAGGCAGTGAGAACAGTTCTAGAGTTTCATCTTCCAAGGCTTGGGGCATAAGAGGAGGGCAGCTTTTCTCTATTAGTGACATTTCCTCTTTTCCTTTTCCTTTCAGTTTCCCCTTGCAACAAAAGGGAGAGAAGATGACCTTTGAAATTAGCTGTAGGCTGGCTGACACTTACTGAACATGATTGAGGAGTGTTCTGGTGAAGCGAGAGGACTTCGGATCCAGCAGATCCAAGGCTTCTTCTGATACCCATATCCCAAAATGCTCTGGAACTCTTCAGTCTCCTGCCTCTGCACTTTCTAAATGAAGGAACTGATCTAAGAACCACACCTTTTACTTTTTCGGGTGCCTGTTTTACTGACTTTGACAGTTTCTATTCCGGCTTGTCTGAAACTTAATTTATTCGACTCCCTAAGTAAACTCTTGGCTTAAGAACAGTAGTGTCAGCAGAAAGTCAATACAATCTTTAGAATTAACTAAATGCAAGAGACAAGAAGAACAAGGTCATCCTATGAAAAGGATTAATTGACTCTATGTAGATGTACAAAAATAACGTGTCTCTCATATTAGCCAAAATGAATGCACATGGAGACATAAAAAAGCTTTTTTCATTTGTGAGAAATAACTAAATTGGATAACAGCTAATCTGACTGTCTATAGAAAATTATTTTAGCATTCTGATTATGATTTTTTCTATTGAATAATCTTTTATAAACCATTAAAGCATCTTAATTATATTTTAACAAACAAGGTCATTCTATGATTTGTTTGCCCTCTGTCTTATTTAAGAGTAAGTACATTATTTCAGTGGCTAAAATGCTATGATGTCATCCTTCTTGTTTTGAGATATAACATCATAAAGTGTACTTTTCTGGGTTTGCTTGCTTTGTAGAAGATTACAGAACAAATTTATTAGTTTGCCTGTATAAACAATTGTTATGTCCTTTCAAATTGTTTCCAATGAATAGCAACCCTAGGGTTAACCTATCATGCAATTTTCTTGGCAAGATTTATTCAGAGATTATTATTCTTTATCTTCCTTGGAGGCTGAGAGAGTGTGACTTGTCTAAGGTCACCCAGTGGGTTTCCATGGCTGAACAGGGATTCAAACCCTGGCCTCTAGAGTTATCGTCCAATGCTCAAAGTAGTACAGCACGGTGGCTCTCAAACAATGGAACTTGCTTAATGATGGAAAGTTCTCGTTCTCATAGTGCAATGTAGTAGAAAGCAGCAAAATGTCACATTATAATCCATTCCCCCTTAACCTGAAGAACAGGAGCATATTCTGTACAGTACAGAATAAGATAACTAGAGGGTCTGGTTTATTTCACCTCCTCCTTATTTCTTTTATCTCTCTCTGTCCTCAGCGTAGACAACAGAGTGGGCAAAGACTAGGGGCCATATTAGCCCCTCAGAAACCATGGAGACTGTGTCCCTCCAGATGTCTCCCCCATAAAAACTAAATTAAAATAAACATTTTATTTATTCATTCATTTTTATTTTATTTATGAAGGGAGGTGACCAATTAATTTAAGCTACAAGATTTAGCACATGAAACAGCAGTGGGAAAAGTGTGGCTCTCCAGACCTTTTTGGACTGCAGTTGCCACCACCCTTAGATATAATAGCAATGGTGAATAATGATAAAAGTCATAGCCCAGCAACAACTGAAGAGTCATAAGTTTCCTATTCCTACTGTAAGACCCATGTGAATGTTGGAATTATTTTCTCAACCAGAAAGTAAATATGATGGGAAAAGCAAAATTGTATCTTGATGCCCCTGATGGTACCCCACTACGAATTGTGATGTAATGATTGAATTGCACCTATAGTACATGCATAAATTCAGCAAATTTGGGCCCAGGCTGCATGTTAAATTCCTGCTTTATCTGGAGGATATTATTTTTATGGTTCAGACCTATATGTATTGGATTTACACATGTAGGCCTTTTGCAAATGTAATGCCCCACATGCAGGAGAAAGAAAAGCAGGACCAGTATTCTTTAATGGGGTGCGAAAGCTGTCCCCAAAAATACTAGGGTCCTGGGAGGGCATCCACAATTGACTTCAATAGGAGAATGAATTTTGCTCAATAGGAAGCAACAAGAGGGCTTGGGTAACTATTAGCAGCTGAATTCCAATGGTTTTATCCTTAAGCTATGTATTGTATCTTGAACATAATAGGACTAAATGAATTTATTTATTCATTTATCAGATTTATATCCTGCCTTTTTCCCAAAATGAGATTTAATTAACTGCATGGTAAACTTTGTTGCTAATGATACTAACAGATTCCACCTAACTGTATAAATTAAGAGGACTCACCTCTCCAAGAAATCATCTATGTAAAGACTCTTCTTCCAGAGATCAAGCATAGAAAATGTCATCTGAGTGGAATCAATAGAAACTGCAGCAGAATAAACAAAAAGAAGGCAACAATAATTCAAAAGAGGCAGTATCAAAACAATTTATTCCTTTTGTTTTCCTGATGGAAGAAAAATTCTAGTAAATGAAAGCAGAAATGGGTCAAAGGCATTTCCAAGCAGAAATACATATGGTGCACTTTGAAAAGACCTTAGGGCTCCAGCATGTACTGTATAATCCTACAAGTCTTTGGTGGCCACTGGCTAGAATGGTCAACACAGGCAAGCAAAGAGACCCAAGACATGAGGGGAAAGTGTATAAGAAGAAACTTTCCCACTAGCAGCCACAGGCCCTTCATCTACCTATATGCAGTAGCTCAGCTACTCACTACAAGAAGCATAATCTGCAGCAAAACTTCAAAATTGTTACTGTTGGTGTGCAATGCACTTATGACTGCAATACCCCTCAAAATACAAAAATACAGGCTATACAGGTTTAATCTCCCTTATCCAAAATGCTTGGCATCAGAAGTGTTTTGGTTTTTTTTCAGATTTTGGAATATTTGCATCTACATAATTAAATATCGTGGAGATGAGATCCAAATATAAACAGAAGCTCATGTATGGATACATCTTACATATAACCTGAAGGTAATTTTATACACAAAGGGCTCATTTCCACTGGTAACATAAGGCGATTTCTGATTTGGCTTTGCTTCATGTCTGAAATCGATTTCAAAAGGTCCCTCGTTCCCACTACAAAACAGGACCTTTTCATTATGTCAGTGTAACCAGGGGTTTTTTTGCCACTGTTATTGTCTCCATTAGTTTGCGCCCCTTCAAGCCGGAGGTGAAGTAAGCCGGGGAGGATAGATCGGGCCAGGGAACGAGGCAGGAGGACATACTGGGCCAGGGAGGACAGATCGGGCCCTATTTTTTAAAAAAAGATACAATTCATCAATGAATCAATAGAATGGCTTAGCAACTACTTGTCTTGGCAAGTAGTTGCTAAGCCATTCTATTGATTCATCAAGGAATTGTATCTTAAAAGGAACAAACAAACAAACACCCATGTCACACAAAAGACAGCACTGGGAGTGTGTGTGACATCTCCAAAAATCTGGGGAGGGATGATAAACACACACACCCCTCTGCCATTCATCCCTCCCCTCCAGCATGAATTGATTCTGATCTGGTGTTCCCACTTATTGGATACGCTTCAGAATCGATTTGTCTGAAAAGAACCACTTTGAAACTACAGTCATCCATATTTGCAGCTTTGATATTTGTGGAACAGTCATCATAGGTGATAGGGTGACTTGTTTTCAGAAACAATACTTTGAGCCGCGGCAGTTAAAGTGGTGTCAAACCTCATTATTTCTGCAGTGCAGATACAGCCTAATGACTGGATTCACCACACAACCAATATGGAGGCCACCAACTGTCACAGCTTCCCTGTTCCCCTGGATAAATTCTACTCAGACTCTTTGTCTCCCAGAGCTAACATGGCCAGAAGGAATGGCGTTTGCCTGCATGGATATTTCTCCCTACCATCTCAACAACAAGAACATCTTTACAAAATGTAGACCTATGATTCTAACATGGTTATATTTCTTCTTCTTTTCTCCTTTATGACTTTTAATACCTTTGATTGATGAAGAAGCCAGTGGAGCTTCAAAGCTTGCATTATGTACTTTTTTAAAAAAATTGCATTTTAGTTGTCCCCATAAAGGTATCCTTCTTTTGTCGATTTTGGATGTTATTGTACTTTGCTGTAGGACTAACATGGCTACCCCTGGGTATGTTTTCTTGTGTTCAGGTTGTTTAAAAAGATATATCTGTCCCTTGTGCTCATGCAAGATTTACTCTCAGACAAGACAATGACACTGAATGAATACAAAGTGGTCTGAAAACAGTATTTGAATAATTGGAATAACTGTGAACAAAACCAGTATTAACAGTCTTTACTGACATCAAATAAAATGCACTATAGCTATATTGACAAGGATAGCTTTTATGTGCAGGATGCACATAAAACTGGAAGAACTATTTTATTAATGGAATGCTTTGAGCTGTTCTAATATGACAAGAGAATGCTTTGAATGGGTAATATATTTTGTACACAAGGTTATCCACAGACATTTTGGATCTCAGCCAGGTTCTCTGGCCTTTTCTATCATTTATACTTGACTATTTACATATTTAAAATATAAATTAAATATGACAGTTAGATATATCATACCTCTTGTCCAGGGTTTCCTATATTTATCATCAGCAAATCTTCCATCATGATAATAATTTTTATCCTGGTATAAACAGGAAGGGATGTGAATAGCCAAGCACTCAAAGGAAAGCCTCTCCCTAGCCACTTTCTGCACAAGAAAAATATACTGCATGATTATGAGTGAGACTGTTTCAGCTTTGCTTATATTATATAATTAATTGCTTCCTAAATAACCATACTAATATGCTGAGTTGGCTTAGCCAGTCCTGTCACTGGAAGTGTTAAGTGATCACATCAAGAGATGCATTTCCTTTTTCTAGTACACAGACATTTTGTGTATATCCTTAAATACATGCCCTGAATTTGTTGTTACACTGATGGAGTGGAACTCTTCACGAGCATCTACAGTACTTGCTTCTGAGTCAGTGGGACTGTTCACCAGCTGTAAAACACACTTTGCAAGCACTGAGGCACACACCCCCACACAGCCAATCACATCCCCACAAATAAAATGGCTGCATTATTGTCAGAATGGGGTGCATGCCTGTGGCGCATGCTGCACTGCATGAATGGGGCTTGAGTACGCACAATTTGGCTTATGTAGGGGTGTGTGTCCAGAACGGATCCCCCATGTACGGCATGGGTTGACTGTAAAGCCAATGAACAAACTAACAAATAAATAAATGTTTTAACCTGTCAAATTATTTAATAGGCTTTAAATTTAAATTTAAATCAGTTTAAATTATTTCTTATTGTTTATATTTTTAATTGATTAAAATGATTTCAATAAACATGGCCCTGAGATCATATAGTTTAAAATTATTAAACAATTAAAATTATTAAACAAATCAGTAGAGGGTTCCTAGGCACCATGTGCCTACTGCCTGAACTTCCAGTGAATATGTTGGATGCCTGGCAGAAGGACAGCTCTTCATTTCTCAGAGCTGCAGAACAAATAGCTAGATCATGAATGACCAAAGGGGTATGCCACAGGATGAGAAAAGTGGAGTTGCATAAGGGGTCATTGCACAAGGAAGCACTGAATGACTTCTTATTGACCAAATGAAAAAAGCACATAACTGGGACATAGCCAGGATTTTACGAAGGGGGGAGGGTCCAGACTAAGTGCCACCATTATATTGGGGCTTGGGTGCGGCGGCACAGCAGTACACACCATTCATTTTTCTAATGGAAGGGGGGGGGTCCGGACCCCAAGAACCCCCCCTGGCTACGTCCTTGCACATAAGGAGTTTTAACAAGGGGTTACACCTGTGCATGTCCCCAACAAGATTCCAGCCATTACAAGTCTACTTCAGATATGGAAAAATTCAATCTTAATTTTCACAGATTTGGTTAAACTGATATACTCTGTTGATTCCATAGAAGAGGTTTGTCACCCATTCCTATCTATGTTTACTTGGAAATAAGTCCAACTATGTTCCACTGGGTTTACTGTTTAGCAATAGGATTATTAAGTCTTTTAGGACCTTTAAAGTCTTTTAGTCAAGTCTTTTAGGACTTGATTTTTAAAACCAAGCTATTGACTATTATTGCCATTTTTAATCTGGCAGAAAGGTTAACCCCACTCTTTTTTTAACATTAAAAAAATCATTCTCACATACTTTAAAAACACACAAAACATCGAAAACAACCGTGACACTTCACTTACAAATACAAACATTAAAAAAAAAATCCCCTACGTTATCCCTTATTCCACCAAACAATCACCTAACCATATAAAATTAGCTTACAGTTGTAAACCGCTTAGACACTGTTAGTTAAGTATGAAGCGGTATATATATGAAACTGTTTGTTTGTTTGTTTTAAACAAAACATTAAATTAATAGTCTCTTAATCTCTTCAGTTTTTTAAAATACATTTTCTACTTCGGAAATTCCTGCATCTTTTATGACTCCATATTTATAAACACATACTCTTTTAGGTCATATATGGGCCCATACAGACAGGCCAAAATAAAGCTACTTCGGGTCAGTATGGAGGTGTGCTGTTTAAATGATACATGCATCTTAAGAGGACAGAAGCTGAGCCAAAGCCATGCTCCAGTCCTTTGGCACGGCTTCTGGCCTCTTAGGACACATGCATCATTTAAACAGCGTACCTCCAAAGTAACCCGAAGCAGCTTTATTTTGGCCTGTCTGTATGAGCTCATATGTTTGTATCTCAACTAGCTTCATTCCAAACCTATAATGAAATCTGATCCCCGTAACACTACTATGAACATATTAGAGCACAATAAAATAAATGGTTTCATATACTAAATCACATTTTTCCTTCTGAAAAGAAGGCACTGGGAAGATTTACATTCCTATGTCATAGCATATTCTTTAATGTAGATATTCAGAAGAAATTAGTGAAATAAATATTAAAAACTCAAGAAGGTCTTGTTTTTCCAAATGTTGCTGTAATTGTACATTACTGTACTTGCTTTCTGTGCTAAAACATTATCTATATTTTAGAGTGGACAATCCTAACACATTTCTGAAAGGGGAAGAGATGGAGAACTTTGACACTGTACCTCATAATAATAGTCTATTCCAATATACTTTACAGCTGCAAACATAATGTTTTCTGTTTTGCGAAGTATTCAAAAGTGCAGCTGTCTGAAATAAGAGGCAAAAATTGTTTAAGAACACATAAAATCACCAGAAAATCCGGTACATGAACAGAACCCTTCAACATTACTTTTCCCTTCTCCCAGCCTCTAATAGACCTAGGCACTACTTTAACTGCCATGGCTCACTGCTATGGAATTCTGGGATTTGTAGCTTTGTGAGACATTTAGTCTTCTCTGTCAGAGAGCTCTGGTGCCACACAACAAACTACAGTTCCTAAATTCCATGGCACTGAGTTATGGCAGTTACAGTGGTGTCAAACTGGATTATTCTGAAGTGTGGATGCAACCCTACAGTGTTTAAAACTGGGAAAAGAACCGAGTTATTTACATCCTAGCTGCAGTCATTATATGACTACTGTCAGCACTGCATTGAGTTTCCATGCCTCCTTCTGCAGTGGCACAAATCTTGAGCGAAGATGCGGACCAGAGACAGACCATATGGCGAAGTAATTTCATATAATGAAAATAACTAGTCAAGACTATGGTAAATCACCACAGAAAGATATTTTTCAACATGCTCCATTCTTCTGAGGCATATAGTGACACTGCAGAATTAAAGCAGTTTGATTCCACTTTAACTACCATGACTTTATCTTACAAAATCCTGGGATTCGTAGTTCGGTGAGGTATTCAGCCTGGTCTGTCTTGTGCCTCACCAAACTACAAATCCTAGCATTCTGTAGGGTAGAGTCATGATACTTAAAGTGGTGTCAAACTGCTTTAATTCTGCAGTGTGGCTACACCCTCAGCCAAACCAACATATTCTGGCCACTTTAAGAACTATTATAATGTTCCCAATCTTAAAGCCATACATTTTGACACTGCTTTGACACCCCTTTAACTGCCATGGCTCAATGCTACAGAATTTTGGGAACTGTAGTTTGTTGTGGCACCAGAGCAAAGCTGCTATAATTGTACATATTTCATAAATAGTATATATCAAACTTTACCATGCTAACAAATAATAATAAAAAAATGAACTGAAAGAGAATAATTCCTTGCTTTCCGTGCTAAAACGTTATCTATATTTTAGACGATCCTAATACACTTCTGAAAGGGAGATCTTTGACACTACCTCATAAAAACAGTCTATTCCAATATACTTTACAGCTGCATTTATACACTAGTTCCTGTTTTGTGATGCATTCAAAAGTGTGTTGTCTGAAATAACAATAAAAATTGTTAACAAACATAAAAGTCACCAGAAAATTCTGTACATAAACAGAACCTCTGTTCCCAGGATTTCCCTAGCCTTGACCCAGGACAGTTAAATAGGTCCCAAACTGGATTGTTTCTGAAGTATGTTTTGGCCCAGAGAAGGCTTAATGCCTCACAGAAGTCTCAACATTACTTTCCCCTTCTCCCAGTCTCCAAATAGAAGACCTAGGCTGCATCCGCATTGAAGAAATAATCCAGTTTGACACCACTTTAATTACAAAGGCTGTCACATGACGATTTTTGGAACTCCAATCCGAAGCCATTCCAGACCCATTCATGAGAATTCATGTTATTACGTGATAGATTATCACATGTGATTGCTGTTTATGCGGAGTCATTCTGAGCCCTATCCTAAGTCCATAGCATTGAGCCATGGCAGTTAAAGCGTTGTCAAACTGGATTATTTCTCCAGTGCGGATGTAGTTATGGAGTGACGAAGTGGAAGTTCATTCTGAATTAATACTCTCAGCCTTGCAATGGGGAAACCCCTCTGAAGAAACTTACTAATAAAACCCCTTGCCTTAAGGTCGCCGTAAGTCGGAAATGATATGAACGCAACAGAGCCACAAACTCCTAAAACTGTGAAATTGGGAGAAAGGGCAGTGGCACTGCTGCTCTGATAAAATTTGATTTAATGTGCCTGTAATCTCTCCATATAACTATTTTCAGGGCAAATTTGGGGAAGGAGGTTGGGAGGTAAACAAGCAGATCCTTTAAGAAATCTTTTTTAACAGCACGTCTTACTTTTGCACACTTTTCTTAAGCATAAAATAAGCATAAAATCACCCTCATGACATTGTTGGTGAGGCCATGTGGGAAGTTTTGACTCTAAAAACGAACAAGCCGTTCTTTTAAACTGGTTAGACTGAGGCATACTGGAAAGAAGTTGGTGCGGGAACCATGCCCTCTCCTATAAATACAAGGGCAAAGCACTTTTCTACAAATTATGGCCATTATGGCTGCATCCGCACTGCACAAATAATCCAGTCTGACATCACTTTAACTTGCCATGGCTCAGTTCTATGAAATCCTGGGAATTGTAGTTTATTGTGGCATCAGAGCTCTCTGACAGAGAAGGCTAAATGACTCACAAAACTACAGTTCCTAGAATTTCTTAGAATTGAGCCAAAACACACTGCAGAAATAATCCAATTTGAGACCGCTTTAGCTGCTCTGGCTCAATGTTAGGGAATTCTGGGAGTTGTAGTCTTGTGAACCTTCTCTGTCAAGGAGCTCTGGCACCACAATAAACTACAATTCCCAGGATTCCTGAGCCAGGTCAGTTAAAGCTTTCTCAAACTGGATTATTCCTGGCATGTGTTTTGGACAAAAGTGGTGTCAAAACTGGATTGTTTCTGCAGTGCAGTCAGCTTCTGTGTCACAAACAGCTTAAGCCATTTTATTTTTCAGGAAGTTTTTGCCCTGCTTGGAAGTAGAAACTGCGGGTGAATCCACACTGCAGAATTAAAGCAGTTTGATACCACTTTAACTGCCATGACTCTATCCCTATAGAATCCTGGGATTTGTAGTTTTGTGAGACAACAGAGCTCTCTATCAGAGCAGTCTGAATATCTCACCAAAATACAAATCCCAGGATTCCACAAGATGGCTGATAAAAGTGGTGTCAAGCTGCTTTATTTCTGCAGTATGGATAAGCTCTTAACTTGCCATGGCTTCCTATGGCCTTCCTTCCCTTTCATGTAGGCCAGCCCTATTTCAGTCAGAACAGCATGGCTTCCACCTGTCTTTCCATAGGAGAACATTTCCCTAAGGGAGAAATTCTCTGTATTAATAGAAACTGGCAGAGAGCAAATTAAAATATGTGATTCCTCACATTTCTGGGAAAACATTTAATATTTTCTCCCAGAGTTACTTACATATAAATACCCACCTGTCCACAGCATGAGTTATTTGCCTTTTCTTGAAAGTTAAATAGATTTATAGGTAATAAATCGAGTTAAGTAGGCCATGAAGGAATAACATAATCAAGCAAACAGACTTTTTATTTTACATTAACCAAGCAAAACAGTAGAAGTGGGTGGTTTCTCTGAAGCCTCAGCTTCATTCACACGATGCAGGGACTATAGGTACTTGGAAAGAGGAGCCGTTTTATTGTTGATTTTGGTCTAATGTGGAAAAACAATGCAGTTTGACATCCCTGTTAACCGCTATGGCTCAATGTTATGGAATCCCGGGATTTGTAGTTTGTTGTGGCACCAGAGCACTCTGACAGAGAAGGCTAAATATCTCACAAAACTACCAGTTCCAGAATTCCATAGCATTGATCCATAGTAGTGTCAAACTGCATTATTTCTACAGTGCAGATGAGGCTTTTGTTAAGCAAGGGGTATAAACAAAGCCTGCACCAGCGAGTAGGGTGCTTTTTATAATTAAAAAAAAAGAGAGAGGAGATTTTTTAAAATTGAAGATGCAGAAAACCCCATGATAGGTTCACCTTAAGTCGGAAATGTTTGGAGAGTGTTTGGCACTGACGTCCTCTAAGGCTGAGAGATTTTGACTCATCCATGCTAAAACCCAAGTGGGTTTCCATGGCTGAGTGGGGATTTGAACCCTGGTCTGGAGTTCCAGTCCAACACTCAAACCACTACACCACACTAGGTCTCTAAACCTCCACCTGTTTTATTCTAAATTAAGACAGAGGTGCCCTGAATCACTTTTTTGGTCATATTAGGCTCGTACAGACAGGCCAAAGTTAAGCTATTTTGAATCACTTTGGAGGTATGCTGTTTTTAAATTATGCATGCATCCTAAGAGCCCGGGAGCTGTGTCAAAGCCATGCACCAGTCCTTAGGACCGGAGCGTGGCTTTGGCGTGGCTTCTGGACCCTTATGTATCATTTAAGCAGCATACCTCCAAAGTGACCTGAAGTAGCTTTATTTTGGCCTGTCTATACGGGGCCATTGTTTGAATGTGGGATCAGACAAACCACCATAAATTTTTGAGAGAACAGGGTTTGGATAATTACAGTATTAATAAAAATATGTACACTCCCCATTTGAGAACTGTATATTGTTGAATAACAAGGCAGGGAAGGAGTCATGCAAACCTTAGACCCAGTTCCAATTTCACCACATCAGCTGCATCTACACTGCAGAGATAATCCAGTTTGACACCACTTTAATTGCCATGGCTCAGTGTTATGGGATTCTGGAATTCATAGTTTCAAAATCCATAATTTTGGGCCCAAAACCTGCCCTGAATTTATATACGAGGTTGATTTATAATCTAGTATATACGGTAGTTACTACTGAAAAATATGAAGGTAAAGGTGTTTTGGTTTTTTTAAATGCCCTTTAGAACTGTTATTACTAACATTTTTAAAATAACTTTTCAAACCCTCTGCATCTATGCCTAGGGCTCTTCTCTAGATGTGACAGAATAGAGAGGACTTATGCCCGACTTAACTCTCTAAATTGCCATAATGTATGTTAAATCCACTGTAGAATTCAGTAGAATATCCACTGAAGCATAAATCCATCCATAATTAATCATGTGCATACCCAAACCAGGCTTAATAAATCGAATATAAAGATTAGTGGTTCAAGGCTGCTTTGCAGAAAAACTGAATTAAACCATGTAGAAAAATAAGGCACGTAGAACAAATCAGATGTACACAATATGCTTCTGAGGTGGAAATATATATTCCTTCCTCTCTTTTATGGATCATTCTCCACCCTCACAAAATAATACTGCATTATAATTACAGTTTTAGGTGAATCAGGACGTGATCTAACTTGGGGTCTTTTAGAGAGGACTTAATGTAGCCTAGGGGGTCACAAATGAACAACCATTTAAGTGCTCCATCTGTATTGATAGCATTAAATCTTCAGTGATATATGCAATGGCTTGTTAACTGACACCCTCTATTGAATTCAGGTGAGGTGAGGAGAAATGCACAACAACTTGACCAAGGCTGCATCCGCACTGCAGAAATAATCTGGTTGGACACCACTTTAACTGCCATGGCTCAGTACTATGGAATTATAGGAATTGTAGTTTATTGTGGCACCAGAGCTCTCTTACAGAGAAGGCTAGATACTTCACAAAACTACAGGTCCTAGAATTTTATATCATTGAGCCATGGCAATTGAAGTGGTGTCAAACTGGATTATTTCTACAGTAAGGATGCAGCCTAAAATATCAAAAGATAGAGTAGAGTGATCTTTCTATATCCCTTTGGATCAAACACTTGGACAAGCACTACCTTAACCAGACCATTGGATTTTTACTTGCAAAATGGGCTATTTCAGTTAATTTAAGTTTTAAAAAAGCATTATACTTTCTAAATTTGTCCTAACTACTAACCAAGGCTGCATTTGCACTGCAGAAATAACCCAATTTGATATGAGTTTAATTGCCATGACTCATTACTATGGAATTCTGGAAACTGTAGTTGTGGTACCAGACCTCTCTGACACAGAAGGCTAAATGTATCACAAAATTACAAATCCTGGAATTGCTTAGCATTAAGCCATGCCAATTAAATTGGGATCAAACTGGTTTATTTCTGTGGTGTGGACGCAGCCATAGGCAAGTGGTTGCTTTCACATGCAGTTGTTTCTCTTTTGGCAGCATCAGTCGAGTTTGGAATGAGCCATTTTACAGCTTTCCTGGCAGATGGACAGCAAAGACTTCATAGAGCTTTACCAGCTAATTCTAGCTAAGCTCTCCCATCCCTGCACAGGACTCAATTAAGCACCAATAGATCTTTGCCTGTGTGGATATGATCCACTCAGCTGATCTGCTTTAGGCTGTTGATAGGACTTAAACAAAAAACAAGCCTTATTCTCAGGAAGGAACAGTGGTGCCTGGGTGTGAGTCAAATTATTATTTATTTTCTACACTTTAACTCCAAACCCCCAACTTTCTATGCTAAAAGGATTTTAAAAATGGTTTAAAATAGGTATTTATTATTGTTATTTAAATACAGTGGGCCCTTTGTATCTGCTGGGATTTGTTTCCAGGACACTTGTGGATACCAAAATCCATGGATGCTCAAGTCCCATGATATACCATGGCATAGTGATTTTATTTATTTATTTCAAAGATAAATCTCACTTTTCTCTCACAAGGTGGGTGTCCCTTATATAAAATAGTGGGTCCCTTATATAAAATAGCAAAATCAGGATTTACGACTAGAGCACAAATGGCGAAGACATCAGCACTTGTCCGACAGGACACTCCTTCGCTCTCATTTGAGAGCTTATGGAGTGGCAATACGTGCAGCAAAGAATTCTTTCTATGCTGCACGTATTGCGTCCGCAGAGTCGCGTCCGGCAGAGCTGTTCAGGGTTGTGAGGGAGCTAACTCGTCTCCCTCCCACCCTGAGCCCTATTTTAGAGCCATCTAAAGCCTGCTGCGACGATTTTAACAACTTCTTTGCGGATAAAATCTCTCGGGTAAGGGCTGATCTCGACGCCTGTCTTGGTGCAGATATTGTAGTAGAGATGTCCGAAGCGTCCGTGGTCCCTGTTATACTGGATCACTTTGAGTTTGTTAGTACCGATGAAGTGGACAAGATCCTCCGAAGTGTTAGGAGGACGACTTGCTCTCTTGATCCCTGTCCCTCATGGTTGACAGCTCAGGGGGGAGATGTGGTGCGGCTAATGTTGCACCACATAATCAACACATCTCTAAGTGAGGGTCAGTTTCCATCTAAATTAAAATTAGCAGTGGTTAAACCCCTGCTAAAGAAGCCCTCCTTAGACCCCCTGCTTCATAATAATTATAGGCCCATCTCGCTGCTACCTTTTTTGGGGAAGGTGATCGAGAGAGCAGTCGCCTTCCAACTTCAGTCGATCTTGGACGACACCGATTTTCTGGACCCATTTCAAACCGGCTTCCGGGCGGGCTATGGAGTTGAGACTGCCATGGTCGCCTTAGTTGATGATCTCCGTCTGGGTATGGACAGGGGGAGCGTGTCCCTGTTAGTACTTTTGGACATCTCAGCGGCCTTCGATACCATTGACCACGGTATCCTTCTGGGTCGCCTGAGGGAGTTGGGAATTGGGGGCACTGCTTTGCAGTGGTTCCGTTCCTACCTCTCGGGCAGGTCCCAGATGGTGGAGCTGGGGGACTGTCGCTCCGATAGGAGGGCCCTGACATCTGGTGTCCCTCAGGGAGCGATTCTGTCCCCTATGCTATTCAACATTTACATGAAGCCGCTGGGAGAGATCATCCGGAGACATGGGGCGCGGTGTTATCAGTACGCTGATGACACCCAGATAATTTTCTCTATGTCTCCGACTGATGCAGTAACTAAGGATGGCATCTCTCCTCTAGATGCCTGCTTGGAGTCGGTAATGGGCTGGATGAGGGAAAACAAACTCAGCGTGAATCCAGGGAAAACGGAAGTACTGGTGATAGGTTCCCCGGTTCCTGGTGGTGAGATCTGTCGCCCGGTCCTGAACGGGGTCACGCTCCCCCTGAAGGACTCGGTGCGCAGCTTGGGAGTGCTCCTTGACTCGTCGCTCCAGTTGACTTCTCAGGTGGATGCGACGGTCAGGAGTGCCTGTTATCAGCTTCGGCTGATACGCCAGCTGCGTCCCTACCTGGACCGAAAGGACCTAGAAACTGTTGTACATGCTTTGGTAACCTCTCGTTTGGATTTCTGCAATGCGCTCTACATGGGGCAACCCTTGTACCAAACCCGGAAGCTGCAATTGGTGCAGAATATGGCAGCCAGATTGGTCGCTGGTAGTTCCAGGTCAGACCATGTAACACCTATTCTAAAAGATCTTCACTGGCTGCCTATTCGCTTCCGAGCTCAATACAAGGTGTTGGTTTTGACCTATAAAGCCCTAAATGGCTTGGGCCCAGGGTACTTGGAGGACCGCCTCTCCCCATATAATCCGCCTCGCACACTCAGAACTTCCGGGACCAAACTGTTGGAGGTCCCTAGGTCCAATCATGTCCGGACCTCACAGAGGGCTTTTACCACCGCTGCCCCTCCCCTCTGGAATAAGCTCCCTGTAGAGCTTCGCTCCGCCGCCTCATTAGCTGTTTTTAAAAAACAGTTAAAAACATACTTATTTCGCTTGGCCTTCCCACCTTAAACTGTTCATTCATTTTCCTGCCCCCTTTCCCCCTTATTTCTTTCTTGACCCTGGATTGATCTTGAATTTTCTCTTTTTTCTGCCCCTGCCATGTGATTTTCTATTTTATTGTTTTCCTGTTCCTGTTTTGTAGTAATGTTTTTAACTGATTATTGGATTTTAACGTTGTACTGTATTGTAATTGTTTTTATATTTTGTACGCCGCCCTGATCATATCCATGGAAGGGCGGGATATAAATAAAAAATTATTATTATTATTATTATTATTATTATTATTACCTTTTGGAGTTTATCTATTTTTGGAATATTTTCAAGCCATGGATAGTTGAATCCATGAATTAAAAATCCATGGATAAGGGGGGCTTGACTGTACAAGCTTAACATTTTCTTAAGTACTGTACACTTTCTCTACAGGGGATGTGGCTAGGTATGCACATCTCTTTTCATATGTATTACTATTTTTGTTTTTACCATCTCTCTGGTTTTACTTTATAAAGGATTTTAAAATAAGACAGAGAATTGTAAATGTATACACCTGCAGCATAGTAATGCTGATAGAGTTTTAGTCTAGGATTAGGGAGGCCTGCATTCAAATCCTCCAGTTCATGGACCCAGTGAGTGGCCTTGAAGTAGTTATTATCAGTGTAATCCATCTCTGTAAAAGGGGTCCAAAATACACTGCAGAAATAATCCAGCTTGAGACCGCTTTAACTGTGCTAGGGAATTCTGGAAATTATAGTTTATTGTGGCACCAGAGCAATCTGACAGAGAAGGCTAACGATCTCACAAAATGACAGTTCCCAGAATTCCCTAGCATTCAGCCAGGGCAGTTACAATGATCTCAAACGGGATTATTTCTGCAGTGTGTTTTGGACCATAATCATCATGACCTACTTTAAAGAGGTGGGGAGAATGATATATTATTATTATTATTATTATTATTATTATTATTATTATTATTATTATTAATGATATACTCTGCCCTGCATTCCTTAGAGGAGTTTATCACACAGGATGGATCCTGTGCAGGAACGGGATTTAAAAATCCAGAAAACCCCCACAGAAGTGGGTTAATTTTCAGACACAGCGGGGTTAATAAGCATTAACCCTTACGTCATGTGAAAATCAACCTGCTTTTATGGATTTTGTCTACTTTTTGTTCGGGTTAGCCCCTGACGTTGTCTGAAAATCTACCCGTTTTGTGCTTTTTTCCAGTTTAAATGCAGTTTCTGCGTAGGATCTGCCCTGCGCTTCTTAGAGGAGTTTATCACACAGGACGGATCCCGTACAGAAACAGGATTTAAAAATCTGGGGGGGAAAATATGTGATAAACTGCATAGAAAGGGCAGAATAAAAAATGAAACTTTAAAAAGTGTAATGAAATCCAGACATAGACAACAGTATTGTGAGATGGAGAAGATTGGGGACATATTAAGGTCTTTATTCACTGTTACTATTGAGAGAAATGGTTAATATTTGGATTCAAGACACAAATCAATAAGTTAATAGAAATAAGAATAAAGAGTTTAGACTGTAGATGGGCCTCTAGAATAGAAAGGCAGACATAGTTTTTAAAATACACACATTACATACATACCCTGTAAAAGAGTTTTTGGACTCCAGGGCCCTACTGGATGAAAAGATGGTTATCTTTTGAATTCCACACAAACTTTGTAGAGAAGGTAGAATGCTAATTAGACAGACCCAGTCATCTTTTGGCAGAAAGAGGTTCTGTAGCTGACAGAAGAAGCTTTTTGAGAAAACATAGCTAATAAGCTAAAAGATAGATAATGCAAACATGAAAAGGAGGATGAACAGTTAATAATGAGATTTTGGGTTGAAATCACAGTTCAAGCTTTGGTTAATTGCATAGGTTTCACTTTTGCTGATAAATACTGTAAATATGCTCACAACCTTTTGCAAACTAGAGCAGCTTAGACTTCATTGTTATTGTTGTGGGCCTTCAAGTCTTATTCTATTTATTGTGACTCTAAGGTGAACCTATCATAGGATTTTCTTGGAAAGATTTGTTCAGAGAGATTTTTTCTTTCTCTTCCTCTGAGGCTGAGAGAGTGTGACTTGTCCAAGGTTACCAAGTGGGTTTCTATGGCTGAGCAGGGATTAGAACCCTGGCCACTAGAGTACAACACTCAAACTACTACACCACGCTGCCTCTCAAACAACTCACCCAATTATGAAAGATTCTCCTTCTCATAGTTCAGCACAGTGTAAAACAGCAAAATATGTTATGTTATTCAGATACCTGGATATTTTTAATAGTGAGTCTCTCTTGGAAATTGCATAGCGAGGCAGTGAAACTGAATACCAAGAACACTGATGAAATTTTATTATAATCAGGATGGTTAGTTGATTGAACCCACCCTAAAATTTTTGGTATTAAAGTGAATGCATAGATGCTTTATTGTGCCAAAATCTGAGGGTTAGATATCAATACCTGCAAAGCCTTGGAAAGTTGACAGAACAAATTTCTCAAAAAAGTTAATTCTCCTCCAGTTGCACAATGATTCTAGTTAGCTGTTAGTTAAAACGAAAGCAGATTGTGCCCAGTTAAGGTACTTCAAACAAATTGCCATTTTCTCAACTGGCTGTCTTCCACCACTGGGTTACATCAAAAAGATTTACAATCAATACTGGAAACCAAACTCACAAACATTTTTTACATAGTTACTACTTCCCTGAGCTGAACTTGAGCTGAATTCTACCTCTGGCATGAATAAGAAACAATAGAGATTGGCTATTTTGGATAGATTAAAGAGATCTACAGTCAATTAGGATCTCAACATTTTCTCCATGGTTCTCTTTTTTGAAAACAGAACATTTTTGAGCCAGATATTTGATCCAACTAAAGCCCTCTACTTTAAGATTTGTCTTCACTTCACTGTGATTTAAAATACAGTCATCCCTTCCTATTTGCAGGGGATCCGTTCCAGACCCTCCCCGCAAATTGGAAAAATCACAAATATCGGAGCCCCATTGTTTTTAATGCCTGTGCCCAGCTGTGTGCAGCCCTGCATGCGCACAGTGGGTGTGCGTGCCATTTTGTCCCTCTTGGCTTCCTGTCTGCCAAAATTTAAAACCGCTAATGAGAAGTTCCAGGATGAATCCGAGTTGAATCTCAGTTGTTCACATGCATCCCAAATGCACCTGATTACGTTTTCTGGGGATGCCAGTCTGGAGCCATCATGTACCCGATCTTGGCATCCATCCCCGATCTGTACTTCTCTGGTACTTACACCTGTTCTTTCAAAAAGTTGCAGAGAATTACGGTTTGGGGATGGGATGCCAAGGTCAGGTATGCGATATCTCTGGACCGGGCATGTGCGAAAACACCCATTTAAAAACATTTTCAAAAGTTTCAGCCTGCCCTGAGGCTGGGAGGAAAGGAAGTGCGATGTTCTCCCTAAAAAAAATTTGCTTCAATTGCCATGGATACTATTAAATTGGTATTATGTTGGCAATTTAGAAATTCACCTATAACTTGAAAGGTCTTTATATTTTATACTAGCTTGGCAGTATCTTGGATTGTTGTTGTTGTGTGCTTATTATTCACAAAAATCAGAATAATATGAAAAACATAGTTTGAAATGTGTGTTGTAACTTTTTGGTACAATTTCCATGTGTGCCCACACCAGATTGCTGTAGATTTAATCTCCACATCTGTACTTTTAAGCAATCAGTTGTCAGATCCTATGCCCAAAAGTTTTTAGCTGAGCACCAAGAGTTGCAAACACAGACATGAAGAAAAAGCAAACACACAAATGCATCTTTTAAAGTGTACTCATTGCAGGCAGCATTGCCTCCATTTACAAACTGAAAAACCATATAGGTAAAGATATGCCATATTGCTAGGATGGTGAAATATCCTGTGCAAGATATAATTGCTGTTTCCATCAGCCCTAGTTAGCATGGTGACAATGGTGAGAGATGTTGGAAGTTGCAATCTAACAACATCCAGACTGCAACCTGCCTCATCCATGGTATATAATCCTAGTTGTGTTTTATCCTGTGTGGTGCTTTAAACAGTTTCATCCTCACAAGACTATTTTACAGATAACATTTGCTTGGCAGTAATTAGATGTAATTATGACAATCCATTTTTCTTTACCACAAAGTCTGTTGACAGCCTCTGAAAATGAGTGGGGTGAAATGAGAAAGACATGACTCACAGTTGTTTTTCAGTGCAGCACTATTCCAGTAGTATAATCTGTCAGTGTTAGTTAATGTAAATTAATCGGCTTGTTTATTTTAGCCTGCAGTGGAAGAGAAGACCCTGTTTTGTGATAAGTACTCCATCTGACTTACTAGCCTGACCTTTGCTTCAGAAGGAAAGAGTGCCAACAGTTCTCCTTTCGGTAATGAAATCAAATCACTTCAAATTAACAGTGACAAATGCTGGCTGTTCTTTGTGTATTAGGACACAAATGCAACTTTGCTACATTGAATCCATTGGCAGCTTTTCAGTGGTGTGTTACCTTCATGTATCACAGTAGAAATCACCACTCCAGACTTGGGCATATAGAGTTGGTCCTTGGTATCCCCAGAGGTTTGGGTCCAAGACACCCCCCCCCCCATTTCTGTGGATACCAAAATCTGTGGATGTGCAAGTCCATTAAATACAATGGATAGTAAATAGCAGGACTTAAGCAAAGCAGTGGAAGATAGAGAGGTCTCATTCCCATACATCAGGGTCCACTCAAAGGCAGTTAACAATAACAACAACATTACAAATAATCCATCTATTTAAAGATGTACCTTCTGCTGTTCTGCAAGAAATGACATTTCCTAATGGTGTTCAAGGACAGTCATACTAGAGAGTGCTCCATTAGTCTAGCTCTAAGGTTATGCTTTTGCTATATATAGGATTCAGTGTAAGGTAAATTAAATATGACCTACGCTTATAACGACCTGTACTTATAACAGTATCATTGTTAAAAATGAAATGAAAAAGCTTGCTCAGCCTTTAGTTCTTATACAAAGACAGCAAAGAAATGGCTGTCTTTGAACAAAGCATGCTAAGCTTTTAAAATGCTATTTGTATTTCAGCAAGCCTAATGCCCCCTTTTCATTAAATCAGTATTAGCTGACATGATGAAA
>NC_056523.1:206384255-206429559 GCF_019175285.1 Sceloporus undulatus
GGCCTTATCTTCTTCCTTTTTTTCTGCACTATAATAAGATGTCTTGCGTGAATAATAGAATTCCAATGAGGTTTGTGTTCTTTCTATTCGCAAAAAGAACTGCTGGCTTGACACTTTGGGCTAGTTTATCATCTTAAGCTGAAGTTTCTGGATAGGATCACTATCATTTGGGCAGCTTGTTGACAACAAGAAATTGATTTCCTGGTCATTTGTCATCTGCATGGTTTATGTCAGTGTTTGCCACTATTGCCCTCCTGAGGCCATTGCCTCCGATTGTAAAATGGGTGTCATTCTGATCACTTTGTAGGACATCAAACTGGGGAAGTACAAAACTGGAATAAGTCACTCTAGATAAGCAAAATGTCCAGTACATGGAGAAAAAATATTATTCTTGGAAAAGTTGCCCTCCCCTAAGTCAGCCAGGTGTGTAGGGCTACTCTTAGAAACATAGAATCATAGAGTTGGAAGAGAGCATGAGGGCCATCCAGTCCAATCCCCTGCCATGCAGGAACTCTCAATCAAAGCATCCCAGACAGATGGCCATCCAGCCTCTGTTTAAAGACCTCCAAGGAAGGAGTCTCCACTATACTCCGAGGGAGTTTGTTCCACTGTCGAACAGCCCTTACTGTCAGGAAGTTCCTCCTAATGTTGAGGTGGAATCTCTTTTCCTGTAGCTTGCATCCATTCCTCTGAGTCCAAGTCTCTGGAGCAGCAAAAAACAAGCATGTTCCCTCCTCAATATGACACCCCTTCAAATATTTAAACAGGGCTATCATATCACCTCTTAACCTTCTCTTCTCCAGGCTAAACATCCCCAGCTCCCTAAGTCGTTCCTCATAGGACATGGTTTCCAGACCCTTCACCATTTTAGTCGCCCTCCTTTGAATACGCTCCAGTTTCTCAATGTCCTTTTTGAATTGTGGTGCCCAGAACTGGACACAGTATTCCAGGTGGGGCCTGACCAAAGCAGAATATAGTGACACTATTACTTCTCTTGATCTAGACACTATACTTTTATTGATGCAGCCTAAAATTGCATTGACCTTGTTAGCGGCTGCATCACACTATTTGACTTCACTTTAACTGTCCGGGCTCAATGCTATGGAATTCTGGGAACTGCATCGCCAGTGCCATTTTCTTCCATTCGCACAGCCTTTACCCCGTAGATTGCAACCTCCCCTCTGCTCCTCATTCATAGACCGATGTGTGAGAAGAGCCATTGAGCACCATTTTAAACTATTCTTTTTTCTTTTTTCACCTCTGCTTGGACGCCTGAGCAGCAGATGGGCTTTGCAGCACATGTCTGCT
Organism: Sceloporus undulatus; assembly: GCF_019175285.1. NCBI lineage: Eukaryota > Metazoa > Chordata > Lepidosauria > Squamata > Phrynosomatidae > Sceloporus > Sceloporus undulatus. The sequence continues at coordinate 206,385,564 of NC_056523.1, forward strand.
TGATCGCCCCCCAGACAGCCCAGGGAGCAATGGGGGAGGCAAAGGGATTTGGGGAATGGAGGCTCCTTCCAGAGGAACTATGGGAAGACACAGGAGAGCCTGGACGCCCAGGGATCTGAGGGGAGGATCAAGCTTTCTCTTCTCTCTTCCCCAAAGAGTCTCTCCCCACTGAACCCCGCTGCCTTCTCCTCCTTGATCCGATTAGCCAAGCCTGAGCTTTGGATGCATAGTCTCTACCCACTGAACCCTACTGCCTTCTCCTCCTTGATCTGATTTGGCAAACACACATGCACGCACACTAGATAGATAGATAGATAGATAGATAGATAGATAGATAGATAATATATATATGTTTATACACACACATATGTTTATATATGAATACTCACACACACAAACATATGGGTATATACACACATACATATTTGTGTGTGTGTGAACGCACGTATATATACACATATGAATGTATATTTGTGTGTGTGTGTGTGTGTGTGTGTATATATATATATATAAGTAAATTATAAAGTAACAACTTTTTTAATTTATGAAAAAAATCTCATCTGTAGTTCCAAACCCACTGTAGAAATAATACAGTTTGAGACCCCTTAACCTTCCCTGGCTCAGTACTAAGGAATTATAGGAACTGTTGTGTTTGTGAGACATTTATCCTCCCCTGCCAGAGAGTGCTGGTGCCATAATACCATTCCCAGGATTCCCTAGCACTGAGTTATGGCAGTTAATATCGGGAGACACAGAAGAGCAAGGGGTTTAGTATGAATAGAGGTTCCTTCTAGTCTGGGGAGACACAACAGAAGAGCCTCGGATGCAGCTGATTTCTATTGGCTGCCCCAAACCTCCACCCCCCCAAGACTTGTGACGTCTGAAGCCTAGGCGCTTGATTGACAGCTTGCGGACACAAATGGGAATGGGGAGCAAATTAATCTGCTTTAAAATAAAGCGATTTAAAATAAATGGGAACGAAAACAGGGTCTAAATGGATCGAGGTAATTTGCCCCTTTTCGTAATGGAAACGATGGAAAAAATTCGAATTATTCCCGGAACATAATCCAAATCAGAATCACACCAATATAATCCGGTTTATCTGCCAAGTGGGAACAACCCCAGAGTATCGAGCCATGACAGTAAAAGCAGTGTCAAACTGGATTATTTCTGCAGTGCAGATGCAGCCTTGGGAGCTTATTGCTTGACTTTTAAATTCGGGTTACCTCTATCTAATTTAGAGTTTAATTTGGACAACATCCTGATGTTATCAGAAGGTTTTTGCCCCAAATTTGCCGCCTGAAGACAGCCAAGGTCTGTTCCTACTTCCAGGAGCGCTCCTTGTGGCTCTTTCTGGATCCAGGAGTTTTCTGGCTTAAGAAAACAGCCGCCACAGTGCCCTTGGAAGCAGGGATAGACTTGGGCTGTCTTTGGGCAGCAGATTTGGTGGCAAAAACCTTTTGATAACATCATTATGCCGCCCGAATTAAGCTTTAAGACGGATAGAGGTAAGCCGAATTTAACAGCCAAGCCATAAGTTTCCTTGTTACATCATGTATCCTGAGCCCACTGAGAAGATGGCTTGTCCAGTCCAGAAAACAAAATAGAGCTACTTTAAAACAGTGCAACTTAAAACAAACTATACCATCATTATTGATATCCAAACACAAAAATCTTTTCTGCATTGCTTCTGAAAAAGCCTAGTACTGCTTTTTAAAGAAGGTGCTAGATTTACATATAAATGCTTCCAAGCTGTTTGACTAACATTATGGTGCTCATAAGCTTCTTGTTCCTATCATTCCACCTATCTTTAGAAGGATTAATTTTGCCTGTTAATTTTCTTTGTTAGAAATGTTTCTGTATTGCTGTTCTTTGAGACAACTCCCCTTAAAGAAAAAGGTTTCTGCTTTTTAAATCAAAGGATTTGCATTTGCTTTTCCTCTCTTGAGAACTAATTTTTAGTACAGTATGTATAATATTCATTTCCTTTCTTTTCTAGTTTCTTTGAAGTTCCCCAAGACTACGTATTGCTGATGAGTAAATAGTTCCTAGTTGCCCTTCGCTCAGCTTTGATCAGTACAGAACTGAGTTTGAAAATTATTTTTTACATTTGTTAAAAAGGACACTTTATAATTATTGTATAAAATTGCTCCATTCCACATTTATCTGTCATCTACATGTATGCACATGCAGACACCGACACACATGGCACACTTTGGCCAAAGTAGGCATGGCACTGAATTATCTATGAGCATGATCTCTCACAATTTTTGAAGGATCAAGACAGCTACTCAGTGGTGGGGAGGTATGCCACTTTTCCTTTTAAAATTGCTGTTCTCCTCAAGTTCCTATTTGAATTGCTAAAGAGCTGGGGAAATGTGTTAACATCATATTTCATGGGGTCTCTCTTAGCTGTCCTCCCACATAAAGCCAGACTAAAAGCTGGATTTCTTTTCCTGTGTTGGAAATCCAACGCCACCTCAAGATGTGAGGGGCTTTCAGTGATATGTCCTCTAGGGCAGTACTGTAGTTCTCAAATTGTGGTCCTCTGGATCTTGGTAACATTAACTCTCAGAACTCCTAAGCTTTGGCCATATTGGCTAAGATTCATGGGAGATGAAGTCCAAAACATGCCCCAGCGAACATATCACTGAAAGGCCCTCACACCTTGAGCTGAGGTTGAACTTCTGACACACAGGTGGGGTGTGTATGACACCATTAATTACCACACTGGGTGATACCAACCCTAGTGATGCCACTGAAGAAACTCATGATTTGTAACTAGTTATTTCCAAGCTCTCATGTGGATTGCGGTAGGAAACAAGAATGGCCTTGATGGAAGTTGTGCCAGAAAAATAATAATCAAGGTGTCCAAAGGCAAATGCTGCTAGTGGGCCTGTTGGAGCAGTGGGGACCCAAATGTTTTTCTAGGATGCCATATAGTCATCGTGAAGAAGTACTGTACAGTTGGTCCTCCACATTTGTGGCTTTGACTCTTGTGGGTTTGATTATTTGTGGTTTTGATTAATTCTCTTTAGGAATCTCTAGGTCCTCCATCACAACTCTGCCAGAGATGGACCACAAAGTTGTGATGGAGGGCCTACAAGTTCCTAGAGAAAACACTTCTCTAGCCATTTGTAGATCCTTCAGCATGATTCTGTGATCAACTTCTGGCAGATTTTGACCACAGAGTTGCATGGGAGGACCTGGAGATTTCCAGAAAGGTGTTCTGTTAGGTAAAAATAATTGTCTTTTTTTTTATTTGCAATTTTCCCACATTCACAGGGGTCCTTCACCCCAGCAAATGTGGAGGGACCACTGTAGTCCCATTCCCCCGTGGGAATTAAATTTGGTGCCGACTACAAGCAACTTTCCTAGAGGATGGAATTCTACCTTCTCTTGGTGTTATGGCAAAGGCCTTTTTTACACTGTATAGTTATAGCACTATGATTCCATTTTAACTGCCATGGTAACCTCCTATGGAATCCTGGGATCTGCAATTTTTGGAGGATTATTCAGCATTCTCTGCCAGAGAGCTCTAGTGCTTTGATAAACTAGAACCTTCAGGTTTAGCTAGGATGTTCCTATGGGAGTTAAAGTGGAATCATAGTGCAATAACTGTGTGGATTGAAAGGGCCCAAAGAAGAGTTGCATTTGTCTCCATACTGATGGTAAAAGAAGCTTTAATATCATGTCCCCTCAGCATCTCTTGTTGGTTGCCTCTTCACCAAGAAATGAGAACTGCTGTATGTTGCGTTGTTATAGTCTGTCAAAACAACCTTGGGGCTCATTTAGATAAAAAATGAGGAAATAAATATTTTCAAGATGATAAAGTAACATTAAAAATACTTGACCCATGGTGCAAAATGTTGACAGGTATTATCTGGATGTTTCCTGATGGGGAGCAAATAGCTTGAGGGAACAATTTTAAATGGAGGAGAAAAATGTTACACACACACACACACACACACACACACACACACAGCCTCCAAGGGGAGAAGCAAGTGGAGCGGGGAGGCAGTCTTCACCCGCTGTTGTTGAAGAAAATAGCACAGTTTATTTGCAAAAAAGAAATCAACTCTTCTCTCGTTATGCCTAAGGCATGTTGATCATTATCTTACTTTGTTAATTACCATGCCCATGACAAAGTTGCTCCTTTGCAATTTTGCACTCCAGTCCAATGGAGCATTTTTCTCCCAAGCTCTGGTCCTACATTAGAAGTTCTGCTTGTTATGTCTATAAGCAAAGGGGTTAAAGAATGATTACCTTTATCATTTGACAACACCACTGATGTCTAGTTCCTTTTCAGTCATGACTTTTCCTGCAAGAACACAAATGGTACTGGACAGTGGTCAGCATCCTAAGAAGCATTTCACAAGAATATGCTGGGATTTGCAGTGCAGCCTTTGGAAAGCTACCCGATTTCCACCCCTGTTTTTTTTTTTTTTTGAAGAATGCAATTTTGCTTGTTTTATTTTTTAACATGACACTTTGGGCCCCTCCAGATGGTCACTATTCCTAATAATTGTGTCATATATCTCCTCATAGTGGTTATTCTCACCTCCTGAATCCAGTTAGGGAGCATTAATTCCCAGATATTTGGTCCCTCCCCTTTTTTTTGCTTGTCTGAAAAAAGATATGGATGGGGTATCCCTTCCTCCTGAAAAACAGCAACAAGAATAATGTTTTCATGTTGTATTCGTTCGTGTGGGCCTTCAAGTCATTTCCAACTTCATGAACCTATCATGAAGTTTTCATGGCAAGTTTCTCCACAGGGAGTTTGCCATTGACATCCTCTGAGGATGAGAGAGTGTGACTTGCCCAAGATCACCCCAGTGGGTTTACATGGCCCAGCCGGGATTTGAACCCTGGTTTCCAGAGTCATAGTCCAATACTCAAAACATTACACTATGCTGGCTATCCCACTATGGGATTGTCTGGGAATTAAGGTGGCTTACAACCATAAAAAGAAACATGGCTTAACAAATATTTGTTGTTGCTGTGTGCCTTCAAGTTGATTATGACTTATGGAGACCCTAAGGTGAACTTACCAGCAGTACAAAGGAACTGGAACAACAACCCCTGTGTGCATTGGAAAGCCCCATGAGCAAGGGGGGGGGGGAACCAAGCCCCTACCTTAGATTTATAATGTCACAGCTACTCTTGGGAATTCATGGGATATAGATTGTAACAGGGTCTGCATCATTTATATCTTTTAAAACATTCTTGACACATACAGGTACAACATTTGAAGCTTTGCAAGGTCTCAATGACCCGCTTTCCCCCCTGGTCCATAAGAGAGTAAATCTCTGAACAATGCTTGGTGAAATCTCAAAACTCAGAAAAAGACCTGCAGAGGGCAGAGCTTGAGTATACAATGAACAGCAGGAAACGTGAGACAAAATAAGCCAGTGTGTACTTAGTAACATAAGATGAGCCCTGCTGAATGAGACCAAGCCTGGTTTAGTCCACTGTCCTATTTGCCATGGTGGCCAGCCAGATGCCTAAATGAAGCCCATCTGCAGGATAGGGTCTTCCCCAATAGTGTTGCCCAGTAACTGACTGTAATGGAGAGGCATGCAGCCTCTGATCTGAGAAGTAATATATAGCCATCGAGATAATTAGCTTGTGATAGACTTTCCTTCATGGATTTCTGTAATCCTATTTAATGTTATCTCGGCTGGTGATAATCACCACTACATCTGGCCATAGCGTTATTTGAACAGTGCAGGGTGTGAAGGATTTATTTCATTTTGTCTGTCTTGAATCTTCTACTGCTCAGTTTCATCAGATCATCCTGAGTCCTAGTATTACAACAGAAAAGAGAAAACTAAGCTTTATTTGGTTTTCCCCACCAGGTATAATTGTATAAATCTCTATAATTGCTAGTTGTGTTTTTTTTTTGTGCCACAAAAGTACAGTGTGTTGTGTTATATATATTTTAAAAATCTCTTAGAATAGCAAATTCAACATCCTAACCTTATGTCTACTTTGTCTTACATCTGAATAAATGAGGCACTTCATTTATTTATCTATTATGCTGTAAAGTAGGGTAAATTGATTGATAGTTCATTAGCTTGAAAGTACCCAGTGAGTTTCCTGGCTATACAGGATATCAGAATATTGACCCATGTCCATTGGAAAGCTTGGTAAAGATACTTTTTTGGACCAGGACTCTACCCGGGTGAGAGATTCTGGGAGTAATGTTCCAGAAAAATAAGTTTCCCAACCCCAGGTTCAGTTACACAGCACTTTTTCAAATGTACAATACTGTTTCTTTTGCAAGGGCTCTCACACATATTTACCAGCAATGCAGATGAACGTGGCTTTGCCTTGCATCTGAAATCCAAGCAGCTGAGCATCATGCATTCCAATGTCAGTTATGCTCTGACTCTCACACATTCCTTCAATGCAAGTCATCCCGCAGTCATCCATTCTTTCTAATTTCCTGCATATTGTTCCAAGGGTAAACTTAGTTCAGTTTTGCTTCACATCCTTCCTTTTTAAAATAGAAACTCCTTTTTACTAGAAATTCCTTGCTGCACCAGCAGGTTTTAAATATAGAAATTGAGAATGCAAAGTTGAAATCTCTTAATTGTTGAATCAGTATGCCAGGTTAATACTTTTGGCCCTGAGGGCCTTGTGCAACGCTAGATGGTACACATCTATGCACATTCATCCATATGTGCACATGTATTTTCTTCCTCACCCACACATTTGTCCTTTTGCAAATATGGGGAGACTGATATCTTTTCTTCCTGTCTGCTGAAGTCAGGGCAAAGAGATCTTTGTAAGGCAGGATTTTAACACCTCTGCCTCCCCACCCCAGGTTATGCTAATCCAAATCACATTTTCTTCGTTCTTTGCTGCTAATAGGTTTCTGCACAAGAACTGCTGAATGAGGGTTAATCTCCACATCCTCAGAGATTCTGATCCAGTTCCTGATCACTGTTTTCTTACTGGGGAAAAGTTGTTTCTCGTCTTGAAACTGATGACTAGTCAGCTGAGCAGTGAGGAAGAGTGGGCAGGACATTCAGACAACAGTTTTGCAGTGAACAGAACGTAAACTCTGAAAATTTATCTTCTTGTGCTGAGACAAAGAGGCCGGACACTGTAATTATGGGTTGAATATGTGTTGGACACAACTTTAATACAAATGCCACAATCACAAATCATATACATTCATAACTAATATCTTCCTCAGGTAGACAATGTGTAGGCAAAGTAATGTTGAGGGGGCAATAATTTCCAAGACCAGCAAATGCTGAAGCATGGTGGCAAGATGTGTAGGTTTGATAAACCTCTAGGCAGGGCTTTCTGTATGAGTCAAACATGTCAAAAGGTAGGGCCTGCTTATGCTGAAAATCCAGCTGAAAATAGCTATCTATCACATGGTCAGGTTCTTTTAAGCCTGCCAGGTCTGACACACAGTCTCATAGGACTTACAGTTCCACAAGACTTCATCTCAAAATCTGACATGGGAATGCTTCTATAGCTTGCTCTGTCTCAAGATGGCACTGCCACTGCAAAACATGTCCCTGGCTTGCAGCAAGCTGCCCAGAGTGACAGTGATCAGCAACCTAACCCATCCTGAAAAGTTGGGGTAAGTCCATGTTGTGGTTGCTGCATGTCTGCCTGATATCCCCAGCCCCATGTGTCCTCCTTCTCCTCTTCGCCCTCTTCAAAGATTTATTGAAACAAAAGCAATGATGGGATGACAATGTGTTTTCAGAGCTGGCCCTGCTGTTACACAAAGTGAGTGGTTACCTGCAAGAGTGACTTGTTGAGAACAGAACCATGCCACACAGTCTACCCAGTGTCTCCCCTTAAGCTGCTGAGTTTTATTTTAAAATAAGATTCAGCAGCTAGTCCATTTGGTTTCTGGGTAGGGAAACTCTTGTCAGGCAGACAAATGTTTAGGTATGGGCCTGCATATTTTAAATGTCCTTGCTTCACCATTTTTTGGCTCTAATTTTCAGAGGAAAGGAAACTCACATTACAATGATGAAGCATCATGTGTTTTAGCTTATTAATTGTGGCTGCAGAGAGAGGAACAGCCACAGGGCTTCAGCCAAGTATAACAGATTAAGTCAGAGGTGGTTTTATAGGTTTCTACTTTGCCAGAGAAGCAACTTAGTTCCTCTTCACTGCTATGGAAATATTTTGCCTTATGTCTCAAGCAGTGAGACATTTCTCAGCAGACTGGTAGTAATAATAAGATGCTGTCCTTTAAGTGTGGATGAATTACTGTATCCATGACAAGTAATGGGCAAGTAATTCCAACCTGAATGTGTAGTTTGTATAGTGAGCCTAGCCTTAAGACAAATTGCTAAAACTTTCTCAGAGTTCTCACGCTTCAAGGTGCAACTTCTCTCAGTTAGTTAGGAAGAGATGCAAACAGAGCCTCACCCATGGGAATGGGAATTTAAATAAGGAGTCACTTTGTAAAGAAATGTTAGATGGGGCCAGAGCAAGTGAAGAGGAAGCACTGCACTGACCAGAGCCACTTATAGGTTAGGCTTCAATTTTTGATACTGAATACTCAGGGTGTATCTACACAGTAGAAATAATGCAGTTTGAAATCACTTTAAGTGCTTTAGCTCCATCCTGTGGAATTCTAGGATGTGTAATTTTACAGTCTTTTGCCTTCTCTGTCAAAGGGTGTTGGTGCTTCCCAAAACTACAAATCCCAGATTCTGCAGGGTGGAGTAGTGGCAGTCAAAGTGATGTCAAACTGCATTAGTTCTACAATGTGAGTACACCCATAGGCAGTTATTACATCCAAAAAAATGTCCAACCAGAAATGGCAACTGTAAAATACATGTTCAAATGTAGACAGACCGTTGAGATCTTCAGTTCACTGAATAACAGATGTGTGTCATGATATATCCAAGGTTAGTGCTAGGACAAAGAATCTGCTGTCAGCACCTTCCACTATAAGTGAGCCTTGAGAGGTTTCTTTGGCTGTTTTGGCAGTAAACCAAGTAGTGCTGGGAAGTTGACACTAGCCACCTGCTTCACTTTCCCGCAATGCCCTGAAATGTTACAAGGTCATTTTGAGAAAGTGATGTGGGTGGCGAGTCCAAGCTGTCAGACATTGCTTGGCATGTCAGCCAAGACACAAGGTGGGGCAGTACAGGCTTCAACAGCAGGTCTTCCTAGAGCACTTGGCCAATTTCCCAGGGCCCAGAGTGTACAGAAAACAATATCCAAAACAATCTCCGCTGTTTCTTTTTGTTGATGCAGAATTTTTTATAATCCCCCTTTATGAAAAAGATACTCCATAACATGTCAGCTGCACGTAAATAGTTATTAAGAATTTCAGTTCCAGACTTTCTGTCCTCTCCCACACCCTAGATGTGGTGTGGGTTCTCCCCTTTTTTGTGGCTAATGTCAACTGCTGATAACTGACCCTGGACATACTGTATATATTCAACTTTAAGTTGACCTCATGCATTAGTCCAGGGCAGATTTTGGGGTCACAATTATGGATTTTGATATGACCCATGGATAGATTGTGGGTAAAATTTAGTAACATGTAACAAAGGATCCAAAGGATGAAGCAAGGGAAGATGATGCCAAAGAACTTACAAAAATCCAGCAGGCACAACTGTTTGTGCTCACACTAAAGGCTGGATGGATGAGAGAGTAGAGCAGGTGGGGAGGGGGGTAGTGCTTTCTACACTCTTGGCTTTCACCAGGGAATTATATCTTTTTTTTTAATAAGAGTAAAAGTACATTCACCTGCAGATAAGTCAACTCAGGTTTTAGATCAATTTTTGACTAAAATTTCTAGACTTATCCATGAGTATACATTAGACTAGACTTATACAGTACAGTACTTAGCCTGCTGTGTCCAAAGCATTTACACCTGACCCTCTGTATCCATGGGTTATTTATATATGGATTCAAGCATCCACAGCATGAAAATATTCAAATATATATATATAAAAATTCTATAAAGCAAACCTTGGTTTTGTCATTTTATATGTGGGACACCATTTTACTACCCACTGTATTTAATGGGACTTGAACATCCATGGATTTTGTTATCCAAGTGGGTCCTGGAACCAAAGCACAGTGGATACCAAGGGATCACCATACTTTGAGATGGGGATTGATTTGTAGATAGTTGGAGTGGTTTTGGAGAGGAACCACCACCTGAATGTTTTGCCTGATCATCATTTTTTAGGTATATTGCTCAGTTCAAATGCCCTTTTGCCCAACAAAGATGAGAGTTACTTTTGACCTCTTATCTTCTTACGCACAAATAAGTTACTGGCCACAGCTCAACAGGAGAGGGAAGCTTCTAATGCCTATAACCTCCAGCTCAATTTCTGTCTTCTCTAATTAGGTCCAGTTAAATCTCTGGTCTGATTCAGTATAATGCACACATCATCCATTTTGTTTGGTAAATGGTAATTGTAATGCATACCAGCTGAAAGCTGCGAGGGAGCTTGTGGGAGCACATGGGGCACAAACGGTGGCACATCACATTAAGCTTAATGGGGTGTGCACCCGTGGCCCGTGCACGCCACCGTGCCATGCACAAGCCGCATTACTTTCAATGGGGCTTGAGTATATGTGTTTTTTTTATGTGGGGTGTGTGTGTCCAGAACGGATTCCCTGCGTATAAAAAGGGTGCACTGCATATATGTGTATATCCTATAACTATAAATAAATAGCCATTTGCTGCCCATTTACAACACCCAAACTTGTTGCATGAGGTGGCTGCTTCATTCTGCCTAATAGTAGGGTTGGCTCTGTGCTTTCCTATGTATATCACTTTGTTGGAGGGGAGTTTTTAATGGAAACAATCACTACTCTTTCTGACCCATTAACTCACTCATTGGCAGAAATTATACTAGTGTATTCAACAGCTAATTTCTATTATTTCCACACTGGGGATTCTGGAATGATATTTTGTTTTGTTCTTCATGTTGTTTAGAGATTGCTTGCTGAAATGCATTCAAGGCAGAACGTGAAGGTTTCTAACTACAAACAATAAGTAAGTAATTCCTTTTTACTGTAAGTGTAGCACACTTAAGTTACATTATGATCGTAGCATAATGAAGGATCACATCAGTCTTATTTAAAGGACACATAAGAAGTGAAGCCGCATACTCCCTGTTATTTTCAGAGTAAATAACAGGGAGTATGCGGCTTAATTTCTTATGTGTGTTCTATGCTACATGCCAACACTGTGCAGGGGTCTAATGTAACTGAAATTAGTAACTGTAATTACTTAACTGAAAATTGCTGGAATTACTTATATAACAGAAATTAGTTGTTTTAGGTCCAAAACACACTGCCGAAATAATCCAGTTTGAGACTTCTTTAACTGCCCTGGCTCAATGCTAGGGAATTCTGGGAACCTCCCACTCCTGGAAGTTTCAACCCTCACTAGCCACCCCCCTCTGTACCAGGTGACACCCGGTGCAGGAACACCACTGGTAGCATGGTGTAGTGTTTGAATGTTGGACTATGACTCTGGAGACCAGGGTTCAATTCTCTTCCCATCTTGGCCATGAAACCCACTGGATGATCTTGGGCAGGTCACATGCTCTCAGCCTCAGGGGAAGGCAATGGCAGACATCCTCTGAACAAATCTGGCCGAGAAAACCCCATGATAGTTCGCCTTTGGGTCACCCTAAATCAGAAACGACTTGAAGCCACACAACAAAAAACAAGACACAATAACATTAAGAGATTCAGGAAGGGGCTGGGAAAGAAGAGGAAGCAAGCAGTACGTTTCCCCTTCAGCACAGGGTCCCTGGACAGGAAGGGGCCTTGAACAATTTAATATTGATAATCCATCAGTAATTACAAGTTAAACAAATTGCCTTTAAAAAGTAATTTTCCAGCTTCTAATGAGGTGTCTGGGAATTACTTTCTTTTGTCACTAGGTGGTAGTATCCTATCCAGTTCCCTTTATTTCAAAACATTTTGCTGTCATCTCACTAGAATGCCACTGAACAGGAAAGAGGCAGCATCCTTTGGTGCTTCCAGGGAGACAGTCAGCCCAGTTAATTGTGCTGAAAGGTGTTTCTCGTGGTTAATAGCCAGGAATCTCCATAGCCACTCTAAAAAGACAGAAGTCCAGAGTAAAGAAGGATGGCCACATCAGTTGATTCCTCCTTTGGAGGGTAGTGCTTCTTATATTCCAGCCATATAGTTCCCCTAAATCTTGCCTGAGCAGAGCTTCAGCCAACTGGTGTTATCCAGGCTTCTGTGTCTGCCAGGCAGCAGAAATGTCAGGAGAGTGCTCTTTCTATCTCAAATGAGAAGTAAGGCTTATTGTTATTATGAGCGTACTGATGACATGGCCCACAAGAGCCACACTTGACATTTAATAAGGACTTGCACTGATCCTAAACCACAACAGAGATTGTGGTCGAAAACACACTGCAGAAATAATCCAGTTTTATTTACTACTTTAACTGCCCTAGCTCAGTGCTAGGGAATTGTGGAAACTGTAGTTTTGTGAGACATTTACCCTTCTCCATCAGAGACCCCTGGTGTCATAATAAACTACAATTTCCAGGATTCCCTAGCATTGAGCCAGAGCAGTTGAAGCTTTCTCAAACTGGATTATTTCTGCAGTGTGTTTTGGACCAATGATAGTAATGCACCAAATGTCGACCTTTGTAGTTGAGAGTTTGTGAAATATGTAGGGGGTGGTGTATAGCCATGTTACATTCTGTTCCAGTAAAACCATAGATCACTATTCTGGCACCTTGGGCACTGTCAGGTGTTAGTTTCAGCCATCTGACAACATATAATATGATCCACAAAGATTTAGGACCAAAATATATTTGTACTCTAAAAGATTTCAAGACTCTTTGTCCTAACTTATGGTGGGCAACGTGTAATTGTCAAGTTGCTGCTGGACTTCAACTTCTGTGGTTCCTCACCATTAGCTATGCCAATGAGATCAGAGTTGTTCTCTGATGGGAGTTGCATTCCAACAACATATGGAGGGCCATATGACGCTTGCCTCTGTCTGGAATCCAATTGCTAGTCCCAGTTAGAGTAGACTCACTGAATGGGAACAAGGTAAGGCAACATTTATGTAAGTTATATAAGATTCAGTGTGGCTACTCTATTTAGGTCTAGAAATTGGATTTAACTCTTTGTTTGCACAGTACAGAATGTGAACCTGTTATTAATAGAAGTAGTGTAGTTACAAGTAATTAGCTACTCTTATTTTTGTAATGAGGATACAACAAAGTTAGATGTAAAGAACAACATAGCCAGCAAGAAGAGTGTTACTGTGTGTGTGTAAAATGAGCAATGCTTTATTGCTCCAAAACACACTGCAGAAATAATTCACACTGAAGCCGCTTTAACTGACCTGGTACAATGCTAGGGAATTCTGGGAGCTATAGTTTTGTGAGACATTTAGCCTTCTCTGTCAGAAAGCTCTGGTGTCACTATAGTTCCCTGTATTCCCTAGCACTGAGCCAGGGCTGTTAAAGCGGTCTCAAACTAGATTATTTCTGCAGTGTGTTTTGGTCCATCATGACTTAGTTCTAAGTTACTTTTAAAGGGATTTTTGGGCCTTGTTAGAGTCATTTCAGTGGAATGTTTCATATTTTATGCTATTCTCTTATCAATCCTATGGTTTCTTTTTAAAAGTAACAGAAAAGTAATAAGCAATTTTAACAGCAATGAATAACTTTTGGCACTTTTGGAATCAATGATGCAACAAACTATTTTTTAAAATGACTGTCTGACACCTGACAGCTCTTTAACAAATGAATGCTCAAAAAGCCTAAAAGGCAGAGAGGCTAGGACCCCACTACCACCCTTGAGGAAATGGCTAATTCCCAGTTATACATAAGCCAAAAATGATGGTACAAATTTGTATAAAGGTTGTATATACTAATTAATATATAGGCTGGGATTCAGCATCACATTCAGTATCATTTATGAATGTGTGATCATAAGTTACACACCTGTAACTGATGGGTATTCACAATCCCTATGTAGTCAGCATCGTGATGCTACTGCCATAATCATAACTATGCCTCCTACTTCACCAGGCATCAGCTGTACTGGGAGAAGGAGATCCATTCTGCTGGTGACTGGTTCACAGGGAGATGATGTTTTCATCCCCTCCTGTCAGCAAGTGAGACTGCTGACAATTAGAAGCAGGACTTTTATTGCACTTCTTTGTCACAGCTTCACTCGTTGGTAGGAGGGCATGGAAACATCATCTACCTGTGTCCTGAATGCCGCTGAGAAACCTTCTTCTCTCAGCATGGTTTCTTATCTCAGTATGGCTGATATCTGGTAATACAGACTGGGGAAGGGGTCAGGCTGAAAGACACTACTTAGTTATGCAGATGTAACTAAGTAGTTCATATACAATTCTGGCCACAATTTTATAAAATTCATTTTAGGCATAAATTCTAAATTACATACAAATGCCACCTGTGTGTGTCCGTGTTGGTCCATCTGTGGCACACTGAGTGACCGGTCTGCTGGCTTATTCAGTTATTCAGGTATTCCACTGTGGAGGAACAACCTCAGCGGGCACCTTTATTGTCCCTTCTTAGAGGTATTTAAACCAGATCAGAGGCCCATTCACTCATAGCACTATTATTTCACTTTAATTAGCATGATTCCATCCTATGGAATTTGTAGCGTGGTGAGGCACTGGAGTGCTTTGGCTGAGAATTCTAACTGTGTGTATGTGCCTTCAAATTGCCTGTCAATTTATGGCAACCCCATGAATTCCATAGTTTTTTCTTAGGCAAGGAATACTCAGAGGTGGTTTTGCCAGATCCTTCTTCTGAAATATAGCTAACTACTAACCAAGGCCGACTCGCCTTACCTTCCAAGATCAGACAGGTTCTGGTGCTTTTAGGATATTTAGCTCCCTAAACTGCCAGTCACAGGATGGAACCATGACAGTTAAAGTGGAATCATAATTCTATAACTTTATGGAATCAATGGGCCCTTGGTTCAGGTCAATCTTTCAAACAGAGGACTCCTTCAGAAAGTGAAGTTGAAATAGTGAATTGTCCACTGAGAGTCTTTCAAAGAGAGGATTCTCTTCTATAAAACAGGATATAAGACTACCCCAGTGGCAACATATTCCATCAGTTATATTTTAGGCAGTATAAACAAGGTTGTTTATGCCTAATTCCCAAGAAGGTAAAACATTTTAAAAGTCCTTCTACTCCACCCCACAACTTCTACGTATACCTGTGTGACAGCATGTGTATGACTGTTTTATTGGTAGTATCCATGTTCCCATCTCTGGATTTAACCTCAGATTTAAACACCTCTCAATGAAATCTTTAACAACACTTTTGCAATGGGATACATTAAAAGCAAATCCATACTAGCAGTGACCAGTAGACGTGAAGTACACATTTCAAGTACCAGCACTCTGCTTGTCTTGATAAGCCAGGAATGCCCCATGGATACTTAGGCACTGAAGTTGGTATATTTCATCAGCAGTCCAATAGCTTCCTGGGTGTGTGCTGAAAATCACTACAGAATGACTAAAAAGTTGGTGCAGTAATGTGAGAGCCATTTACCTTCCCTGTGACGCAATTGTACACATTTGACGTCTGCAAATAGATTACACAACCATGTGGCCAGGTTTGTGTGGGTTTCTCCTACCTGACTGGCACTTTTCTGGGAGATTAGCAGCTTTCTGAAAAAGACAGGTGCAGTTGTCTCTGTGCAGGTGGTTGTGTCATTTATATACAGCTCAAAGCTATTGTGGGATTGCAGCAGGAAGACGCACCTGTCAAGACTTGCTGCTAAGTCTGAAATTACTGTAAGGAAGGACTGGGGAAGTGGTTACTCTCCAGAGATTGACAAATGATTCATCACATCATCTCTCATCATTGCCCAGCAGTTAGAACTGATGGGAACTGCAGGATTGCCCATGTTCCCCAGCTCTTCGGGACTGAGTCTAATATGGTAGAAAAGAAAAGAAAGTATCATGTGTGGCCAAGCCTTAAGCCAGTGTTGAGACAGAAAATGTAACAGGAAATTTCATAAAGATCTTGTTAATAAATGCCTATAAATTCCTTTGAGTTTTTATGAACCTGATTATGTACAGGGCTCTGTCCAAAATGACATCTTAACAGCCTTCTTCAGGATCTGTAATTGAGATATGTAGCAACCTTTGAAATACTTGTGCAATGACGTATTTAGCAATGCACTACTAATGACTGGACTTTCGATATACACAAGGGAGGGAGCAGTAGCATGTTGTCATTGGGCAGGGTTCTTTCAGCATGACATGGCTCTCTTAGCTGGTTTATTTGTCAATTAATATCCTCTCCCTGTCTTGAATTAGACTATAGCTCTTGAACTTGATTTAAAATCTGCTGTTGGAATACACATCCTGACCAACTTTACTTGGAACATTTTTCTGGCATACATTTTTTATTAGAGGTGTTTCTCCATTCAAGCAATCTTATAATAAAATTTTATATAGATCAGTTTAGAGGTATGTCCCTTATGTTCATGGGGATTGATTCCCAGATAACCGTAGAGAGCAGGAGTGGGGTGTAAAACATGTGATTTCCAACCTTTTGTGGCTCCTAAGACTTCATAACCCTTCCTCAGACTCCTCCACACAATTCTTTGTTGAGTGAAAAAAACCTCAGTGCTCCTGGGGCAGTATTTCTCAAAATATTACATGAATCATTCAGCTAAATATTTCAAAAAATATTCAAATAACCTGAAATCCAAAATACTTCTGGTCCCAAGCATTTTAGATAAGGGAAACTCAACCTGTCCAGTAAAACCTTGATATCTGCTGGAGTTTGGATCCAGGACCCCCTTGGATACCAAAATCATTGGATGCTCAAGTCCCATTGAGTACAAAGGCACAGTAAAATGATGTCCCTTATATAAAATGACAAAATCAAAGTTCACTTTTTGGAATTTATATATATACATTGGGACCTCATTATCTGTGGACTTGCCATCTGCAGATTTAAGCACCCATAGAAAGCAAGCCCTCATTGACCCCAATGGCAGCTTGTGCACATGACCAAGCTGCCATTAGGGGCAGACCCTGAATTCCCAAATGGTGGTGCATGTATGCAGCCACACTGTTATTAGGATCAATGGGACTTAAGACCCCACAGATTTTGGTATCTGCGGGGAGGTCCAGAACAGATCCCCTGGAGATACCGAGGTCCCACTGTATATATTTAATATTTTAAACTGTGTATGGTTGAATCTGTGAGTAAAGAAACCAAGGATATGGAGAGCTGGCTGTATTATCAGTTGAAATATCCTGGATTTGAATAAATTAGCACTGTTCAGGGGTAGGCAACCTTTTTGACCCGGGGGCCGAGCTGCTGTCCCTCAGACAACTGGGGGGGCCGAAGCCAAAAAATAAATAATTAAAAAATTTAAAAAATTATATAAATAAATAAAACAGGACAAATGTAGGACAAATTTCTCAAATGGAGGACACTTTAAAAAATGGAGGACACGCAAAAAATTTGCTAATTTTTTAAAAAAATGTTAATATAAATGCATGTTTCTGAGGCTTCTATGACAATTGCCCCCTTGCCCCTCTCTTGCCCGCCGCTTGCTCCCCTTGCCCCACTTACCCCCTTGCCCCCCTTGCCCAGCGCTTGCCCCCTTGCCCGCCTCCTCCTGATAGGCCAAAGGCCCACAGCAATCGGCGGCAGGACCGGGCTGGGCCGGTCCCAAGGCCTGGCCAGGCTGAATGCGGCCCGCGGGCCGTAGGTTGCCTACCCCTGGTTTATACATTTATTGTGTGTGTGTGTGTGGGTGGGTGGGGGTGTTACAGCCACATTTTTCACTGAAGAAGATGCAATTGTGGCTTTCTGCAAGAGGATTCCAGAACCAGAACTGAGACTATGGACACATATGCAAAGGCCAAATTAAACAGTCTCTTCTAGTTTTCACAGCAAGCTGTCCAAATAATGTACAGGATGGTTTGGGCTGAATCTGAGACTTTTCAACATGTCAGGGCTTTAATCCAGAGGGGAAAGGGTGTGGCTTTATTCTGGTTTTGAGTGGAAAATCTGAATATTTTTGCATGCATGTGGACTGTGCTGCACAGTGATATTGGTGTGGGGCCAGTGCAAGTAGTTCAGAAATAGATGCATTTACATTTACAGGTGTGTATGGCTATGTGGCCTGGCATACTACAATTTATCATACTGGCGTGAATTCGAAAGGGAGAACTGAGTGTGGACAGTTCTCCTGAATTCACCTCGGTGTGTGATAATTGTGTAGACAAGTCTGTGGCCACTATGGATCAAGGTATGCTGGATTTTCCTGTTAGTATAGCCTTATATCACAGGGGTGGGAATCATATGTCCCTCCAGATGCTGTTGAACTGCAACTCCCAGCACTCCTCAGCATTGGTTATGCTGTTTGGGCTTCTGAGAGTTGCAATCTGGATGGGCATATGATTCCCATTCCTGCTATGTCATAAAGCATGCTTTATGGTTCGAGCAAAGAGCTGCATGTGTCTTTAGGAATCAATTTACATTACACCCCCCTTTGGCCTGGCTACTTTAGGACTTGTCTATTAAAGAAAAGAAAGCATCGTCCCCATTTTCTGCAACTAAACAGGTCTGGTGTATTATTACTCATCATCAACACATTAATCCATATGCTCATGTGATCCTCATTTGAAAATTGGAAAGCAGACGTCAATTGAACTGACATATAAATCATATAAACTGAGCCCACACTCAGTTTATATGATTTATATGTCAGTTCAATTGATAGGCTCAGTTGAGCAATTTCACCCTGTTTAAATATTGCAACCGGTAGATGACATACCTTCTATGACTGTGTGGCATCACCTACAGCTAGAAAACCAGTTTCCCTATACCAACCATCAGCTTTGATTGCATCAGTCACTATTGCTTTGTTGGGAACACAAATTGCATATTCAGAGAAACTGAAACTGAACATTTTAGTTTATAAATGTTGATCAGAAAAGTATTAAATGGAGTACTAGTGAATTCAAAATCTAGTGAAATAAAGAATCAAATTGTTCAATACAAGTTAATCAGTGAAAAGAATGCCATAGTTTCAATATCTAAAGATCCTCTAGACTTAAAAATTGTTCCTGCAAAAGGGATGTGTATTAGATATCATTCAGTCTTTTAAAGGAAGAAAGTTTCCAGTAAAGTGAAATGTTAACAATATAGCTGAGATAATACTTGCTTAATGTATATGATATGGGCATGTCCAATGATGACCTCTTCCTGACTGGATGTATGGCTGTGTGTTAATTCTGTATTTGAAAAATCTTTGATATTTGTAAGTACATCTACTTTTAAATTATAAACCAGTAATTTGGAGACTGAACAGATGATTAATATGGTTAAATTATGTGTGTTTCTGATGTAAGAAAAAGGCTTACATTTCAAAGCTGAAAGATAGATGCCATCCATTCTTCAGTGGTCATAGGATTTTACTGCTTTGTGTTGTGTGTCTTCAAGTCATTTATGACTTAGGATGCCCCTAAGGTGACCCTATCATGGACATTTCCTGGCAAGATTCATCCAGAGGAGGTTTGCTATTGCCTTTCTATGAGGTTGAGAGAGTGAGACTTGCTCAGGTTGAACCAGTGGGTTTCCACGGCTGAGAAGGGCTTCAAACTCTGGAGTCCTAATCCAACACTCAGACCATTACACCACATTGGCTTTCTATTTATTCATTTTATTTATTTCATTTATATGGCCCCTTTCTCCCAGAGTTGTACCTAAGGCGGCTTCCAGGAATAGCAAATGAAAAAGTTTACAATAAAATCTTACAAACAACTAAAAATCCGCACATTAAACACTATGAAATAATTTAAAAGCCATACAAAAGTAAAAATAGACAGATCTAAATAAGAACCTTCTCTCCTTTTTACTGCTTTATCTATGGATTGATTAGTCAACAGACCATATCAATGCATAAACCTGCTATCTCTCAGATGCCAATTTCAACTATCATTTGGGACATGTAGCTAACTTACATTAATGTATATGCCTAATCTATGGTGTGCACATGCCTTCAAACTGCCTGTTGATTTATAGTGACCCCATGAATATCATATTTTCTTAGGCAAGGAATACTCAGAAGTGGTGTGCAATTGCCTTCCTCTGCACTAAAAAATAAAAATGTTGGCACAGTGTAAATCCTTTTTGGACCTTTTCTTCTGTGATCTTTGCCCACCTCCCACCTCATACAGTACTTACACCTAATGTTAGTTCTGAAAGAGATGCCTCCATTTCAAAAGTCAATGGGAGAGCAGGTGCGTGGTCCAAAAAAGGCTATTGGATTATTTGAGTTGATGGAGAAATATATCAGATCACACAAGCTGCTCCTCTAATCTGACAGAAAGCAACAATAATCCTGATTCATACATCATGTGGCACCAGTCAAACATTCAAATATACCCCGAATTGAGAAGGTAGTGTAATCAGCATGAATTTCAGTGCTTCAGTGTGGCACAAAATACCATAGTCAATCCCATTCAGAATACTGCACTGTGAAGCTGCATTTTTAAACTTTATTTTTCTAACAACAAATATTAATAATAAAAATTGTTAATAAATATTGTTAAAGTTGTCATATCAAACTCATTTCAATACACTTCTGTTATTTCTTACACATTCTTTTGACATACGCTCAATTATTTTATATGTGTAGGTCAGACCTAAACCCCAAACCAAATACCAGCTTCAGACGAGAGAGTTTTATCAGAACTGATGTTAAATTTCCTCTCCATGCTTCCTGTGATTATGATAATTGTCAGCCACGCCACCAGATATTAGCTGGCTTCTTTTATTTAATTGTACCTTGTCTGCAAAGATGTATTTTTGGCCCTGGCAGTTTTACTTGGAGGCAGCATACCATACATTAATTTTAATGGAACTGGCTTCAAGTGAACATGCTTAGAAACTGAAAGCACTAAGTATATGTTTAATGCTGCTACCTAAGGTCATTTAACAGGAGATGCTAAATTTTTATTGCCACTTGAAATTGTTTAAACTGATCTTATTGTGAGCCATTTGGAGATCTTATGATATGGGACAGGGCAGAAATATTTTAAATAAATAAATAGATAAATATTTGTAAATCTATATTTAATCCCTGTTTGTAATCACTTTTGTCTAAGTCCAAATGTCATAATTCTGCTGCATGTGACAGAGCAGCTTCTATTGCCAACTATTTGCATGTGAAAACATACACCCAATTGTTGTTAGTTTTAAAATGCTTATTACACACACAGCCCATGTGTGTTCTCTGTGTGGATGTGCCTCCTTGTTGACTTATAGCAGCCCCATGAATTTCATAGGGTATTTTTATGCAAGGAATACTCAAGAGGTGGTTTTTGCCAGTGCCTTCCTCTGAAATATAGCCTACAGGTATTTGCTACCACTATGAAAATACATTTACTGTTGCATGGCTAAAACAATACATATTCATAAATTTATTATTGAATAACCCATCCTGGACAACTGCCCACTTGCAGGACATGCTATTCAAAATTTCACTGTTATCAGATGGTCAGGAGCAGGGAATGATGGCAGATAGTGAGTCAGAGGTAAATCAAATGGGGAAGACACTAACAGTAAACATGGCGTGAATGGGAACATGGTATCATGAAATAATAATAATAATAATAATAATAATAATAATAATGGTGATTATTTATTTATAGCCGTCCCAATCACGAAGAATCTGGGTGGTTTACAACAGTTAGAAAAATACACAGCAATAACAATAAAATGAAAAATAACATAGCAATGCACAATAACAATAAATGGCAAGAAGAATGCAAACAAATAACAACAATAGCAATAAAAAACTACATAACAATTGACGTAGAAAACCAATACAACTTAAAATTAATCCCCAAAATACATGGCAAAATAACATAACAAATCACAATAGCATCCATAACAGATAATCAACAGAAACATTGAGCATGATATGATTAACACTGGAAATTTGCATAGCTGTTGCTGATCAGACACAAACATCCTGCAAGCCAGACACAAAATCCTGGCACAAGATAAGCAATTTAGCACATGGAATGTGATAACAAGCCTTCCTCCTTATTCAAACCTTTGGTAATACTCTGGGACGTCCTCTTGAATTGTAATTCAGCAATGTCTCATCCTCTCTGATCTCCCTCTGAAGACTACTCCACAATGACTATAGTAAAGGAGTGTCTTGAAAGGTTTAAGTTTAAATTATTGAGTCCACACATCAGATAAATAAGAATAAAGTATTAGAATATAGACTGAACTACTGTATATTAAAATTATATGTAAAACAGTGTTAAAATATAGTGGAACCACCTCAAACAAGTCAAATTATTGGTCTCAATAACAACTGAACTCTTAAAAACGGCAGTGTATAGTAACTTAAATTGGCTAAATTGAGGCTGTTGTACTTTGACCACATCATGAGAAGGCTGTTATTGTTGTTGTTGTTATTGTTGTGTGCCTTCAGGTGGTTTCCAACTTATGATGACTCTGAGGCAAAGCGATCACACGGTTTTCTGGGGCTGAGAGGTTGTGACTTAACCAAGGTCACCCAGTAAGTTTCCATGCCTTACCTGAGGAATCAAGCCTCTTTCTCCAGAGTCCTAGTCCTAGATGCTCAAATCACTACACCACACTGGCTCTTGAGAAGGCATGAGTCACTAGAAAAGACAATAAAGTTTGGAAAGATAGAGAGTAGGATAAAAATAGGAAGACCACATTTCAGATGTATAGACTTTTAGTCAAAGATGCTATGGCTGTGAGCCTGGAGGAAATGTGCGGAGCAGTAGAGGATAGGGGGTCTTGGAGGTATCTCATTCATGAGGTTGCCATGAGTCAAAAGTCAATTAGAAGATGGCTAACAACAACAACAAAAATAACCTTGCCACTGTTTTTGAGAGAAGAATCTCCATCTTCAAGAAAATAAGGTGTCAGAGCTGATCAACCCAACAAGGAGGTTGAGAAAGGGAAAGAAGATTCTGTCCACTGCTACAGTACAAAGAAATTGCATAAGGATTGCATAGCACTGAAGTGACCATACCACAACACTTTAAATGAGGTGATTTTATGCATAGCATAAGTTCCTATCTTCTCTCCCTGCCATTGACTCACTGTCGGAACATGTATTGATTGCAGCATGCTAATAGCATGTGTGCAGCAATTGACATGTAGGCTACTATTGTTCTATAAATATATCTAAGCGTTTCCAGGTGGACACTTACTCTTAGAGATTACCATTAAACATCCAGGCAAATCTAGAACTGCTTTTTGGGAATACTTGAATTTTTGTTTTCTTAGAATTAATTTGTAAACCATTTTCAGAATAGGAATTAGAGATTTAAGTTGCCTCTAGAGTCCAATTCTTGTTGTTTCCGTAAAACTACACTGAATTCTACTATTGATATATAGTAATAGTAGAATTCTACAAATCCCAATTTTACAGTGTTTGTTATGCAGAATAAAAAAAAAAATCTTTCAGGTACAAATTAACAGCAGTACCAACAAAACATCCTTACCTTACACTTCATGTGAGAAAATTAGAATTAGTAAATTAAAATGTACAATTATGATGCAAATTTCTGAATAAAAATAGTAAATTATTATCCATTTGATAATACTGTAATTTTGTTCATAACCAGTCATGGGATATTAAGTCAAATGCTGAACTTAGATTGATAAATGTTACCTTTTCCCACTGATTTTTGAATAGAGCCATTGCTAATGTCAGATTTGTGTCCAATCTCTTTCATTTAGAGATTGGCTGTTTGGCCTGAGTAAAACACAAAAGGATGTTGTTGACAAAAGATGATGCACATTATTGTACTACAGGGGCATCTCTATATTATATACAAATGCAGATGAAAAAACAGCCAATATGACTAGTGGTTCGAATGTTGGACTAGGAAACTAGGAGACCAGGGTTTGGCCATGGAAGCCCAATGTACTCAATGGTTTTTTGTGGGTTTTTCGGGCTATGTGGCCATGTTCTAGAAGAATTTATTCCTGACATTTTGCTTGCATATGTGACTGGCATCTTCAGAAAAGGTCTCTTCACTTCTCTGAAGATACCAGCCACAGATGCAGGTGAAATATCGGAAATAAATTTTTCTAGAACATGGCCACATAGCCCAAAAAACTCACAAAAAACTATGGATGCTGGCAGTGAAAGCCTTTGACTCCACTGTATTATCTCAGCCTTAGAGAAAGTTAAGGGCAACCCCTCTCTGAACAAATCTTGTGTGATAGGTTCACCTTAGGATCACTGTAAGTCAGAAATGACTTGAAGTCACACAACAACAATGAATCTTAATCTCAATGCTTGATGTGCACCTTATATAAAATGAAGAAAATACAATATAATCTTGCTTGGATTGTTATATTTACTTCATTAGCACAGGAGAATTAACTATGAACACAACTTTGTTGTAGTAGCTACTAACTAGGCAGTACAACTGAGCACCCACAATGAAGATACATGTAATACACCCATGGTACTATAGCAACTGTATACCCTAATGTATTTAATTTAAAAGCATATATCTATCTTAGAGGAAATAACAGGCCTCACCCATAAAATAGCGCTTGCATTTAGTGAAAGTCATTTTATTCACTTTCTAAATTACAGCCCACTCAAAAGGTTCTCTTAGAAGTCCACATTCAGTTTTTCTGAGATTATTAGTATTTGCTCAGTTGCTGAGGGGCTGGGGAAATCAAGGTAGAAATCAGTGCTCTTATTCCACTAAGCTTGACTAGGAGGACTTTTGGAGAAAGGAGATTTAAAACAGCAGCTAAACACCCCCTACACCAAACAATAGTTATGAGGCAAACATAAATCTAATGTAATATGAGTGTGTTTGTGTGTGTTTGTGTAAGGGAATTTGGAATGGGGAAACGATGTGGAAGCACTTCTATCTACTCTCCAAATTACCTGCTTTTGATTTCAGCTCCTAGAAACTGTTTTCCTTTAATTACTTTCTCTCCCTCAACACACACAAATTTGGGGTGCTGTTTAATCCTCTCTTGATTGGCAACTTTATATTTGTTATGCTTTCTGGTTCTGGTTAATTTGTCCATGAGTACAGGTAAAATGCATTTGCCTTAGATTTAGTGATCTTTGCAATGGCCTTACTACATATTAGTTCTTGGTCCTCTCTGTATGGGTCAGGATACTCAGGGCAGACCAGAGTACTCTGGCTCCACAGTTGCCCTGATGTCCCCTGTTACCTGGCCCTCTGTTCCCATGCCACAGCAGCTGTTTGCAAGGGTATCCTGTTGAGCTGCCTGGTGCATCCGCTGCCACAGGGCCGTTGCTTCTGAGGTCAGAATGAGGCACATGGCTGGATGCCTCATTCTGACTTCAGAGCAGGCAACCACAGTGGCAGTGGAAACACTGGATGGCTTAGCGGGATGTGCAGACAGCCACGGCAGCATGGAAACAAAGGGCTCCAGATCTTCTCAGAAGATCTTCCTGGTAAGTTTTTTAAAAATGATTTCATAAAATCATGGAATTGGAAAATATCTCAAGGGCCATCCAGTCCAACTTGCTGTCATGCAGGAAATCACAATCAAAGCACTCCTGACAGTCAGATGGCCATTCAGCCTCTTTTTAAAAACCTTCATAGAAGAAGACTCCACCACTCTCCAAGGCAGTGTACTGTATTCCACTTTCAAACAACTCTTACTGTCAGAAAGTTCTTCCTAATGTTGAGGTGGAATCTCTTTTCCTGTAGTTTGCACACATTGCTCTGAGTTCTATTTTCTGGAGCTGCAGAACTTGCTCTATCCTCAATATGTGTTACGGATGTTGTACCCTGGTCCTGATGTGGAACATACTGGACATCATCTGGACTATTTGCACCAGAAGTGAGGTTTGAGGTATGCATAATATGCACAGCATGACATGAGAATGGGGTGACCCATGGACACAAGATCCCTGTCAGTCTCTATCCATGAACAATACAGAGAAGAAGGTTTAAAATTTACTTTGTTCACATCTCATATATAATTGTGGTTTAAAGTACATTCCTACTCCCATCCCCTGGAATTCAGAAGGATTCTGAAGCAGTCAGTTCTAGAAAGCTACACATTCCTTGTAGAACAATACCGTAAGTACTACCTTGCTCTCTTGGCTGAGTCAAACTTAAATTGTCTTACAAATCAATCCTTGCATAACATAACCTGTTCATCTCAATAAATTTGTACAGAAGCTGTGCACTCAAAAGAACTTCTCTTTTAACCTGCTGTGTCTTTTTGACGTTGCAGAACTGGTCTTGCTTCTCTTAAGCGGTCAATTACATTTGTGTGTCCTCAATTTTCTCCTATTTTATATATACGACATCACAATAAAACAGCTATTTAAAAGGTACATAACCTAATTTCTCACAGTGCATCTCACAAAACACGTCTTCCAACTTTGGGAAAATGAGAAGTGTTTGTTCCATTCCATGTATTTGCATATGTTGTTCAAGATAAGTATTCAAAATGCTGGTGATGACCTATAAAGCCCTATAGCACTGGAATCTAGGCCGCCTGAAGGACCATATCTCCCTTTAAAAGCCCATTGGAGTTGTAAGATCCTCTGGAAAAACACTTTCTCTCTGTATTGGCATCTTCTGAAACTCACTTAGTGGAAACAAGGGAAAGGGCCTTCTCGGTGGTTGCTCCCAGATTGTTAAAATCATTCCCTATGTAGGCAGCCCTATGTAGGCAGCTATGGCTCTGTCCTTGCTGTCCTTCTCCCAGCAAGTTAAAACATTAGAAACTGTCTGGGGTTGGCTTTTAGCGTTGTATTGTTTTATAATGTGTGTATGTAGGCTGCATCTACACTGCAGAATTAATGCAGTTTAACACTACTTTAATTGCCATAATGCAGTGCTGTGGAATTCTAGGATTTGTAGTTGTGTGAGACATTTAGCCTTCTCTGTCAGAGAGCTCTGGCGCCAGAGCAAATGATAAATCCCAGGATTCCATAAAATGGAGCTGTGACAAAGTGATGTCAAACTGCATTAATTCTGCAGTAAGGCAGCAGTCATAATCATTTAATGAATTTTAATATTTTTAACTTTATGTATTCTTTAACTGTCTTTTAAATAACTGTTACATTTATACTATTATGTGAGTTTTTGTATACCAGTAGTTTGTATAGTTTTGTATTGCTTTTCAATATGCTGTAAGCTTCCTTGAGTCCCATTAGTGGGAGAAAGGTGGGATATGATGATGATGATGATGATGATGATGATGATGATGATGATGATGATAGCAACAACAACAATAGAAGACATTAGCTCATGTATGAGATTTCTAAAAACTATTAAGCCCTTATAGTGGAAATGAAGAGATCATTTGCCAGACTCACCTTTGACTTGAGCCTAGCTATTTTATCATGATTCTCAGCACTTGCTCTTAATTATTAACTGCAACAGGCCTTTTGATCTTCCAGGCTACACACACAAGTTATAAGCATCTCTATGAAAAATGCCTGTTTGGGCTGAAACCTGGGTTTAAGGTCAGCGTGATTCTGCCCCTATGCAGCCTATGAGCTCCACATCCATGCAGAGGTCCCAGTGCCAACTCCATGAGCTTCTTGGCTTGCTTCATTTCGTCCCCATTGTTGCTGCTTGTTCGCTTTTTTGAGCTTGTGGAAAATGACAACTCCCACACGGGGCCTGAGCAGTGAATGATAATCTGTATGGCTTTATGGGCCTTGAACCTGTAAGACATTAGTGGTTAGAGATCAAAACTTGACCAAGTTCCTTTGGGGCAGCACTATAACTCCAAAATTTCCTTAGCCAGCACAACTACTGCCCATGTTCAACCAAGCATGGCAAGTCATGGTTCACTGAAGGTTTCCGGTCATAAGCTATGGAAACCAGCACAACCCAATACATATTTTTGGTGAGACTTCTGTTGGCTGGCTGGGGGAAGAGTAAATGGACTGCAATCCAGCAACATTACTGTTCACATACATAAAATGGAAAGTAGAGAAACATTCCAGCAATTATCCATGGTGACATATGGGCTTCATTCCCACTATGGTTTAAACTGGATCGTGATTCGATGTGATCCAGTTTAAACCACCAGGGTTCCCACTTAATCTGAATCGCTGAAGCAATTCAGAAAGGGGGGGAATGGTTTTGACCCATATAACCTGCGTCAAAAAGACGCTTTTTTCAGGGTCTTTTGAGTGGAATCGATTTATTTTGGAATAAATTGATTCAGCCCAAGTGGGGACCAGGCGGATTTGAATCCACCCCGGCCTTTCCGCCCTGGCCTGCTTCTCTATCCTCCTGGCCTGCCTCTCCTCCACCCTGGCCTTGCCTCCTTCTACCCCTGGCCTCCTTGCCTCTCCAGCCTTCTCTGGCCACAGCATCCTTCTAGCCCAAACCATAGTGGGAACCACGCTCGCTGCTGAACCGGTTTCTGAACTGAATCCAGGAATCGGTTCAAGTGGTAAGTGGGAATGAGGCTACAGTCCTCCTTCCTTTCCATTGTCAGGACAAGGATTTCTTTCATGGCTCCTCATGTTATAGGGATGTGGTGGTGCTCACTAGTGTGTCAACCTTGCACTGGCTAAAGGTGACCTTGGGCAAATGGTGTTAGAATGAATGCAGCTGAGCAATGCACTTTAAGCAATGCACAGACTATAGAAGAAATGCAGATATTTTAAATTCCTGAGGTTGCAAGCAGAGGCCATTAAGTGTAATTCCTGTGAAGCTCTTTACTTCTTCCTGGTGCTTCCTTGGAGACAATGCCAGAGAATTGTTTCTTAATCACCACCCCTGCCATACATTGCACTTTGGCACCTCTTCTATTCTGAAGTAATGCTTAATTTTGTTTAGTATGGCTTGAATGATATTGAGCTATCTGATAATCTTTAGCATAAAGTGAACCACTCCTGCAGGCAGTAAGTAGCCGGAAGCAGCATGATCTCAGCCAGGAAAAGAATCCAGGGTTTCAAAAGCACCCAGATACCAGGGAGTCACCAGGAAGTATTAGGACACAAAACACATGAGGCACTTCAGGATCTGAAATGAAATGTGCAATTCCTTATTAGTACAGTGGTGCCTCGGTTACGAAATTAATTCGTTCCGCCATTCCTTTCGTAACCCGAAAATTTCGTAACCCGAAACACTTTTCCGTTAGCACTGGAAAGCCTATAGCTGCACTTTGCAGCATTTGAATTTCGCGCCGAAATGAATTTCGTAACCCGAAAAATATTTCGTAACCCGAAACAGTTTTTGCCAATCCAACTTTTTCGTATCCCGGAAATTTCGTAACCCGATCATTTCGTATCCCGAGGCACCACTGTAGTCTTGTATTATTAATTTATGGGAACTTCATCAGGGTAGTCACTAAGTAATTACAACAGAGGACACTGAGACTACAGTCCACAGCACAAGTATTGGTACACCCTAAAGGGAGACGTCCCAAGAAATACTGTGTTAATGTGTTACTGTCACACAGAAATGGTGAAGCCCATAGACCCACATTTCTTTCTTTTAAAAATTAATATTTTAATCCAAAACTGCTAACAGAACCCCCCAAGACAGTCATGTAGAAGAGAAATGAAACCCCCACCCCATCCCAAAACCTCCAGCTGAAAATAAAATGAAGTGAGATGACGTGATTACAAAAATGGCCCCCTCTCCTTCTGCAGTTGCCCAGCCCTGCAATTCCAGAATCACTGAATATGGTGCTGCAGAATTGCTGCCTTGTGGCCTTTCATGTTTTATTATTAACTTCTCAGTTCTATTCCCACCTACCTTAATGGTTGTAGCTACAGTTGGGGCCAGGTCTGCCATTAGACTTCATGAACTGGCCATCTTAGGTGGTAGTGTGGGCAGCACATTAATTGCTTCCGATTCTTCACAGCTGGTGCCCACTCTCTCCAGCACCCCAGACTTCTGCCTCCCTCCAGAAGAAGAAAGAGGACTTGGCACCCCTTAAACCCCACCAGATCAAAGGCATTAAAGAAACAGTTGGCTCTGTAGTAGAGCCAACTGTCATGGAGGTGTCAGAATCATATCCTCTGCCTTTTTCTTTGATGAAAGCATCACTTCTTCACTTGCCCCTGTAGGCTGGTAAGAAGCACAGACAATGCCACTAAGTTTTCTCACTCAATCCTGTATCATTCTTCCCTGGTGTAGGGAAACAAGCTGGTAGCCTTCCTGAGGACTATCACTGCTGGCAATTTTTTTCCTCAGGGACACGTCTCACACATTTTTCTTTTTCTGTCTGGGAAGCCTCATATCACACTTACTTCAAAGTTGGGAACGGGTATCACTTTACAGTTTAGAGGGCAATGCTTCACTTGGAAAATTTCCTTTGGTTAGACCACAACCCATCTGTTGTACTAGCAAAGGGAGTCCAAATAGGACAAATGGTATATTATGCTCAACGACACCATAAGGGCCCATGCCTTGTGAAATCACTGAGACTTATCACCACAACTTTATCTGGAGCTGCCCCTATGATTGGCTTTGAAAGCTCAGGGTCTGGAATGCTCCTGAGCTGCAGTTCTAGGTTGGTGAGATGACACATGGAAACATTCCTGCCACTGTTTCCCCCAGTGGGGTGACCCTTTGATAAAATCCATTGATGCTAGCTGAGAAAGGACCCCCACAACATAGTCCTCCCATGTGTGGGGGCAGTGTCATTTGGTGAAATGGGAACCAGCTCCAGGGAGTTATCTTGATGTGCCAATCAAATCTCCAAAATAACACATTAACTTTTAAATAAGAAAAGTGACATTCAGTTGGGTTTGAAAATCTGATGTAAAAAAGTGAAAGAACATTCCACTATAGCCTTGGAACTAGTTCTGGTGCAAGTTGTGGACTCAGTGGCATGCTGTAGCCTCCTTTTTATGTTTATTAAACTTGAGAAACTTGAACCTGGTTTACATGATAACTGTGAGGTATAAAAAAACAAAATCCAAAATCTACAAAAGACCTTTATTGGCCCACCAAAACTCACAAAATAAATCATGCAAGATTTCAAAACTTCACTGGCTTCTTCATTAGGCAAAGATGTCAAAAATCATATAAGAAGAAAAGTGATGATGATATAGTCACAGGCCTACATTTGTCTCAGATGTTATTTCTATTATCAGTTAAGGTGGTCTAGACTTTAGAGGGATATCATTGCAGGCAGAGGTCACTCCCCTTCTTGGGCAAGTGGGGTTGAGCAACAAAAGACAATAAAAGACAAGTAATAAAATTTGAACTCCATTTGTTGTTAATTGTCCATGAGTAGACTTTGGCTCATAGCAACCCCATTGCACTCTACCTTTCCCAACATCATTGTCTTTTCTAATTATTCCTGCCTTCTCATGATTTGGCCAAAGTATGACAATCTCAATTCAGTCATCCTGGCCTCCAGGGAGAACTCACGTTTATTCTGTTCTAGGACCCATTTGTTTGTCTTTTTGGCCATCCAGGGTATCCTCAGCACTCTTCTGCAGCACCACATCCTTCTATCAGCCTTCTTCACTGTCCAACCCTGACATCTCTACATTGTGATAGGACATAGTGGCTTGGACTATCCTGACTTTAGTGTTCAGAATTATATCGTTGAACTTTAGGATCTTGTCCAGTTCTTTCCTAGCTTCCCTTTCCATTCCTTCTCCCCTTCTGATTTCTTGACCACAGTCTCTCTTCCTTTCTATATTTGATCCAAGGTATGGTATCTCTTTGACTATTTCAGTTTTTTTGTTGTCTAGGATGAATTCTTGTAGCTCTTTCATGGTCATTATTTTTGTTTTCTTAATGTTCAGCATTAAACTTACATTGGCACTGTTGGTTTCTGCTAGTAGCATTATGTAATCTGCATGTCTTATGTTGTTAATGTTTCTTCCCCTTATCTTCACTTTTCTTGCCTCTGACTCTAAGCCTCCTGTGCGAACAATATTTTCTGCATATAGGTTGAATAAATAGGGTGATAGTATGCAACTTTGACCTACCCCTCTACTGATTGGGAACCATTCTGTTTCCCTGTATTCTCTTCTAACAGCATGTTACGCATCAAGACGATCAATGTTGTGGCACTCCCATTTCTCTAAGATAAAGCCATAACTTTTTGTTATCTGTGCAGTTAAAATTTTTGCTCTTTGTCCCTAGTTGGAGCCTTATTAGTTAAAGTGAAATCATAGTACTATATCTGTGTAATGTGAAAGAGCCGTGAGTAATGTATAGCAATAGCCATAGAGACAGAGAGTGTACAGTATTTTAAAAAGAGAAAAAGAAAAAGAAAAAAGATCCATATGATGTTCTTCTGTCTCCTTTTTTTCTTTCGAAAGTGTGGTAATAGCCACAAATTTTTATATCCATTGTAGGGAACTGTTTTCCCTGGCCCTAGGCATTTCCGATACTAGTCAGGATAAATATAATGCATCTGTATCCATTGTCTCAGTTCCTTCCACTAGATTTTTGGGCAGTCCCACTGATGATGTTTCAAATGAGGGCGTGCCCTTTGTTATGGAACTTTCCCACTGATCTGCATTCCCTCATTACATTTCTGGTTACCAGATGGAATCTAATATAAAATGCACATCACAAAAAGATAAAGGACTGAGGCAGGGTACATCACAAAAAGAAAGAAAGAAAGAAAGAAAGAAAAGAAAAAGCACATGACAAAATGAAAAAGGATTGGGGCAGGGCAGACATTCAGCCATTACTTCTCAGTGACAAAGTGATTGCTAGTTTGTTCTAATGGTCATACTAGTTTCCCTCTCTGATTGGAATATATACACCAGTATATGTATTTGTGCATGCATGGGTCATGTGCTACTTACTGCCCCAAGGGAGAATGTATTGTATCTGAATCATATCATGCTGATAATATTTACAAAGAATGTTGATATGGACAACTCAAAGTGTTTGCTGTACCTGTTAGTTCTTTCCTAGTCCTATTCCTGGAGCCAAGCATGAGCCGTGATTGGTTTTGGCCTATACAAATATGGGCTCTATTGGTGAAAAGGTAGGGAGGTTTGGCACAAGGTCTTTGCCTCCTTTTTAAAATGCCTGCCAAATGTAATATGTTCAGGATCAGCTAGTAAAAATATGTTGCTGTCTGGCAAGGGCATATAACGTAGTGGATCAGACAAGTAGAAATTTTATAATGGGAGGGCAATTTAACGGATCAATTTAAAAGAAAATTTTAAAATCATAGATTTCCTAAAAAAAGCACCAAATGATTGCCAAAAGAGTTAAATACAGTGGGCCTTTGGTATCCATTGGGGTTTACTTCCAGGACCCACCCATGGATACCAAAATCCATGAATGCTCAAGTCCCATTAAATATAATGGCATAATAAAATGGTGGCTCTTATATAAAATGGAAAAAACAAGGTTAGCTTTTTGGCATTCATATTTTTAAAAAACAATTTCAAGCCATGGATGGTTGAATCAATGGATAAAGAATCTGTAGATAAGGAGGGCGTACTGTAAGTCTGTCTGAATTTTTACCCAGGAGCTTGCTTATTTGTTTCTTTATTAGTACCATGATACCTTTACACCAAGGAGAACAGCATAGCTTATCTGATTTCCCTCTACATTTTAATCCTCACAAAAACTTTGTGAGATACATTCAAATGAGAATCATAGAATCATAGAGTTAGAAGATATCAAAGAGGGTGCAGCCACACCACACAATCATAATGGTTTGGTACTGCTTTAACTGTCATGGCTTCATCCTATGGAATCTGGTTGTAATTTGGAGAGAGTCACTTCAAATTTTATAGTTCACTCCCTTGAACAGCTGGCGGAGAATTCAGAAATCCTCACCAATGCAGGGTTCCATCTGATGGAGCCATGGCAGTTAAGATGGTATCAAAATACTATAACTGTATAGTGTGGATACACCAAGAGACAACCATTTCCCACTGGATTTCATGGCTGAATGGGGACTTGAACCTGCATCACCCCAGTTCCAGTCTAACACTGTAACTGCTACACTACTCTGGTTAAAGTGGCCATTGCAAAACTAAGGATTTCTATCTGGTTCCTTGATAAATGAAATAAATACAGTAATTATTTATGCTCAACACATGCGACATTTACAAAGGGAAGAGGCTGGCTGCCGACTACATTTCCTTAAGTGACAGGTATTGTGGGAACAACTGTAAAGAAGTCTAGGAAAGTCTAGGAAAGGCTACTACGAAGGAACTAGATAAAAACCTCAATTGTAAATCTGGGTTGTAATCAATCGAAATCAGAATCATTAATGCCATTGTATTTCCAGTTTCTATGTATGGTTGTGAAAGCTGAATGCTGAAGAAAGCTGGCAGGAAGACAATCAACTCATTTGAAATGTGGTGCTGGAGGTGAATTTGGCAGATACCACAAACTGTCAAAAAGTGGGTCCTATAGCTTCAAATTGGGGGTTCTGGATATGAGATGATACCCCATGAGAAAGTGATTGAGACAAGAAGAGATATTACATGGTTTTTCTATAGACAACTAAGAGAACATTTTATTATGGATAAAAAACAAAGTGGTATTAATAAAACAGACTCAGATTTAGAACGGGAAATTATGTTAAATAAGAAAGCTCTTTTGTCTAGATTATATAAGTGTATCCTGAAATATTATATGGAGGAGGAAGTCATAAAGGAGAACATGATTAAATGGTCTCAGAACTTTGGATTCTCCATACAGTTAGAGCAGTGGGAGTATACTTGGGTGAAAAGACTAAAGTATACATGCAGCCAAAATGTGAAAGAGAATTATTACAAAATCTTTTTCCGGTGGTACTTAACACTGGAAAAAATTAGTAAGATTTACGGTAACTGCAGTGATTTATGCTGGAAATGTGAGAGAGTTCAGGGTTCGTTATACCACATGTGGTGGACGTGTAAAAGAGCAAACCAATTTTGGAAAATGATTTCTTTTGAAATTAAGAAATCGATGTCTCTATCGCTCAAGTTTTCGCCTGAAGTCTTCTTACTCAATATAATTGACCTAGATATTGAAAAAAAAATCTGGTAAAATTTTATTTTACATGTTATCAGCTGCAAGATTTATTTATGCTCAAAGATGGAAACTAAAAGAGATCCCGACGAAGGAAGATTGGAGATTTAAATTCATGGATATGATGGAACTGGACAGACTCTCTAGGGGAATAAGAAATGAACCATCAAATTCATTTGTAGAAGTTTGGAAGAAAGTAATTAAGTACTTCCAAAACTCGTGGGGGAACATAGCTAGTCTAGGTATGAATTCTTTTTAAGGGAAAAATGCTTAACACTCATATGGTTTATTAACTGGGAAGTTTTACATTGTTTAACAGTAATGATCCTAATGTTACGCACTCTGAGGCTAAGATTGTAGAGATTAGGGTGAAGATGTTATTCTGTTCTGTTTGCTTTATTTTTCTCTTTCTGATTTAAACAGAAAACAAATTGTAAATGATGTGAACTTAATTCTTTTTTAGATATTTAGAACAATAGATATAGAATTAAAGGTTTCTGATGGTAGGGAAGTAGTGAGTGAAGACTGTATGAAGAGGGGGGTTTAGGAAAGAAGAGAGGGGAAATAGGAGAGATAGAGGGGAGAATGGGAAGGAGTAGCATAGGTATGATCATTCTGAGAGATTGATGTACTCTTCTTACTCCATGTATGATTGTTGTATGTAAATTTTTAATTTGTTATTTGGAAAAATGAATAAATACTATTAAAAAAAAAGTGGGTCCTATAGCAATTCAGGTCTGACCTCTCTCTGTAATCCAAAATGACAAAGCTGGGGCTATCATACTTTAGGCACATAATGAGATGACATGACTCAGTGAGAAAGAAAATATTGCTTGGCAAAGTGGAAGAGAGTAGGAAAAGAGAAGGACCACATTACAAATGGATTGATTCAGCAAAGTTGATTCAGTAAAGAAAACCACAGCCCTGATATTGATGAACATGGCTCATGGTAGTTTCTCATTCTTAGGATCACCATAGGTTGATGCTGACTTGATCACAAATAACAACAAACATGTTAGTAGCATAGTAAGCACTGACACTCTATGTGACTGGGACTCCAGATTGCACATGGGGCACAATCACGTAGAATGTGTCAGTTGCTGGCTTTCATGACTATGGAAGGCTTAGCCACTCTGGGTCTTATCCAAACTTTAAAGGAGCTATCTTTGGTGCAACTGTTTCTAAGATATCTTTATGATTAATGCAAATATTTATAACAGGAAATGGCACTAAGTTTTAAGAGATGAAGCCAGCCAACATACAGGTTGTAATGTCAGTTTCTTAGTAAATTATTGTTTGCTTCTTGTAATAAATTTTCCTGGATGTAAAATACTCGGTATTAACATTCTACTTGTAAATCAAGTTCACATTCTCCTTCTTCTTCCACTCCTCCTCTTTTCTGCTCAGGACAAGAGCAAATGTTTTCTGATGTTTATGGTGAAGCTGGTGCCATGGGATGAGAGGAACTCTCAGTTTTAATGTTTATATATATAATGACTATATATATAGACATAATATGCTAAAATATCATATAAAATCAAAAAAAAATATTCATTAATTAAGAACAGAATAAAAACCCACCGGCTCCATAAAACCACTCTGCTATGCCTTATGTACAGAAAGCCTTTGGTGGCAAAAGGCCAGCAGGGAGAGGGCCAGCCTCGCCTCCCATGGAAGGGAGTTCCAGAGGGTTGGAGCAGCCACCAAGAAGGCTCTCTCTCGTGTCCTCACCAGGTGAGCCTGGGATGGTGGTGGGACTGAGAGAAAGCCTTCTCCAGAGGATCTTAGAGCTCTTGCAGGTTCATATGGGGAGATACGGTCTTTCAAATAGTCTGGACCCAAGCCATGTAGACCTTCATGATGTTTCCTCTTTAATTTCTTTTTAGCAACCTGCTCGGTTGAGACACCACCAGTGGTGGTTTCCATGATATTATATTGTTCTAGTAATTTTGAAACTCACCATTCTCCCCCACACACTTTCTCAGGTTTGATGTTACCAGATTTGTTTGTTCAAGCTGCAAGAATGGAAAGGAAATATTCACTTGCTGACACATTGAAAAGTAAAAAAACAATGGGTGGAAATTAAACTGAACATGCTGCAAGGTTAGAGATGTGAAGGCCTGGGGGGAAACTGGGAAAATTCAGAAAAAAACCCCAGGTTTTCCCCCCCATGGCTTCAAAATTTCTGTAAATTTTACATCTCTATGCAAGGTGAGAAAAGACAACTAAGTCAGGCTTCACTGCAAGTCACGAGATAGTGCTAGGTAATAGCAAATTGTGTATTTTCTATTCATTGTACAATTTACATCATTAGATTCAATGATATAAT
Organism: Sceloporus undulatus; assembly: GCF_019175285.1. Classification (NCBI taxonomy): domain Eukaryota; kingdom Metazoa; phylum Chordata; class Lepidosauria; order Squamata; family Phrynosomatidae; genus Sceloporus; species Sceloporus undulatus. The sequence continues at coordinate 206,422,874 of NC_056523.1, forward strand.
CATATGTCATTTTATATCATTAAAGCAAAGATCAGAATCATCCAGGCCACAGTATTTCCAATTTCTATATATAGATGTGGAAGCTGAATGGTGAAGAAAGGCGACAGGAAGGAAATCAACTCATTTGAAATGTGGTGCTGGAGAAGAGTTTTACAGATACTGTGGACTGTTAAAAAGACAAATAAATGGGTCAAATCAAGTCTGATTTGATGCTAGCCCAGATGGCTAAATTGAACTTGTACTTTGGACATATCATGAGACAGCACAACTCACTGGAAAGGATGAAAATGCTTAGTGAAGTGGAAGGCAATAAGGAAAGAGGAAAACTACATTGTGGGGGTTGATTCAGTCAAGGAAGCCATAGCTCTGAATCTACAAGACCTGAATGGGGCAGATGATGACTGGGGCTCTCAGAGATCTGTCATTCATAGAGTCACCATAATTTGCAGTCAGCTTGATGGCAAATAACAACAACAAATATTTTCTTAGGTTTCATTCAGCATGAGCCAACCTCTGAGCAACAATACATTTGTATTGTAATGACAATAACTATACATCTGGGGAACAAGAAAATGGAAGTTACTTTTTACATATAATAGATATTTGAGATTAATGCAGAAACTTAAGAGACATTAATTGCAGTCTTTTACACACGCGCGCACAAACACACACACTTTATGAATAAATCCAGTCAAAGGTTTATGGTCTTGCTGCCCAGACCACTCTTTCCTAGTCTTGATCTAGCTGTTGTTTTCACACATTGAGTCTTCAACATTTTTGTTTGCTCTGGAGCACTGGCTAATGTGATTCACATGTACACTGGAAACTGTTTTCCACTGAGTCAGATCATGAGTCTATCTAGCTTGGTATTGTCTGGGAGTAGCATATAATACATAGATGCTCTATGGGGTGGAGCACATGGGCACAATAGAGTGGCCCGAGTCCGCTCCACACAGAAGTGGGTCAGACTCCTGCTATCCACACAGCCCCTCTCCCAAGGCAGCCCGAGGATGCAGGGGTCAACTGGCGCCGCCAGGAGTTGGGTATGGCAGCTCCTTTTTGTTCTGGCATTAAGGACCAGCATGGCTTCCAGCCACTTTTGAAGCATGCGTCATTTTAACATCATGTCTTCAAATAAACCTGATAGCCGCTTCACTTTGACCACCTGCTACACTCCCTCTGTGTGGCTATCCAGATTACAAACAGGACTCTTTATATGGAGATGAGAGGGACAGTTTCTCAGGGCTGCTACACTTTAGATAGCAGAATAAGTCAGCTGCCCCTCAGATAGCAGGATACCATGAAATTGCCCTCAGTATTTAGTCATAGAATTTGTTATTAATTTATTTTTTTTGCTGGAGATGGGAAGTTTGCTTGAGTAATTTACTGCTTCCTATGCTAAAATCACTGAATTTGGGTAGTATGCAACTTCAGTGATGTCACTAGGGTTGGTGTCACTGGTGCAAGGGGGAGAGCATGAACTGCCTTGCTCTCCCCGCCTGCCTAGCCAACACTAAAGCCACCGCCTCCCTGCAGGCCTTCTGAGTCCTGTGTTGTGGTTGCTGCATTGGATTCAGAAGGCAGCTGCCCCCCCCCCCCAGGTGACACCCCCCTCTGGCTGTTACCTGGTGTGGACTGCAACCCCCGCAACCCCCTAGTGATGCCAATGTGCACCTTAACATGGGCCATTTGCTACTTTGCTCCAGGCAGCAAAATGTATCATTCTTGCTATTTCTGCATATACAACCCTTTGTTCTATCTCTGAGCTATGGCCTTCCCTTCTGTATCCCATTAAAATCTCTTTTGGCTGGAATGGACAACTGGATTATAAACGGCTCAAGGATAATTTAAGGCTTGCCAATGAAAAGCACTTAAACTAAGCATGCTTATTCAGAATTAAATCTTGCTAGATTCAATGGGACTTACTCCCTAATAAGTGTGATTAAGTTGCAGCCTCAAGGCAGCTATTAATATCCTTAATATCCTTTCGATACAGGTTAGTTCCTCATGGATGTACAGATGTACTCATCCTGGAGAGGAATCTTCTTTTATGCCTAGGAGCTGTTTCTAAATTAATTAATTAATTAATTAATTCTTGGTATTTGTGATGACAGCCTTTCATAGAGCCAACCAATACAAGAGGGAAAGGTCTCCAACACAAGCTCCCATACCAAAAAAAGAGCATAATAAATAAACAAACATCCCGCCCCAAATGATTGAAACAGTTTAATATTTTAAAGTTGTTAATACCAATAGCCAGTGTATGTTTTGTTGTTGTTAACTGCTGTCAAATTGACTTTGACTTATGGCAGTCTCATGAATGAGAGAATACCAAATCACCTTATCACCAACAGTCCTGCTCAGGTCTTGCAGATTCAGGGCCATGGATGCCTTGATTGGCTCTATCTGTCTGGAATATGCTCTTCCTTTTTTCCTACTATCTTCTACATTGACAGGCATTATTGCCTTTTTTTAGTGAATCACGTCTCCTCATGATATACCCAAACTACAACAGTCTCAGTTTATTTATCTTGGCTTCTAGGGAAAGTTCAGGCTTGATTTGCTCTAGGACCCATTTATCTGTCTTTTTAGCAGTCCACAAAATTCGTAGACACTATCTCCAGCACCACATTTCAAATGAGATGATTTTCTTCCCATCAGCTATCTTCACTGTCCAGCTTTCACAACCATATGTACAAATGGGAAATATGATGGCTTGGACAATCCCAACTTTTGTATTCAATTATGTATCTTTACACTTCATAATCTTCTGACACTATTTCTTGTTTCACTTTGGATTGTCTTGTCATGAACTTTTTATGGTAAAAGGCATTCATGGCTTTCATAGTTTTCAAGGTTTGCATGGTAAAAAAAAAAAAAAAACAGAATTCAGGCTTCATTTGCCCATTTATCTGTCTTTTTAGCAGTCCACAGTATCTGTAGAATCCTTCTCCAGCACCAGCTCTATGAGGTTTTTCCATGCCTCCTCCTGTACAGTATTAACAAGTGTTAGCTGTTGTGCCACCACTGTTGTTTCTGTGAAATTCTCTGTAGGTGTCATTCTCCCACTATTCCTGCTACCCGATGGCTGTTTGGCACACTTGGTTTGGCTCCTCAGCAAAAGCCTATTTGACATGGGAAACTCTACCAGCAGCACTGTTACCGTTAGCATACCTCTTGCCTCACAAGAGCATGCAGTCCCTCTGCCGTAGAAAGGTAGTGCAATTGGTTGGTACTGCCACATCCCAAAATAAATGTGGCCACCTTCCTTGCTCTGTTTTCCCTTTCCCTTCTCTTGATTTCTGGCATCCCTTTCTAGTCCTCTCTTCTTCCCTTCCCAAAAGGCCATCCTGGGAAGAACAGGTTGCTCCTGTCACTACAACTTCCCAAAGTCCTAGCTGACTTAACCAGAAATGAAGAATGCTGGGAGTTGCAGTCCAATATCAGCTTGACTACTGTATGATTTCCATCCCTGTTCTCTTTTTTTCTAGCAACTATGGTAGGTGAGAATTGAGAAGAAATCCAACCCAGGATTTACTTAGGAGTCTCTTCCCTTTTACACTGATATACACACAAAGGTGCTCCAGGTGGTCAGGCTGCCATGATAGATTCTGGTAGGCCACATTTTCAATACTTATTGATACTAAAGATGTCTTAGGCTGCATCCTCACTGCAGAAATAATCCAGGTTGACACCACTGTCATAGCTCAATGCTATAGAATTCTGGGAACTGTAGTTTTGTGAAACATTTAGTCTTATACAGTTGGTCCTCCGTTTTTGTGGGGATCTATTCCAGACCCCCCCCCCCGTGAAAATAGAGTCTTACACATATTCAAGCCTCATAGGCTTGAATGGGGCATGCACCCATGTGCATGGCCCGGGTGTGCACGCTGGGTGTGTGTGCCATAATAAATAGTAGAGGTTGCCCCTCCGTGGATATTTGAGGGTGCAGATCTGAGATCCATGAGTTAGGAGGGGGACTGTATATCACAGAGCTCTGGAGCCACAACTAACTACAAATCCCAGAATCCCATAGCATTGAGCCATGGCAGTTAAAATTATGTCAACCTGGATTATTTCTGCAGTGTGGATGCAACCTTAGCCTCATATTCAGCTGTGAAATTTTCTTTGTATGTTTTGGAGTTCCCAAAGAATGTTACGTACTTCAAAGCAGCTGTACAAACCTATTTGTCTGTTGTTGTTAAAAGGAAGATCTTATCACAGGCCTTCTGGGATGCTTCACTTCCAGAGAAGCAACTATTGTCTCAATAGTCTCCCTGGGAGACTATTGTTATAAGGAATGAAATGGCTCACTTCCCCGTAATATGTACTCACTAGATGTCAGTTTCCCAGAGGCACAAAATCTCCTATTTTCCCCTTAAAAGGCTTCAGTATTGTGGTTAGTATAGTGTTCTGGTTCCTGTGAGTTGTTATAGCACATCAAGGGGTCTATTGCATGCACTTTTCAGCCCAATCTGGGCACGGGGTGGGATTGGGCTGGAATGGGGAGAAATGGATTTTATCGCACACAGAATTGCTGCTGTGCTGCTGCCTGACCACCACCCGTCCCCCAGCCATGCTTCTTCTGGCAATTTTGATACCACAGAAGCTTTCCGTATCACCAAAATTGGCTGACAGAACACAGCTGAAGGACGGGTGATGATCCGGCAGCAGCACAGCAGCAATTTTGTGTGTGATAAAACCTATCTCCCCCCCCCCCCCCGTTCCAGCTCAATCCCATCCTGTGCCTGGATCGGGCTGAAAAGTGCATGCAATAAACTCCCAAAACACATCCTGTTAAACAACTGAGATTGTATTTCTTTGCAATTTAATGTTGAAAATATCATGAAGAAACAAGCTGTTGGGCCTTGAGGAATCCCCTCCCTCCATGAAAGGCCCTTTTCTGAAGTCTGAAGCAGTGCCCCCTGGGAAAAATTGTTGTCATTAACCCTTCCATGTAGGGGTGGCATACAAAAGAGGCCAAGGCAAGTGTGGGGAGTCATTTTTCTTTCAAGAGCCACATTCCCTTGAGCCTGTAGGGTTGCCAGGCTGAAAACTGCAGAGGACTCCTGTATCTTTCATGGCTGTGTAGAAGAGGGACTTTCAACAAGTGCTGCTTGTCACACAATTTCAGCAAGTGGCTGAAATTTCCTCTTTCACATATTCATTAAAGGTTCATGGGCCATCTCCAGTTTTCATTCTGGCAAGAGCTGCTTGCCTGTGATGGGAGCAGCCACCTCCATTGCTCTGTTTCCCCTTTTCTTTCCCTTGATTTCTGGCACTTGCTTCTATTTTCCTCTTCTTCCCTTTCCAAAAGGTTATCCTAGGAGGGGCAGATCTCTCCTGTCAAAGGTCTGAGGCCCATTCATATTGCACAGTTACAGTCAGCCCTCTGTATCCATGGATTTTTTTTATCCATGGCTTGAATATATGTATGTATGTATGTATGTATGTATGTATGTATGTATGTATATATAATCAAAAAGCAAAGCTTGATTTTACCATCATGCCATTTTATTTAATTAAGACTTGAGCATCCATGGATTTTGATATCCATGGGGAGGGTTTGAAACCACCCCCCTGTGCATACCAAGGGCCCAGGTATATGGCTCAGGTAGGGCACTGTATTCCACTTTAACTGCCATGGCTGCATCTTATGGAGTCCTGAGGTTTGTAGTTTGATGAGGCACCAGGAGAATTCTCTATTCTAAATATCTTACCCGAAACCAGCAGCACTGTTACTATTGGCATAGCCTTTTGCCTCACAAAAAGATGCAGTCTCTATCTTTCCATAGAACTGAAATGCAACCATGGCAGTTAAAATGGAATCATTGCTCTATAATTGTAGGGTATGAAAAGGACCATGAATAAATCATTTGCAGGGGGCTTTTGAAATTGGTTTTAGGACTGCATGCAGTCACAGACCTTGGGTTGCCACTGTACTAACAGAATGACTTTCACATTCCCGAGATTGCCCACACCTAAGACTTCCCATTAATGGCCCATATTAAGGACCCGTTACCAAGGCTCACATTCAGTGATAAACTCCTTCCACCCACCCCTCCCTCCTTTTATTTTCAACTTTTCCGAAGGACAGAAGGAATGAAAGTGCAAAGATTCAAGTGAAAGAATATGGTCATAGCTTAGACTAGAGAAATCCAAAAATAAATATGGGAGAGGGGAGGTGGAAGAAAGGTTAAAAGCAGTTATTTTTAAGAGCTAGTTAAATGTCACTATGGTCAAGCTTAGTCAGAATAGGAAACAGATTGTGCTTCAATAGGCAGGCAGTAAGCAAAGAAACAAAAGTGAAGGTAAACGTGCCCAAGTTCTTAAGACATGAACAGGATGAAATTATTTGCTTTGTGAAAACCCACAATTACATTCAGGCCATTTCCTTTCCACAAATTCCTGTCATTCTGTTCCTTCCACTGAAGAGATGGTAGGCCAATGCTTTTTATGTTAAGGTAAATCCTTTCATTTGTATGAATTTTCTGTTCCATGCATCTTCTAAGAACACAATGTAGTTCCTATCTCTAGCAAACCTTAAAGGTTCTCTGTTCTTTAAATATGGCCCAGGCATACCTTTTACCCCATTCATAATACAGTTAAAGCACTGTCTCAGAAATATTTTTTCTGAGAAGAACAAGCCAAGTATGCAGTAGCCAGCTGTTACACTCTTTTACTTA